>NC_084494.1:35422447-35730488 GCF_030035675.1 Rhineura floridana
CGCCTGAGGGCCATGTGGGCAATCTCCCAGGGGCCACATACTAGTGGTGGGTGTGGCCAAAGTGGATGTGGCCAGACACACACTACTCTCCATTGAGGCAAGCAAGAGATACTAGCACAGCTCAAGGACGTATCCCACCCACGTAAAATCAGTAGAGGAGCTGTGCCAGTGAGGGGTGTAACCTGGGGGATGTAGAGTGCTGAGGGCCAGATACGCCTGGAGGGCCACATTCGGTTCCCTACCCTTGTCCTACAGAGATGGAGAACCAGATGCTGCTGGAGCAGGGCTCCCACCCTCCCTGGCTGTTGGCCATGCTGGCTGGAGTTGGAGTCCAATAACAAGCAGAGGGCCACAGGTTCCTGATCCCCAGTGTGTTGGCTAAAAGACTGGTCTCCCAACGGAGAAGCCCCTGGAACTAATCTCACCGCTGCCATGTATATCTCCCAGTTGGCCTGCAGCGAGCCCTTCCGTCTCTGCCTCCACCCTCTGTTTGCAACCATGGGGATAATAATTCTCCCTTCGCAGGGTTGTTGTAACGATTGTGGGGAGATAGTGCACATGCAGTGGTTTGAATGTTTGAAAGATTTTTTCATTTATATCTTACCTTTCTTCCAAGGAGCTCAAGGTGGCATACATGGTTCTCTGCCTCCTCATTTGCTCCTCACAACACCCCTGCGAGGCCACCCAGTGTGCTTCATGACTCAGTGGGTATCTGAATCTGGTTCTCCCAGGTCCTGGACCGACACTCTAACCACTAGGCCACACTGGCCCCCTTTGTCGTTATGCCTTCCAATAATAAAATTTGTGTCTCGAGGCAGATCCCTCTTTTCCATCCCCTAGGTGCACAGCCCCCTCACCAAACTCTACCTCCTGTTCCCCTTTCACTTGCCCACTTCCTGCCCCATCCTCCGGGCTCATGCGCCCCACATCTTGACAGGTTTTTGACCCCTAATCTTCCACAGGTTTCTCAAAGAAGAAGGAGGTGAAGACCGAGCGCAACTTCTCCTTGCGCATGAAGAGCACTCTCACCACCAGGGGGCGCACCGTCAACCTCAAATCTGCCACCTGGAAAGTGGGTGAACATGAAAGGTGCTGGGAAGGGGGTGGTAGAGGGGAGAAGGAGCAGGTGTAAGGTGCGATAGTTAGAAGTCTGTGGTTGGGCCTAAATGGAAAACAGGAGACCTAGGGCAGGCATCACTCTGGAAAAAGAGGGCAAGGCATGCCGTCGGTGTGGAAAGAGGCACCACCAAGGGCATCCTTATGGAAACGAGGAGTCTGAAACCGTGGCATGGACATCCACGGGGTGGGGAGGAGAAGGTTCTGGAACGAACGGTGCCCTAGATTAGGGCCATAAGGAGCCAGCCAGTAATTTCCACAGTCTAGTTGGTGTCGAAGGCCCTAGAGCAGGGGCAGGGAACCGTTTTCAGTCTGGGGGCTGCCTTCCCTTTTGGGTCACGTGCCATTGGTGGGTGGGGCCAGAAGCAAAAGTGGGCAGAGCAACAAATGTGAATTTTACTTCTGCATGGTAGGCTAGTTGTTGCACGTGCCCACGTACCTCTGTCTGTTTTCCATCCAGGCAGGCAAGAGACATTGTCAGAGGCACTTTCTAGCCAGGCAAAAGAACTCAAGGAAGGGTGCAAAGCAGGGGCAGTGAGAGGTGTGGCCTGGGGAAAGGGGGTGTGGCCTGGGAAGAGTTCCAAGGGCCAGGTAGAGAGGCCTGGGGGCCAGATGCTGAGGTTTCCCACCCCTGCTCTAGATTATTATGGGGGGGTTGCTATCACAGCTGATTTCTGGAATGGAGGCATTCCAGTTGCTGGGGGTGGGGGCAGAGGGATGGGGCAGGATGGTTCTGGAAGAGAGACCCTGGGCCCCTGGAGATAACCAGCTCTTGCGAAACTTCATTGGTAAATGTCTTCTTGAGATACTGAAGGAAGCCTGTGAGAACACAACTGTGATTACCAAAAGCCTACTCCTTCCCCTTAGGGATGAGTCATTTTTAATATTTCCTTTTACAGTAGCAAACCTGAATCAAAATAATCTCCAAAAAATAAAAAAGTGCGCCCTTAGCAATTGGCCTTATCAGTTTTAACGTGATCCTTGCCGTTTAAAAAATCATTTCGTTAAACCTTGATTTGTCAGTGCAATGAAAGGTGGGCAGTCCCACTACAAGCCAGTAGGATACATGAAATTTAAGGATGCTTCGAGGGGCAGAGCCATCTTTGAAGCGGTTGAGGAGGCATATTGGTGAGTGAGTTGGCAGGGCAGAGCCCTCCTGGGGTACCATCTGCCCGTGTTCATTGGCTGCTCTGCCCCATTCTTCTCCCATAGGTGCTGCATTGCGCCGGCCATATGCGGTCCTACGTGCCTGCCAAGCCAGCAGGAGGGAAGGAGACAGAAGGCAGCTTCGTGGAGCCCCCTTTACGGTGTTTGGTGCTGATCTGTGAGGCTATCCCGCACCCTGCCAACATCGAGACGCCCCTGGACAGTGGCACCTTCCTCAGCCGCCATACAATGGACATGAAGTTTACCTACTGCGATGAGAGGTGAGTACGAGGCAAGGAGGGCTGGGAAATGTGCTGGCTGGGGCTGATGGGAGTTGGAGTCCAAAAGGGCCCTCTTGGCTGGGGCTGATGGGAGTTGGAGTCCAAAAGGGCCCTCTTGGCTGGGGCTGATGGGAGTTGGAGTCCAAAAGGGCCCTCTTGGCTGGGGCTGATGGGAGTTGGAGTCCAAAAGGGCCCTCTTGGCTGGGGCTGATGGGATTTGGAGTCCAAAAGGGCCCTCCTGGTTGGGGCTGATGGGAGTTGGAGTCCAAAAGGGCCCTCTTGGTTGGGGCTGATGGAAGTTGTAGTCCAAAAGGGCCCTCTTGGCTGGGGCTGATGGGAGTTGAGGCCCTCTTGGCTGGGGCTGATGGGAGTTGTTGCCCCAAAGGGCCCTGCTCGTTGAAGCTCATGTGAGTTATCATCCAAAACATCTGGAGGGCATCAGGTTGATGAAGCCTGGTAGAGGCCATGAGTTGAAGTGGCCAATTGGAGACAGTTGGTCGGGACCCCTGGTGACTTCCCTGGTTCTGGCACTTTCCAGGGACAGGCGATGTAGTGCCAGAAGCAGCTCACAGGGCGGGGTGAAGCCGCTACCCTACCTTCCCAGCAAGGGGGGTCTTTGTTGCTTACTGGAAGCAAGAGGGCTGAGGTGGTTCAGAGGCTGTTGCAGTGCAAGCGCACCAGGAGGAGAGCCAGATTGCCTCCGTCAGTATGTTTGCCCTGTGCCAACCCCCCTGCCGCCTCACCCCTCTCCCTCTCAGTGAGCAACAGCGACCCACCTGCAGGGAAGCAAAGGCAGCAGTTGCGCCCCACCCCGCAAACACCTTCTCTTTAATGCCCACCTTTGGGTTCAGAATGTGGAGTTCTTTTGTGGCATGGCTGGGTGTCTCTCACACCTTACCTTGCCCCAGCAGTTTCTGAGATCCCCAGTTACGGGAGAAAGTGAAGGGCAAGAGGGAGACCTTGGCGGTGACAGGAGGGTTTTTTTTTACCATTGGGGAAGAGTTTTGGGGGCCTGAGCCCATTGGCAGGGATGTGGCAGTATCTATAAATGTATATGTGAACTGGAATAATAGCCTGAGCCCTAGGAGATCTTCCTTGCTGTCTCTTACTCGCTGTCTCCCCGGGCAGGATTGCCGAGGTGGCTGGTTACACACCTGAAGACTTGCTTGGCTGCTCCATTTATGAGTATATCCACGCCTTGGACTCTGATTCTGTCAGCAAGAGCATCAACACCCGTAAGTTATGCCTCCCCTGGTTTTTCCCCCTCTATCAAGTTTTTGAGGAGTGAGATCCTGTTCCAGAAATAACCATTCCCTGTGAAGCAAAAAAAGACAGCAATTTGTTCTGTTGCAGACTTTGCAGGGTACAGAATGTAGTATTGGGAACTAAGACTAACACCCTGCTCACCTTGGCTCTTGTTTCTCCTCAACTAAGTTTCTAGTCCTTATGATGGTGAAGATAAGCTTGAAGATATGTGGGAGCTTTTGGGTTAAAAGAAACCAGAGACACCTGGAGATTTCTTGCTCTGCCTTACTATTTGTTGTTCCTCTGTGGCTAGGAGAAGCAGAGTAAATGGGTGCAAAATGATCAGATATATGCCAATTTAATATGCATAATTCATGCTGGTTAGGTTATTCTGCTTTTCTTGGTACAGAATGTATATGTTCATATAACATGCACACACATATACATTTAAGCACACAAGTATGTACAACCCAGCACGAAAGAGTAAACTATCATACTGATAGTAGCTTCTGGCATTCCTGAATTATTGCTTTGATTCTTAGTTTAGAACAATTTGAACGAGCTGAACATTTATCCCTGCGATAAATCAGCTACCGTAGGGTTAAGTAAGTTACATATCGAAGCCCTGGGCTGAGACTTACTGTGAATTGGGCATTGTAATACAAATAAGCTGCTTTCTTGGTAATGTTGCCAGTGTCGATTTTTGCTTGTGTACTTTGAAGAACAAGTTCCTAGTCCTTATTGTGTTGAAAGCAAGAAATGGGGGCTTAGAATACAACCAAGTTGGCTTATACCTTCTTCATAGCTCCCAATTTATCTTACTTCTCCACATATATTGTGACCTATAATGCCTGTGGCTATACATTTCCCCATAAATTCTCCATCTGTCCTTGGCTTCCTTTCTTTCCATTGTTGCTAGGCTGAATGTAGGATGAATTATAAGGTGGTTAAGCTAACACAAGGTGATGTTTCTGGCAAGTTGGACTGTTCCTGCGAATGCTGTATCAAGCTGCAGACAAGGAGCGAGAACCCCTGTGAGACCTTTGAAAGTGGATGAGTGAGGGGACGGTGAGTGGCAACCTCCCCATTTGTCTGCAGGATACTAGAGCAAGCCGTTGCTAACCTGCCACCCTCCAGACGTTTGGGACTGCAACTTCCATGAGCCCTAGCTGGCAGACCTGCTGGTCGAGACTCATGGGAGTGGTAGTCCAAAAGAGCCCTGTTGGCTGGGGCTTGTGGGACTTGTTTTCCAAAGTAGTCCTGCTGGCTGGAGACTCCTGGGAGCTGTCATCCAAAACAACTGGAGGGCACCAGCTTGGCAAAGACTGTGTTAGAGGATTCGCACAGCCAGTCCAAACTTAACTAACTGGTGGCTTAACCACTTCAGTGGTTCATCTGAATTCACCCTTGGGAGAATTAAATTCTGCTCTTGTGCGAGTTCAGATAAGATTTGCAACGAGTTAGGGTTGTTGGGGAGCCACCTGATGTATTCATAGAGCACAGCAGGCAAAATGCTGCAGTCCGCTTGCTGAATGTTTAGAATAAGGCAGTTTTGGGAGGGGGCTTTCCTCTTTTAAAGTCTCTCAGGGTTCAGAAGTAAAAAAACAAAAGGCACACCTCTTTTTAGGGTGTTAACTGTGCTATGAACCTATATTGGTTTTGCATCATTTTTCTTCCAGAGAATCCTGGGAATTGTAGTCTGGTGAGGTGCTGATAAGTCCCTGTGTAAGTCACTTTCACAGACTACAACTCCCAGGGGTTCCCCGAGAAGAAGAATGACTGTTAACAGCACTTTAAGTAGTGTGGATGTGTCCGTACAGCAGCGTTTGCCAATCTGGTGCCCTCCAGTTGCATTGGACTACAACTCCCATGAGCCCTAGTCAACACAACGGATGAGAGTTGTCGCCCAACTCATCTGGAGGGCACCAGGTTGGCAAAGTCTATTTTACAGGCATTACTTTTTTAAGATGGGTCCAGAGGGCATCAAGTGCAATAGACAGTGCGGTGCTCTTGTCAGGGAGGAGGAGACTAAATTAGCCTCGGTGGGGATTTCCAGTTTTGTCAGCAAGTAACGTCTTAACAGAGAGAGAGAGAGAGAGAGAGAGAGAGAGAGAGAGAGAAGCCTGCTCCACCTTCCTGTCTCCTCCCCTACCTCCCAGCTTATCTGTTTGTCTGTCTGTTCTAGACTGTCTGTGTTTCACTTCCTTCTGGTAGTGCTGAGCAAGGGGCAGGCGGTGACCGGGCAGTACCGCTTCCTGGCCAGGAACGGCGGCTACTTGTGGACCCAGACACAAGCCACTGTCATCTCCAGCAGCAAAAACTCCCAGCCTGAGAGCATCGTCTGTGTCCACTTCATCCTGAGGTCAGATTCGGGGATGGGGTGGCATGTATTTTCGGCAAAGGGAGGAACTCTTCTGGTCTGGGTTGTTGGCAGGAATGGGGAATATTTATACAAAGAAAGCATCTCAAAATGACTTGACAAAATAAGACCAGAAACCTTTAAAACTACAAAATGCATCAAATGCTCAGCCAGCAACGTATCAATAAGGACAAGTCCTACCCACCCCAGTATAAGATGAGCATTGCCAGAGGAGACAAAGGCCTGAGAGAACCGGAAGGTCTTGACCTGGCGCCTAAAGACTGACAAGGATGGCGCCTGGCACATCTCCCTGGAGAGAGCATTCCAGAGATGGGGGCAGGAGACACCAGTGAAAAGGGAAGGGAAAAGGTCTTGTCCGCAGAGGGAGGAACAAGCCTGGACTGGGGTGAGGCAGAGTTGTAGGAATGGTAGATGTTATGTAGAGTTGCACTGCTTTGGGGGGTGGGGGTGGAAAGAGCAACTCTCCTAAAATTACCTTACAACAACAACAACACATTCAAATGACAATGAACATACTATTATGCTCTCTAGGTTGTCAGTATGCCTGTTGCGGATTCCTTGTGCCACTTCCTAATTTTAATGATTTTGGGAACTGATGTTGTGTTGGAGCTTCTGGGGAACAAGAAACTCCTATTGGGGGAATTCTACTGGTTAAGTTACTTGGTACGATTCACACTGGATATGTTTTTTTAGAAGAAACCCCTAAAAGGCCAGAGAGTTATTTTCAGCTGCCGAGAATGAGAAATTCCTCTTTCCTAATTTGGTTTTGAGGAAGTGATGAGATGAGGTACAATCCGGAGATCTTGTCAACAACTCATATTCTATAACACATTCTTCACAGGGGAATTTTCTGTTTTCCACCTATATGGTAGTTTTTGGCTACAACACGAGTTTGTTCCGTATGTGTTTTTAGGTATTCTCATGATATGCTAATACTACATGAGCCTATTTCACGTCTGTCTTGATATATTATTGTTGCAATATCTTGTATTGCTGTTTTTCTTCAGTAACATCAACAATTTTTACTATTGTTTTTGGGTCCCATTGATTTTATATGTGGTTTTTGTGGGGTTTTGTAATGGCAGGAAAAGTGAACACGTAAACCTCCTTGTTTCAGTTACTGAGCAGGAGCAGGGAAGGGCTACTGTACCTCCTTTATGCCCTGGTTGTGGGCTTCCCGTTGGGGCATCTGGTGGACCTTTTTGGTCTAATCCAGCAGGGCTGCTTTTATGTTCCCGTGTAATGCCCATCCATTGTGACTGTATTTGTCACCTGCTATTAACCATGGTAGTAGAACCATGATGTTTCTTTGAATACCAGATGCTGGGAACACACAATAGGGGAGAGTTGCTGCCGTTTTGTCCTGCTTGACGGCTTCCAAGAGGTGCATCTGCCTGGTTACTGATAGAAAGAAGATGCTGGACTAGGTGGACCTTTTGGTCTGATCCAGCAGGGCTTATCTTATGTTCTTAAGTAACTGCATCTGGCTAAAACTAATATAACTAGATAGGCATTAATACATTATTGCCTTAAAACTGTTGTCAAATCTTATGATTTGGTTTTTCTGTCTCCTTCAGAAGTTTTTGTTTCTGACTTCCAAATCTTTGGCCAGATGTTGAATGTGTTAGTTCAGTTCTAGCACCGATAGGCCAGAAATAATTGTTCATGCAACTGTTATGAATGTGAGGAATCTAGCTAGTTTCAAGATACAACTAGATAGACATTTATTAAGGATATCTGATTGTTATTATTCTGCCTTAGCTGATGCTCAGGTCGAGAACTGCTACTCTCTTCCTTGCCCTTCTCTCCATGCATTGGTAACCTTGAGACTTGACTGCTATAATGTGCTTTATGTGGGGCTGCCCTTGTATCTGGTCTGGACGTTGCATCTAGTACAGAATGCAGCAGCCACACTGCTCACAGGAGCAGACTGCTGGCCACATGTTACTCCTCTGCTGAGAGAACTGCACTGCTTGGCAGTTTGCTACCAGGCCAGGTTCAAGGTTCTTACCTTAAGTCACAAAGCAATAGACAACTTTGGCCCAAAGTACCTTAAGGATTGCCTGATCCCATTTGTTCCACCTCAGGCTTTTGATGTGGCCCTTTTGGTGGTTCTCCACACCTGAAGGTTCAGTTGACCTTTACCAGGGACCGAGACTTTAGTGTTGTGGGTAGTACCCTGTGAAACTCCCTGCCACTAGTAGAAGTCCAGCAGAAGACATACCTGCTTTGTGGTAGACCTCTTTTAAAGGCTGTACTGTCTTTGGAGCACAGTTATTTACCACCCAATCTTTACCAATGTTATTGTAGTATTATGGTTTTATGGTGTACACCTCGTTATATTTTTCATGGAAGTGTGGATTATAAATATTTAAGTAAACATATACAAAAATGAATATCTTGACAATTCCCCTACATACCCCCAAGCCACTCAGGTGTCAGTGCCTGTGAGTTGTCCTGGTCCTACAATCTTGGTTAACAACTGCCTTGCCTTGATGCCTTTTCTACAGCCAGGTGGAGGAGATGGGATTGGTGCTATCCTTGGAGCAGACTGAGCGGCAAGGGGAACATCGCCGGCTGCCCCCGCCCTCCCTCGAGGGATTGGACTCTGACGGGGCCCTTGATGAGCTGGACCCCAATGGGGGAGACACGATTATCAACCTCAGCTTCGGTACAGAGCAATAGTGGCAGGGATTAAGTGATTTTTTGTGTGTGTGTGCGGGGGGAAGAGGTAGGGAAAGGAGAGAGGACCCCAACCTGTAAGTGATGCTGCTGTTCTCTCTCCTCTCCCCAGAGCTGCGTGGCCCAAAGGTCCTGGCCTTCCTGCGTCCTGCCAACATCAGCGAGGAGGAACTGCAGCTGGACCCCAAGCGCTTCTGCAGCCCCGACCTCCAGAAACTGCTTGGCCCCATCTTCGACCCCCCTGGGGCCCAGAACCAACCGGCAGGGACTTTGCGGGCAAGGCCTCCAGCCCTACTGCCCAAGCCTGCTCCCATTGCCAAGAACACCTCTGGAGGCAGCAGCCCAGTAAACCCAGTAAGGAGGCTGCAGAGTTTGGGATGGAAGGGCAGGGGCAGGTGGGGACGACTTCTCTATGTGGGTGTGTGCATTGAAGGGTGGATACAATGGGCCATGTAAGTGGGTGGCTTACACGGGACTACTAGCTGCTGGTGGGGGTGCGCCACTGAGGCTGTGTTGTGGAGACAGTGGCACATGGGCTGAGGGGAAGAAGAGGAGGGGTTCTATGGTGAGGGAACAGGGGTGTATCATTGTGCATATGACAAGCCAGAGCAGGTCTGTGCATTTAGGAGCAAAAGAAAAGCTCTGGCGGATCAGGTCAAAGGTCCAGCATCCTGTTCTTCCAGAGGCCAACCAAATGCTTCTGGGAAGCCTGCAAGCAGTGTGCCCACAGTGCATTTCTCACCTTGTGGTAAGGTTTCCCTGAACAAAATGGAACTCCTTTTGACATCGATGCACGGACAGTGTTAAAAGAAAAGGACTTGACCCTAGTAACAGGGATGAGAGAGAGCATTCTCACCAGTCTTCTGCTTCTGTTCCATCTCCCTCCACTCCCAGGTCGAGCTGCCAGAAGAGCTGCTTTTTGACATGGAGAATGTCCAGAAGCTCTTTGCTTCCAACAAGGATGTGCGGTCAATGGAGACAGCGCTGCAGGTATAATTGATTATGGCTTGCATGGAGAAAGCTCTCTGTTCTGGGGGCTCTCAGCCGTAGACAAAGAGCACTCGCCATATCTGTATGTTCCATTTCAGACTGAATTCACTGACCTTCAAATGCCAGCTTTCTTTTTTTAAAAAAAAGCCAAGTTTCTTGAAATTTCCAAAACCAGAGTAGGAGTCCTAACTAGTCAGGAAGGGAGCAGGTTTTCAGCATCCTACACAATAAAGTACGTACAACAAAGTAAGAAAAACAAGCACATCCTGATGTACATAACGTGTACAGATAGCAGAAGTCAGCTTTGGAGTATGTGCCATCCTGAGTACCCCATGGGGCAAGTATTTCAGCATTGGATCAGTGCCAACAGAATGTACACTAAAAGTAGAAGTGATGTTGTTCCTGCCTGGGTGATTCAATCAGGGATGGGGAACCTGTCTACCCCCGATGTTGGACTACAACTCCCATCATCCCTGATCACTGTCCATGCTGGCTGGGGCTGATGCGAACTGGAGTCCAACTACATCTGTAGTGAGCCTTGGACTCACACTGCTCCCCTCCTTTGCAAGTGAGAGAAGGAGGGTGAGCGCTTCCGGTTCCACTCTTGACTAAAACCACAGCTTCCTGTTTTGTACGAACTCTGGGAACTGTGATTTAGTTAGTGTCAGGCCCAGGATGTGACTCAGGAACCAGACCAACGATTGTAGTTAATTCGTGTTTTATTAGGGTAATATCCAAACAAAGACTGCGTTTTCTCATGAATCAATACAGGGATACAGGTCCTGCGGCATTGGGAGAAAGTTGACAGAGCAAGGGACTTCTTCCCGCCTGTTCTTTAAGAAGGGGCCAAATGGGTGCGCAATCTTTCGCTCCTCCTTAACTGCCCCTCAGGTACTGCCCTCCTTCCCCCCCTTCTCTCCTGTCTTTTCAGCTGTCTGCGTGTGCGCGGTGAGGGGGGAAGCATCACCCCCTCCTCTTCTGAAGTTTCCGATTCCAGGATGGGGGATAGGGGAGGGGCTGATGGTAAACTGCCTCCCCGCTTTTCGGCTGTGAGCAGCCCTCCCTCTTCCCCCTCTTGCTCTGAGCCTGAAAGAGGGGGAGGCGTGAGAATGTCCAGGGAGGGCTCAGGCTCCCCGTTGCTAAGCGACCTTATCACTGGCAGTTCCTCTGTTTCGTCTTCGCTCCAAAGGGGGGAAGTTCCTCCCCCTTCCCTCTGCCATCCATCCGAATACTCTTTTCCCAACTCTTCGGGATCCAGCTCCCCGGGATTGGGACCCCAGCTCTGCCTTCCGACACCATCCCCCCTCCCAAGCTGTGCCCCCCTCCCCTTGTCTGGCTTGGGACGGTGGGGAAAATGTTGATGGAAAAGTTTTACCAATTCTGGAGCATGCACATCAACTGCATCTTCCCATGATCTGTCAGCCACCCCATAGCCTTTCCAGTGAATCAAGTACTGCAGCTTGTGGTGTCTGATCCTGGAATCTAAGATCTCCTCAACTTCAAACTCAAGCTGCTCATTTACCAGGAGTGGAGCTCCGGGAGGTTCCTCCGGCTGTAACTCACTGGGAGGGGCGGCTTTCGTTAAGAGGGATCGATGGAACACAGGATGTATTTTAAACGTGTCAGGCAGCTTCAGTCGGTACGCCACGGGATTGATTTGAGTTTCTATTTCGAAAGGACCCACCCTCTTGTCTTGTAATTTTCTACATTTGCCCGGCATCTGGAGGAAGCGGGTGGACAGCCATACCTGGTCTCCCGGTTGAAGGGGGGGGGCCCTCCTTCCTGTGCAGGTCAGCAACTCGCTTGTACTCCGTTTTGGCTTCGTTTAACTGCTGTTTCAGTGTCTGTTGCGCCGCTTGCAATTCCTTAAGGAAGTTCTCAGCTGCCGGTACCAGCATTCCTTCTGAGCTGCTTGGAAAGACTTTAGGATGGAATCCATAATGAGCAAAGAACGGGGTTTGTTGAGTGCTGGAGTGCAGAGAATTGTTGTAGGCGAACTCTGCAAAATGCAAATATGATACCCAGTCAGTCTGTTGATAGGACACATAACTTCGTAAATATCTTTCCAAAACGGCGTTCAAGCGTTCCGTCTGCCCATCTGTCTGGGGGTGATGGGCGGAGGAGAGTTTTAATTCCGTCTGCAACTGTTTCCACATTGCTCTCCAAAATTTGGCTGTGAACTGAGTTCCTCGGTCTGAGACTATGCTGTTTGGCAATCCATGCAGCCGGTAGACTTCTTTTATGAATAACTTGGCCGTTTCTTTAGACAAGGAAGAAAGTGTGCCATTTTGGTAAGTAGATCCACCACTACTAAGATGGCTGTCATTCCTTGGGACTTGGGTAGATCAGTTATAAAATCCATGGAGAGGTCCTTCCAGGGTTCGTGTGGGACAGGCAATGGTTGTAACAGTCCTGCTGGTGTCGCTGTTTGTGTTTTTGTCCGCAGACAGACAGAGCAGGACTTTACATAACTCTCAATATCCCGACGCATTTTAGGCCACCAGAAGTCCTTGGCCACATTCTGAATGGTCTTGTAAATCCCAAAGTGTCCCGCTGTGATGGAATCATGACACTGGGATAGGATTCTGAGCCTTAATTCCCCTTCTGGCACATATCTGGCGGTTTTGAACCATAACAGTCCATTTCTGCAGTGAAAGGTTACTTCTGAGTCTTGACCTTGTCCCGTCTCCTGCTGATATTTTAGCATGTCTGCATCTTCTTGTTGTGCCTTTTTGAGTTCCTCTTCCCATGAAGGCTGGCATACTCCCAACGTTAATTTCTCTGGCAGGATTACGTACTGAGGCTGGTCCTCGGATTCACTTTCTTTGTATTGTGGCTGTCTGGATAAGGCATCCGCTCTCTGGTTTTTGGCTTGGGCATGGTAAGTAATCTGGAAGTTAAACCTAGTGAAGAACTGGGATTCGATATCCGCTGAGATTCGATATCCAAGGAAGTCTAGAGACTTGAGGTCAAATCCACATTTCTCTAATTTAGCATACAGGTGATTTTCTCTCAGTCTCTTCAACACCGTCTTCACATGCTGGTCGTGGTCTTCCTGGTTCTTTGAGAACACCAGGATATCATCTAAGTAACAGATTACATACGTGTCCAACAAGTCTCTAAACACGTCGTTCATGAATTTTTGAAAAATTCCTGGACTTCCACAAAGCCCGAACGGCATGACCAGGTATTCATACTGTCCGTAAGCGGTCAAGAATCCTGTTTTCCATTCATCTCCCTCCTTCATTCTGATCAGATTGTACGCTCCTCTCAAATCCAACTTCGTGAAGATTTTTGCAGAGCGCAGTCGGTCCAGCAACTCTGAGATCAGGGGCAGCGGGTAGCTGTTGGGGATGGTGATCTGGTTCAATGCACGATAGTCGTTACAGGGTCTGAGTTCCCCCCCCTTCTTTTTCACAAACAATAGTGGCGCTCCAGCAGGGGATTGTGAGGGGCGTATGAATCCTCGCCTCAGGTTTTTATCCAGGAATTCCTTCAGGGCCTCCCTCTCATTCTCTGTGAGAGAGTAGATTCTCCCTGATGGGATGCTGGCTCCTGGCACTAGATCAATCGCACAGTCGTAAGGGCGGTGGGGGGGTAAAGTCTCTGCCTCTTTTTCATCAAACACATCTTTGAATTCTTCATACTTTGGCGGCAGGGTCACTTGCTCGATCTCTTGCACTGCCCCCGCTAAGGTGTTCTTGATTCCTTCAGGTTGACAGTTCTCCTGGCAATACTGTGAGGTGAACCACACCACCGCCTCCTTCCAACTTATTTTGGGTTCATGCTTTGCTAGCCAGGGCATTCCCAGAATCACCTCAAAGTTCGAGAGATCTGACACGTATAGTGAAATGAACTCTTCGTGCCCAGGGATTTGAAGTTTCACTTCCTCCGTGGCTTGTGTCACCCCTCCTGACTTCAGGGGTCTCCCATTGATAGTCTCCACAGCTAGGGGAGCGTCCAGTTTCCACCGGGAAATTCCATGACGCTTGACTAACTTTGCATCAATAAAATTTGTGGAGGCTCCACTGTCAATTAAGGCAGTGGAATTAAACACCACTCCTCTGGAAGTTGTAATCCGAATAGGCAAGACCAACACCCCCTTTGAGGGAGGTTGGATCGTTGGGGGGCCTTTATACAACGCTGCCCCCAGTCCACCGGCCTGCACGTGGACTGGGTGTTCTAGTTTCCCGACGGCTCGGCTTTCCCCCCTTTCAGTCCACAGTCTCTGGCCACATGGCCCGGCTTTGAACAATAAAAGCATAAACGTTCCCGGCGTCGTCTTTCCTTTTCTTCTTCCGACAGTCTTGGCCTAGCCCCTCCCTGTCCCTCAGTTGCATTACCTGCCATCCCTGTAGTGGGAAGGGTCTTGTTGCGGGATGCCGAGGCTGAGTATCTCGGGACCTCCTGCTTCCTTTCCAGGCGCCTTCCTTCCATCCGGTGATCTATCTGTAGGCATAGCCGGATGAGCCCTGGTAGGTCAGCGGGGGGGGGAGGTCCTGGCCAACTCATCCAGGATTTCAGCATTTAATCCACTCCGGTACATAAACATCAGGGCGGCGTCATTATAACCAGTTTCCTGGGACAGAATTTTAAAAGCATTAGTGTACTCGGAAACAGTCCCTTTAGCTTGCTTCAGAGCGCCTAGTTGCCACGCTACTGTTTCAGCCCTTTGCGGGTCTTGAAACATCTCGGTCATCTCCTGTATAAATCCTCTGTACCTTCCTAAGACAGTATCCTTTCTCACGAGATACAGAGTCACCCATTTTGCAGCTTCTCCCTCCAGGAGGCTAATCACGAAAGCTACTTTAGCCCCATCGTCTGGAAATTCCGTGTGCCTGACATCCAGATATAACTCACATTGAGCCACGAAGGTTGCCAACTGATCACTTTGTCCCGCGTATTTTGGGGGCAATCCAATGGGAACCTTTACTACGGCAGCTGGAGGGGCTGTTCGCGTCTGGTCTATCGTGGCCTTCAAGGTTTGATTATCCATCTTCAGCGCCTTGACTGCTGCTAGCAGGGCTTGAACATCCGTCTGCAAATCAGCTACCTTAGTCCTCAGGAGTTCCACTTCTTCCGTCTCAGAAGTGGGGTTCGTCCCCCCCGCTGCTCCCTTTGACATCTTGTCCCAGTCAAGTGAAGAGAGCGTTGAGGGTGATTTAGGTGGCTCTGTCAAGCTGTCAGGCCCAGGATGTGACTCAGGAACCAGACCAACGATTGTAGTTAATTCGTGTTTTATTAGGGTAATATCCAAACAAAGACTGCGTTTTCTCATGAATCAATACAGGGATACAGGTCCTGCAGCATTGGGAGAAAGTTGACAGAGCAAGGGACTTCTTCCCGCCTGTTCTTTAAGAAGGGGCCAAACGGGCGCGCAATCTTTCGCTCCTCCTTAACTGCCCCTCAGGTACTGCCTGCCTTCCCCCCCCCTTCTCTCCTGTCTTTTCAGCTGTCTGTGTGTGCGCAGTGAGGGGGGAAGCATCACCCCCTCCTCTTCTGAAGTTTCCGATTCCAGGATGGGGGATAGGGGAGGGGCTGATGGTAAACTGCCTCCCCGCTTTTCGGCTGTGAGCAGCCCTCCCTCTTCCCCCTCTTGCTCTGAGCCTGAAAGAGGGGGAGGCGTGAGAATGTCCAGGGAGGGCTCAGGCTCCCCGTTGCTAAGCGACCTTATCACTGGCAGTTCCTCTGTTTCGTCTTCGCTCCAAAGGGGGGAAGTTCCTCCCCCTTCCCTCTGCCATCCATCCGAATACTCTTCTCCCAACTCTCCGGGATCCAGCTCCCCGGGATTGGGACCCCAGCTCTGCCTTCCGACAGTTAGTGAAAACAAACCAATTCATGGTATGATTATCTTGGTTTGTTTGCACTTACTGGGGTAGAGACATACTCCCTGTTCTGCCGGTTCCATTGCATCTCCTCTCTTTTCTGAAAACGGGAACACACAATGCTAGTCAAATCCCACCCTTTTTACTGTAAAACCTGGTGGGAGCAGCTGGAGTGCTTTTTTTTTTTTTTAATCAGCTTTAAACAGATTTTGCAACTGTTTGGCAGATCAACCCGTTGCCCCTCCAGGTGTAGCCAATGAAAACACTTTGCTGTAGGCAAGTAGTATGCTCACACCCTAGAATTAGAATAAATTACAGTTCCTTGAGTTCACATATAATGGTAAAATGAGTCTTACGTTTCCTTCTCTTGGAGAAGAGGAGTGGGGGACAACATGGTTCATTCACTATCATCTAAGCCATGACTTAGGTCAGCCTTTGTCAATCTGGTGCCCTCCAGATGTGTTGGACTACAACTCCTGTCAGCCCCAGGCAGCATAGCTACAATCAACATCACCACCACCATCATCTGGTGCTCTGAGCAGCACTAGACAGGTGGGTCTAGCCACCATTAAACCTCCTATAGTTCCCTTGACATAGCATCGCTCTGGGGCACTGCAAGAAATTTGATGATGGGGAGACGCAGCTGCCAGGCACTATTTGGACCGTTGCTGCCTGTTGCCAAGTAAACCTGACAATGTCCACTGACAAAGCAGAGAGCTCATCAAATGGCATTTTGCCTCTGGTCCCCTGAAACCTGGAGCTGGCCTTGAGAACGTAAATTTTTGCAAGCATATTTTAAACCTTGAAAAATCCCCTTCAAATATTCCTTTTGGCTCCCAGCGTGTGTTGTCATTGCTACTGACAGCTCTGTGCTGCCCCCTGCAGGATTACGAAGGCTTGGACCTGGAGATGCTGGCCCCTTACATCTCAATGGACGACGACTTCCAGCTCAGCAGCACCGACCACCCGCCGTGGCTGGCTGAGAAACGTGGGGGGGGCCCAGGGGTGGGAACCCGGCCAACCTCGCCACCCCCACGGCCTCGTTCGAGAAGCTTCCATGGGGTGTCCCCCTGCCCGCCTGAACCAGCCACTCTCCCTCGCTGGGGCAGTGATACCAGCCTGAGTCAACCCCGTTCTGTCCAGCCACCAGGGAGTCTCCAGTGCGGAGCAGAGCAAGTAGTGGAGATGGTGGCATCTGTCAAGATTCAGGCTGTGCAGGATGGGAACAGTCAAAATGGCCAGGTGGCCCCCTTGAGCGGTAGGAAGAGGTGAGAGGAGGACTGACTTTTAGTATTAATTTATTTTAAAAGGTTTATATGTTGTCTGTCAATACAGAATACCTAGAGTGGCTTACAAACAAAGGCATAAAATGTGGAGTAAATATTGTAAAATCAAGAGCCAGCAGAAAAGGCCTAAAACACCAAACAAAATTGAGAGTTTAAAAGCCTGTGGAAATTGGCTGGTGCTTAAAAGCTGCATTGGAGACGGGGACCATTCTCCCAGTGGGTGCACCCCAAGAGGAACAGGGAGTTGCCCATGGCCACACCCAGACATTTAAGTGAAAATGTGCAAGGACTGAGTTTTGCCACCTCCACAGATAAACTGCAAAGTTATCTAAGCCCAATGCAAAGGATGAGAATGAAAAATTGCAAGAAGCCAATTTTAGCGTCCCTTAGAAGGAATAAGCTTCAGAGAGCAATTTGCATCAGGACTGCATGGCAGGGGAAATGCAGACTTCCTCCTCCCCACACACCAAGCTCCCAGTCTTGATTGAGAGGGGTCCTGTGTGTCAGTTTAAACATTAAAGGAGATATGAAGTATGTGAAAGCATTTCATTTATCTAGTTTGACCCTTACAGGGTCTCCACTTTTTCCGGATGCAGAATTCTTCAGGGTGCTTGGAGAAATCCCACTCCGCTTTCACCAAATTGTGGAGATCCCATACCTTAGTGTTTGTTTTCTGTACTTAAGGTATAACCTTTTACTTATTAATCTAACCCTTTTACAACTGCTACCATATATCTAAATGCCAGGTAAATGACATAGCTCAGTTTACCTACCAGTAGCTGTGAACAGCCAGCCAGTGTGGCATAGTGGTTAGAGTGTTGGACTATGACCTGGGAGACCAGGGTTCGAATCCCCATACAGCCATGAAGCTCATTGGGTGACCTTGGGCAGTCACTGCCTCTCAGCCTCAGAGGAAGGCAATGGTAAACTACCTCTGAATACCACTTACCATGAAAACCCTATGCATAGGGTCGCCATAAGTCGGAATCGACTTGAAGGCAGTTCATTTCCAGCTGCGAACAAGCATGGGACAAAAAAGAGGCAGACACCACTGTAATATGTAAAACAAAGTAAATTATATTTTAAAATAACTATTACTTTAAACTGATAGTGATGTTGGCTTGTATGAATACTATATACTGAAATTTTACTGTTTCTTTAACTCGGAATAATTACACAATAAGGTTACTGTTTCTTTCAAACAGTCATCTGGAGTGATTCAGTTCCTCTCCTATTCACACCTATAGCAGTTTCCCAAAACTATTCCTGCCCAGTTAACACTCCTCAACGAAGCACTGAGGTCTCTGCTCACACTCTTCACTGTCTACACTTCCTTGCCTCTGGAGTAGCAATGGGATCCACTGGCCACTGCTAGTTCGAAAGCATTCCGTCAGCCTAACGGCATCAATTCGAGCTTGTTCTGTATCCGTTAGCCACTGCTTGTACCAATTGGGGTTTTGTTTTGTTTTTTGCTCAGAAAAGGATATTTTGAAGGAAATATCAATGAATGATCATTCTTACAATCCATGTTTTAGAGGTGGATTTTTTTTAAAAAAGTCCACTTTCAAAAATAGCAGCAGAAATTTGCTACGTTAAAATCCAGTCCTCAGGGATTGAGAATAAACAAATTAATGGAAAATCCAGTACCAGATCCGAATTGGGCAGACTTCTAGCACATCCCTACTCTGGATAAGCTTCCATGAGGACTTCCGCCAAAGTCTCCACCTTGGCCCAGCAACCCCTGCTGCTTCAGGCATTCAGCAACGAAGCCAACTCTTGGCTTCAGAGTTCTCTCAAAGGCTGCCTCTTGGGACACAGCCTCTTCCCCGCAAACTTTCTCAGCTCCAGCTAGTGATTTCAGCTCTTGGGTTCTCTTAGGCATCCTCTAAGCCTGCAGTGTCCTCTGCCTGGCTCCAGCTTCTTCCTTTAGTTGAATCTTCTGTCCTCATCTCCAAACCCCCTCAGGCACACGCAGACACACTCCTGTTGTGGTCTGAGACCTGCCTTTTATGCCCAAACTGGGTCTCTCTGTAGCCAATCATTTTAAATTTGGGTGGAATTCTCCCCCCCCTTATCAGGCCACAACTCTGGCCCAATGGAATGAGACAGAATGACCTCTGTCTTAACCAATTAGAACTCACCAGTTTTCAATCCACTGTGTCTATATATAACGATAGAAGGTCTCTCACCTCCTGACTGTTGATACCTTGTTCAACACAGTTTGTGTGCAGTTAACCTTTTCCATTCAGTAATATGACTTCCCTCATAAAATCCTTTGGAACAAATGTTTTACCTCAGAAATGGATTTTAAAAAAACAATTTCTCCAGTTATAGGAACACAAACTTAAAATTTGTGTTTCATTTATTGGCTTAATTAGTTAAGTGGACATATGTGTAACAATGTTTCTGAAGCAAAAAGCATTTTTTTTTTAGATTTTGTGGGTGTGTTATAATACACGCTGTCTTTAAAAGTGTATTATTCCTCCCTCTCCCAATTATCTCATGCACAGGAATGAAAGCCCCTTCTAAGCCCTTTTCTTCCTGAAGTTCATTTAAAAAAAACTGGGATGAAAATAATACTTCTAGAAGTTTCTCAAAACGTTTGGGTTTTTAAAAAGACCAATTTCACTCATTAATAAATTGAAAAGTTGCAGCCTTAAGATGCAGCTTTGTCAGATGCTTGTGATCCATTTTGAAGTTTTTTTGCTTACAGACTTAGTTGGGGGCAATGTGTTAGCATGAATTCATTTTTTAATCAATTATAATCATCTAAAAATCATAAGATTAGTTGAGTAACCAAATAATTGATGTAGGATGATAGTTTTAGTCCTGTCATTTGTGCCCGTGCTACAGTTTGCTTGCCTGCCTGATCATCATCTCATACAGTCTTCTTATCCTGCCTCTCTGCCATTCATGTAACAGGGCCCGAGATCTGAGCATGGAGGAAGAGAGGGATCTCATCCTGGAGGCAGGGCTCCCTAAGCGTGCCCGTGGCCATGAGTCTGATGGCTTTCTGATGCCCTCCCTTAGCCTGGTAAGTGCTGAAATTACCCATCCATAGGTGGGAGAGATGCATCCTCCAAGCAATTCCACCGAAGCTCCCTGCAGACCAGGATATGGCCCAATGTACCCATCCAGGCCAGGAACCTCTCTCCTGTCAGTAGCTCCCAGAGCTTGGAAGATTACTTTTAAAAAAGAATAAATTACAATTAATGTTACATGGCCCCAAAACAGAATAAATTACCATTACAATTACAATTGTTCTGTAAGGAATTGATTACTTTACTGTTACAGTAGGGCCCCGCTTTACGGCGTTCCGTTTTACGGCGTTCTGCTGATGCGGCGGCTTTCAATTAGGGGAAATTCCTGTTTTAAAGCCGATTTTGCGCTTTTGCAGCATTTTCGCGCAACGCGACCCATTATAGTCAATGGGTTCCGCTTTATGGTCCCTAACCCGCCGTATATGCGGGGCCCTACTGTACTCAAAAGTAATCACTACATTTACAGTTAAGTGCCTTTAATAGAGCGCTTACAAGGTGCTGGCCTTGGGTGCTGCACACCTAAGTAGCCTAAAAAAACATTAAAAATAAACACACACACACACACACACGGAGGTAGTAGAATAATTATCTTTATTCATAAGAAAGCAATGGTGGTCTCTCTGCTGGTAAGGGAGGCAGGGAGGAAGGCAGAGGCCACCGCTCAGATCTTTGCACGTCAGACCAAGGCTGTTTTCACACATGGAGCTGATTGTGTTAGTTTAACAGATTAAAAAGGTAGCTCTTCTGTCCCGATTTCTAAAATTCCTTTCACACTACAGTACCTGTTGCATTAAGGAACAGTAGCTTTTTTAGCCGATATACTGGCATTTCGTGCAACTGTCTTTCACATAGCTACAATGAACAACGTCTTGTTTTCATCCCTCACCCGTTAAAACACATGCGCACTGTAGTCCTTCATAATTCGCTGCTTGAATTAGTGTCTGGACACAGGGGTGTGTAATGGGACAAGAAGGAAGGGAATGCTGTGACCCACATCTACATCAGAATACCGGTACAATTTTCGTCAGGCAAAAATAAAGTGCGTGCCTAAATGGCGGTAACGCACTGCATGCTGGGATGCCTGTCATGTGAGCGGCTGCAGCTAGCGCAAAACTCCTGCAATCTTCTGGGTTCCCAACCTTGCAAACAGATTATTTCTAGTATTATTTATCATGGAAATTAGTGCTAAACTTGCACTATATTCCACTAGAATTCTGGAAGTAGCTTATACGTTGTGTGAAATGTCAAATATAATGCGCAAATTACCAGGTAAGAAATTGTCAGAGTAACTTCATAAAGTGCAGTGTGAAAGCAGCCCAAATGCAACCTACACATACTCTCTCTCAGCCAGCAAGTGTCATCTCTGTCACTCAGTCACCTCCTAGACCCTGCCTTGCCACCAACTAAGGCACACCCACCCAAGCAAACAGTTTCCCCTGGGGTGCAAAGAAATTAACACTACAAATGCAACAAAGTAGGTAGGGAGGGCAGCAGAGGCCACTTTGTGTGCCAAGTGCAAACACAGTATTAACAAACTCACAACCACGCTTACCATCGTCTCTCACCTCCACAGTTCTTTATCTCCATTCTGCTGCTGCCTCCTTCTCCTCCTTCATCAACGTCCTTGCCCTCCGGCTCTTTTCTCCCTTTACTCCATTCTTCTCCACCACTGTCCATTTTTTTAACAATTATTTTCTCCACTCCACCCCAGTCTTGCTCTCCATCTTCTCCTTCATTGCCTCCTAAACACCCACAGAGCATGAGGGAAGAGTGACGCTGTGCAGAAGCCCAGTTTAAGGCACATTATTTCCATCCACAAATCAGAGGAGCAGAAAACTTCCCTTGCTCTCCTCCCTCCCCAGTAACACCCAAAAGTAATGCTGGAAACATTACAATTACTCCTCAAAAGTAATAAAAATACTCCTATTACAATCAAAATGTAAAGAAATTACCCACTTGTTCCTCAAAAAAGTAGTGAATTAAAAGTAATTTGTTTTTTTGTAACTAGTTACTTCCAAGGTCTGGTAGCTTCTTGGGAGCACATCTGCTTTGCATATAGAAAGTCCCAGATTCAGTCCCCAGCAGCATCTCCAAGTAGGGCTGGGACCCTTCCTTGCCTGAAACTCTGGAGAGCTGCTGCTGGTCAGTGTACTGAGCTAGATGGATCAATGGTCTGACTCGGTGTAAATTTCCTATGTTCCCCCTAGGGATTTCTGCTGAGCGTGGAAGAGTGTTTGGATGCCAAGTCTGAGCGGGGCTACGGGGGCACTGTGACATTGGGCAGGAAGCTTCTGTCGCTGGAGGAGCCAATGGGTGAGTGTCACGTAGTTACGAACTGCTGCATCTTTGCTGATGAGGGGCAGGCACAATCACTGTGTGGGTGGTATGTCAGCCCTGGCATTCGCTAGCCAAGAGTTTTTTCATGTGGAAGTCACATAGATAGAATGAAGGCAGAAAGGTTCAGGCTGGCCTTAGCTGCGGTTGCTGTGGTAGTCCCCACCTCGGTTGCTGGGGATCCTGCTCATGCTGGCTGGGACGAATGGGAGTTGTACTTGAAAAACATCAGGACGGCACCAGGTTGGCGTAGGCTGCCAGAAAAAGGTTGCCCTTGTGCCTCTGGAACTCACTGCCCGCCAGCATAGTACTACATTCTGAGGACCCAATCTTTTACAAAACAAACAAAAACCAAAGATTCCCTCTCCTAACTGCTTTTCTCTTTCCCTGTCTGGGCTTCCATCCTTTCCAGGCCTCTTGGGTGATATGCTGCCTTTTGTGGTGGATGGACCAGCACTGTCTCAGCTGGCCCTGTACGATGGTGAGGACGAGGCCTCTGTGCGTAGCGGAGAGCACTTCCAGCTAGGGGAGGAGCTCATGGTGGAACTGGACCAGGCCACCTGAGGTGGCGGCCCCTGCCACCGCCACCACCGCTGCACCTTCATCCCACACTCCTGCTCTGCAGATGGGACAAATGGAACCAAATCCAACCCAAAATCATCCATGAGAGGATGAGGGGGGCGCCTTTCCCTCCTGCTCCTTTTCCACCACCACCACCCTCCGCTGTCTCTTTGCCCGCTCACCCCTTCCTCCGATGGCATCCTTAGAACTCTTCCTACCTCAATCTTGTCCTCCTCACTGGGCAGCCTCTCCTCTCTGGAGATGGCGAGGGAGGGAGGCTTAGCCAAACTTAGGAGCCTGCATTAGTAGGCACAATCCTACCCCCCACTCCAACATCCTCCAATTTGGTGCTTACATATGCTCTTAAATGTTCCTGAGATGAGAAGCAGAAGTGGGTGGCAAAAAAGGGGGGTATTTTAAGCATTCAGTCCAGTCTTTATACAGGAAGAGTCAGTTCTGTTAAATTCCCAGAGTAAGAGACAAGAGTAACAACTAAGAAACCTGTCCCAGGGATAGTCAGGGTTACATACAGGAGTACAGTTTGCCCCTTCGGGGCACAGAATCCATTATGCTATTCCCTGTCCCCACAAGGGGGGAGAACCATGAACATGAAAGGGGCGATTTCCCCACCCATTCCTGAAGAAACTGGGACCATCCAAAGTTGAGAGGTTAAGAGTGTGTGCTCTTGTGTCACAAATGACTTTTGGAGGAGTGTTAATGACTTCTCTTGCCTTTCTCTTTGATTTCCCAGAATCCTTCAGGATCCTCTTTGGTGGCAGCACCTTACTAATTTACCTCAGCAAAGCTCTTCCCTTATGAAAGATAAGGGAGGTGTGGAGCACTTCTGGGAACCTGAGAGGGACACTTAGCCAGGGTAGAATTTTGTTCAGCCCCTGCTCTATAGTCCAAAACTATAGACCCCAAAACTTAAGAGATACACATGGATTTCTCTCAGAGGAGAGGAAGGTGATCACAGTGCTCTGGCCATATTTTTTGACCCAGGTTTAAAAGAGGTCTAAATGCTTCTGAGGGTCAAGTGACCCCAACTTTTAAAACATAGCAAAATTGAATGTATTGTAGAGGGAGCAGAAACAATGTTTTAAAAACCTATTTTTCAAAATAGGATTCTATTTCTTGTTCCTCCCTCATGGGATAGATTTCTAGTCCTTAGGAAGACACACACACCTGCCTTTGTCACTGCTTTGGGGTGGTTGAGTTTGTTTTTAAAGTTCCTTGAATCCTAAAAATGGTGAGATCTGTGTGGGATACCCCCCTTCCCCCACCTACCTATATCTTGGCTTCTCACTAGAAAGGAACAAAAAAAAGGTAGGTTTCTAAACTCATTGTAGCCACAGGAAGCTGGATTTTAAAATCTAAGATTTTAAAAGTCCAAAATCAGAAGAAGGCAAAGTTTAAGGAGCCCAAATATTGGTCACATCTGCACAGTACTGTACATTTAAAGCACATGGCTTTCCCCAACGAATCCTGGGAACTGTAGTTTATGCCTCACATAGCTACAGTTCCCAGCACCCTTAATTAACTACAGTTCTCAGGATTCTTTGGTGGAGGAAAGCCATGTGCTTTAAAAATGTATGATGTGGATGTGACTGTTGTTTTTACAACCTGAAGCTTTTAAAGACAATCTTTAGAAAAAGGCAGGGTTCCTGAATTTGAAGGGGAAAAGGCTGACCTATTTTTAAAATTTCAATATTGGCAACTCAGCCATTAAGATCACATTGGTTCTTAAGCAAAGTAAGTTTGCACTGCAATCAATGAAAATGAGTTTCTAGGAAATGGCATTTTTGTCAATATTTCTACTTAAGCAGGGTGGAAAATGAAAATTTGAAGAGGAAACCTCCCTCTTTCTCTTGTTTTTTTACACCCTGATCCTAAATGCATTTACACATTGAGACTTAACATCTGAGTAGCTGCTTGTATAAGATTGAGGGTTTTGCCCTTCACTCTTGGTTTTTTACAGCCTGATCTTATACATGTTTACTCAGGAGTAAACCCCATGGTGTTCAGTGGACTTACTTTACTTCTGGGTTAGCATGCCTAGGATTGCAGCCTTACTTGCATCATATGATATCAGAATGGAAAGGTTGATCATTCTTAGCTCCTTTTTTTTTTTTAAGTTTTGTGATAGAATCACAAAACCCCACAACTTGAAGTGACTAAAATGTTTGTATTTGGAACCAATTTTGGTGCTTTAAAATGAGCTATTTTTTCATTCTGTCCAAAAAGGAAGAGTTCTTTGTGACTCAAAATCTTGCAAACTCCTGCACTAGCAAATGTTGATGAAAGATTGAATTGCCTTACCTCTTTTATGTCTTTTGATATAAAAGGATCACCGTAGTATTAGCTGATGCTCATAGTAGGGTTGCCCCTATTTTTATGAGGGATGGGGCTTCCTCTGCCTTTTAATTGTTCCCCAGAAAAGAGAATATTGGCAAGTGCTGCTTCTCCTACCATAACATCACCATGGCAGGCGAAGCTTTGCTGGCTGGAATTCTCCCATCTACGCAATTGTTAAAATCACTGGAATCCTTTCCCACTGGAATGCTGGCGACCCTAGTTATAAGCCCATTTGGTGGAAAAAATTTCCCCAGTAGTCTCCATTTTAAAACAAAATCCTGGGTTCCCCCCCCATTTTTAAAAATCTCATTAGTTTAGCTCTTGACATCGTTACTTTAACCATGACTTTTAGGAGTTTTGTGTATGTTTTTAAAAAATGGATTTTATACCCAGTCCCAAACCAGGCTTAATCAGCTCAACTCACTGCTTTCCTCTACTGTCCAAAGCCCTTGCAAGAGAAAACAGAGCATAGGAGACAGTGGAAGCCAGTGTTTCTCACTCTGTGTGTGTGTGTGTGTGTGTGTGTGTGTGTGCGTGCGTGCGTGCGTGCGCACGCGCGCTAGCCAGGCCCATCAGTGGCTGAGCAATTCTAGTTTTCCTCAGCCACAGTGGCTACCTGGGGAAGTAGCAGTTTTCCAGCTGGGCAGCAAGAGGGACAGGCCAAATCTTCACCTCAGGCTTTTATTTCCTCTCTCTGTTGCCTGCCTTCTTCCCTCTAGACAACTGAGAAAATTTGGGGGCCCCAGAGGTAGGAGTGGGTCTGACAGCCTACAGCAGGGGTGGGGAACTTTTCTTGGCTGTTAGGCCAGATTATTATCTCGCCAACTCCTGGCAGGCCAAAATTGGCAGGTGGGAAATTTTTAGAAGTTTAAAGAGCCAGTGTGGCATAGTGGTTAGTGTGTTGGACTTCGACCTGGAGACCAGGGTTCGAATCCCCACACAGCCATGAGGCTCACTGGGTGACCTTGGGCCAGTCACTGCCTCTTAGTCTCAGAGGGAGGCAATGGTAAACCACCTTGTGAATACTGCTTGCCATGAAAACCCTATTCATAGGATCGCCATAAGTCGCGATCGGCTTGAAGGCAGTCCATTTCCAAAGAAGCAGTGCTGGGAGGGAGAGGCGGTTTCCACTGAATGGAAAGCTATTCCTCCTCCTTCAGCTGATGGGTGGGTGACAACGTGCCTTGCTCCCAACTATGGTACAATCAGGAGTCTACTTTAAGTTCCCGATAGTTGTTTTCAAGCCCTGTCCTTATTCACCCCACATCAGGTGTAGGGCAGGTGAGTGTGGCTCCCCCAAAATGGCCTGGCAGACCAAGCTTAGCCCGCAGGTCAGCAGTTCGCCGCTGGGTGGCACTCTGCATTCAGTCCTTTGGGTCCTGTCCTATATTGCCCCACCCCCAGAAAGAGGCAGGGAGCTTCATTCAAACAAGTTTGATTTAGACACTGAAGTTGACAAGTATTTGGTTAGGTCCCTGCTTACAACCCAGCTGGGGATGCCCATCTTGTGAAAACAGTGTGATGCCAGGATCAAACCTCAGTGAGGTGGGGGAGAGGAGGCAAGAGCGTGCCCTCTCTCTCTTTTCTTGACGAGCCGCAATGAGAACTGCAGTCTGAGTGGGGAAAATGCCACCCTTAAACCACTTTTGCCTCGTTGACCATTCACCTGTGCCTTCAAGTTGACAATTTCACCAGCACCAAAAACAACACACACACAGAAAAGCCAACCAACCCCTTCCGATCTCTTCCGGGTTGGTGAGGGCGACGGTCAGTGGCACGGGAGAATGGGGGGGGGGAATGGGCTGCAGATTTCCCCAGATCCCTAGTGAAGGTGCCCCCCCCATCTTCAACTAGCAAGGAAAAAGAGGCGAGGGGAAAAACATGCCCTGTGCGACTACCTCCCTTTTCCTAACATGCTTCCTCTCCCCACATTTGCTTTGTGTTAACTTCCAAGCTGTTCACTATGAAAAGCAAGGAGGTTGGCAGGGTAGGTGGGGGGAGTTGTTGGGGTGGTGAAAAGAGGGGAAGCCCCACATTGGGCACCAAGATCTAGGAACACAGGCTGTTCAATTTCATTGCGAGCAAAACACACACATGCACACACACACATATATATATAGACACAAATGCACCAATGCATTAACAAGCATGCGCAATCTCACCATGACAGGCCGCAGTCGGCTCAGGCAGCTCTTTTTTCAAAAGCCGCACTTGACAACACGCACAGAACAATAGAATCTCCAAGCCAGGTGAAGAACACGGGATGTTGCGTCTCTCTCTCGCTCTCTCTAATTATTATTATTGTAATTGTCGCTGTTCTTATTCCCGGCTGTGGGGGGGGGGTGTCTTGCATTCTCCCCCCCTTTCCCTGCTAGCCTGTTGTTGTCCTTTTTTTAAAAAAAATGGTTTCGTTCTGTTTCTTTTTCAAGAGACTGTGGTGAAATGACTATGGCACCGTCTTTATTATTAATGTTGTTATTGTAGGGTTGTAGCTTTTTAATTTCTTGTCTGCCCCAAAGCCGGACACTGTGTCCACTGCCATCGCCCTCCTTTGAATTTTAACAAGTCCTGCTACTTTTTTAAAAGGGGGAGGGAGGGGTTGTGTCTCTTTCTCTTCACTCCTGTGTCCAGCACTTGTTCCACAAACCTCACCCCTCTGTTTTCTTTCTAAGGGCAGCTTCTCTTGCCTGCTCAGTGGCATTCCTTGTGTGGCAGCCACAAATCCTGCCACACCTACTTCTGGGGACATGTCATGCAGATTTAACATGAGGTGCTAATTGACACATAAGCTGTGATGTTCTGTCCCTGGTAGTAGTTTTAAGGCCACACAGTGGCCATGGTGCTCTTTCTTCACCTCCCTACACCTGTGACAGTTGTGAACCTACAGAAGAGGCCGTGGCGGCCAGCCCACCCTCACCCACCCCATCCTTACTCAGCTCTGACCTCATATTGGCAACTGGTAGCCATACCCAAGTGCCATGGTGCTCAGCTCACTTGCTTCCTCTCTTTGACACACCATGATTGTGAGGCCACAGTCTGTGGCTGTGGTGATAGGGCCACACGGAGGGTTGTACCGCCTCTTTCTGGAAGGGCTTTCAAGTCTGCATGAAAGGCAGAATTTCAGCAAGTTGCCAAGGACAGACCTGGAGAGAGGTCCTGAGCTGTTTAATGGTGGCATCCACAGGAAAACTCAGCTGTGTGCAGCTATTGCAGCACTGGGATGGGGGAAAGCAACACCTGATGAAATTCTGCCTTTTATGTAACTCATAAAGTCACAAGGGCCCTTTCAGGGTCTACACCTGGCAAACTGAAGCCAAGTTTTTTGTCGTTGTTGAATTGTCCTCCGCCACCACCATGCAGCTGCATGAAGGGATGAGGAAGGGGGCAATCTTATACCCAAAGAACAGAAGACTGTGTCTAGTGGCCATTGCAGAGCCGCTAGTGAGGCCCTGGTGCTCTGCCCCTCCGTTCTGCGGTTGTGGTGGCTGGGCTGCACAGAGGACGTGGCCCTCTTCCTTCCCCCTGTTGGTGGCTGCTAGGCAACCCATGATGACTCCCCTTGTGGTAAACCTATTGTGTGTAGGGGGCCGTCTTATTTAAATACTCCTTGGATATAGCACTGTACTAAATGCACACATAAGAGACACAACCCCTTCCCCCTCCTCGGCCACGCTTACACACGCACATTGCTCCCTCGCCCCAAAGATTTGTCATGCCAGCTAGCACTGTGAGATCAGTGGCTTTCAAACTTCTTCTGAGGAACCCCTTTATCCCTCAAAGAGAGAAATAATGGTGGACGAGCCGTCCTGAAAGACAATGTGCCTGCCAGTACTGACTGGCCTGCCCCTGCTACAGGCGCACACAGGAGAGTGCTGTGGGTGGGTTCTAGGCCACACAGTTCAACTTTGGGGATGGTTCCGACCAGGGCCATGCGTGACCTGAACATGAACCAGAATCCTTGGCAATGAGGGGAGGGGATTCCCTGAAGGCCAAACGTTTTGAAAACCACTGAGCTTGACAGTCTTGGATAAGACAAGGCCATGGCCGTACAGATTTGAAAGTGGAGGCCTACTGCAATTTTAAGTGCCTCGACAAGGGATTCCATCCAGTGTTCCTACTCAGGAGCAGGCCCATTGAAATGAGTGGTCATGACTAAGTTGGATCCATTTATTTCAGTAGGTCTGTGCTTAGTGAAACCCCTGGTTTCCAGGTTTGAGAATGCCAGAAGCTTTGAATTTACTCTTAAATTAGGAGTACCGTTTGTGAGATCTGAGGAAAATTGTCAGTTGAGCCCTGTTTGCCACTATTTTTCTGAGAAACTATAATAGTACATTAAGGAAAATTCTTTGATGGCTTAGTTGTGTTATATGTGCTCAAGTCATTGGAGACTGTAGAAATAAATTCTGAAGTAATGGCAGTCACTAGGTCAGCCTTCCGCAACCTGGTGCCCTCCGGCTATTTTGGACTAGAACTCGCATCAGTGGCCAAGCTGGGAGTAGTGGTCCAAAACAGCTGGAGAGTGCCAGGATGGGAAAGGCTGCAGTAGGCAAAAATGGTACAGAAAGGGAATGATATTGAAAGCTGAGGGGATAGAACAATAGGAAGCAAGATCCCTCGGGAAGTCCTATAGGTCTGTATAGCTGTGGGCTAAAGGTACAGAAGGATTTAATTGGGAACACTGACAGTGAAGTAAATCCAGACTGAGATCTAGTAAGATCAGACAGATGTAACTGAAGAAGTGGGCTACATTCATCACCCGAATTATTGGCTTGGTTTTGGAGTAACTCCATGCAGGTGTCATTTGGGGGCGGGGGACACTACTCAACTGAGGGATGGTACCCAAATGTTCAGCAGGAGGGTGTGCTTTGTCAAACAGACTTCCACCTGCCTGCGTTCCAACCTCTGATGGTAAGTAGGACTCCATGTGAGAACGCCAGGTGGATTTGAAAGACAGCCATGTTGGGATGGGAGTTGCCACTTCCAAGGAGAATCTCTTTCTTTTTGTTGCTCTTGGTTGGGAAGTGGTCAGGCTGGCATTCTTTGACCAGGATACTCCAGAATTAATCTGCAGCTGATTGGTAAGTAGGTCTGCACTCTGTTCAAAGGGCCATGAAATCAGTACTCAGTCTGTTGGTAGAGGGCTTGCTGGCTATGACAAGAGGGTGTAGGAAGGGCTGCTTCAAAGGGGAGCAGGTTGTAGCAGGCTCCAGTGTCTGTAAAGGCTTTGGGGATCTGTTTATATATAATTTTTTTTAAAAAAAATGTTTCCTCTACCCTTGTGTATGGTTAATTTTTTCCTCTCTGTGGCGGGATCGGATTTGGCCCCTGCCTCGTCTGTATCTATCGCTGTTGTGAAACATAAAATACGTCTGGTAACATACATAGTCTCTGTGCCTTTTTTTAAATTCCACAGACGGTTTAGTGGATGGTAAGGGGGCCAGTTAAGCAAGTGACTTCTTTGGGATGGGGAGAGAGTGATGGATCTGGGGCATGATCCATCAAGGAATGCTTCATATTATAAAATTTAAAAACTAGGATTATTCTTTTTTGTTTTAGACACCTGTTAAATGTTTGGATACTTTTTTAGAATTAGAACAACAAATTTAAATTATTTCCAGAGGGGTATCTACTGCAGAGTCTATTGCCACAAAAACAACCAAGATTCTAGTACTACCTTAAAACACTAAACACATGTACAGTATTAGGGCATGAGCTTTCATGGACTGCAGTCTATCAGACGAACGAAGTGTTATTTTGAGCTGTTGTTATACACATGGTTTTTGGGGCGGGTGAGGACCAAGGAAAATGAAATGCAGAAAGTACAGAGATAGTGATAACTCAAAAAACGGTTATTTGATAACACAGGTAACCTGGCATTGGTAAGCCAATTAACACATGTGATAAAAATCCATTATCTCAATTTAGTCCCCACGTAATAGCATCAAACCTTTTTAGGAATTGCAATTCATTGTTCACATTCACCCATTTCAAATTATTGACTTGCCATAGAAATACAGTCTGTCTTGTGGCTAAATTCAACATTTCCAAAAGAGTATGTGTGTAAGGAAAAGAAAAACAGTGCTAGAGCGTCAATCTTTCAGTTTTTACCAGTTTGCAAAAAGAACATTCATCATAAGTGATTATGATTTAATTATTATGAATAATTAAAAGTGAATGATAAAATCTTTATGTAGAATATTTTAACAGCCTAAAACACAAAATTATCTATTTGCTCACTTTTCCTCAACTTTTGCACTAACAGAAAACAACTTTTTGGGGGGAAAGGGAATGTGCTATTTCCTCTGGATCAGCAGTCCCTGTGAACAATAACAGCAGAATACTAGAGATTTGGGGAGAGGATTTACTATGACTTATCTAGTGTATCTTTTGGCTGACCCACCTCTGGAATATGAATGGTTTTGTATAGCATATCTGTTATGTTGCTTAAAGATGATTTGATTAAAAGGCAGGAACACAGAAATGCAAACATGAATACATAAGTATTGGTGTTAGGATTTATGGTGAACCGCATGGCTTTGCTCATTGTCTATCCCAGATTCCAATACAATTTTCAAAATGCAGCACATGCTCTCAAAGATGGCTGATGTAGAATTTCCAAGGAAGACGTTACTGTCAACAGATGCAGGAGCTATCATCAGCCCTCTGAGGTAGGGCTGCTGTGTGGGATTCAGTGGAAGCCTGTTTAACATTCTCAATTACTGCATGGCTGGTGTCTGGCTTAAATCTAAATCCTATCTCTGTGAAAGCAGCACAAAGGAAATGAGTCACTGGGTAATTGGAAACTGAGCCAAAGCAACTGTCACTGGATACAATAAGGGTTGCTCTTTGATCCATGCCTTGTGAATGTCTGACTGCCAGGATACCACCCAATCAGAGTCCCTGTAAAACAGGGTCTTATACGGGGGAAATTGCTGGCTGCTCCCATAGGTCCCCTACTCTCATACTGTGTTTTTTGTGCCTCTTCACCCCGATGTGCCCTTTTTTTTGCTATATCCACTTTTATACTGGCCATTTCCATTTTGACTTCTTGTCCCCGGGGTAGTTGACCGTGGGTCAAGGCAACCCTCAGCCTGAAAAAGGCTAGCTACCCCTGCTCTAGACCCTGGCCACTTCTTTAAGAGAATAGTATTTGTGCATGCATGCATGAGTACACACACACACTACTGGGGTGCCCCCTGTCACCTTTGCCTCAAGATTTAGCCTGATATAGGGGAAAACCTAGTTGTGTCGCCAATTGTCAAATCTCCCTATCTGCCACTGGCTGAAGTCATGTAATTGTTCAGAAGCACATTTCAGAGGAGGAAGGATTAGCATTAAAATGATAGAAAAAGAAATCAACACACTGACAGCTAACTCGTGGAGTGGGAACCTTTGGCCCTCCAGGTACAATCAGCCCCAGCCCTCATGCTCAATGGTGAGGAAGAAGGAAGTTGTAGTCCAGCAAGATGTGGATGTCCACAGGTTCCTCATCTCTGTATTTTGGTTTGGCTTAGCTCCTGATCAAAACTTCACACAGCAGGGCCAAGAGAGAGAAGAGGTGTGTGTGTGTCCAATAGCACCAAAGAACAGGAAGAGTAGGAAGGATTGCGCTGTTGCATCCTGAAAGATGTAGAGGAGGGTATTTGAACAGATGTTAAGTGGAGGGAGAAAAAGCGACTGAAATTCCCTTAAGACAACTCTTACAACTTAGGGAAGCCCAGAAGCCTCCTTTACCTTGGGATACCGTACCCAGTGGTATAGCAGAAGGGGAGCAATCAAGAGTGCAGCTCCAGGACTTTTTCAGAGCAGATCCAATGACTTCATTAGCTGTGGCACCAGAGTAATTAACTACCATTTTCTTTATTCCTGCAGTGAATGAGCTTTCTTTTTTTTTACTATAGTTTGAGAATGAGACCAGCTTTGTATTCTTACTAATGAATTGGTTATGATGCTATGCAATGTTTGTGTATACCCATTCAAAGGGGCTCTGGGCAGTTCACAAATTAGAGGTTAAAACCATAAAAGTACAATGACAAACAAGATCTAAAACAAAAACAGCCACGGAATGAAATCAATAAAATCAGCAGCAGACAACAGCAGTGCCAAGGATCTAAGAAACATCAACAATGTTAAAACTCTGGGACTGAAAAGCTTGGGAGAATAAAAAGGTCTTCACCTAGTGTTGAAAAGGTTATTACACGGGTGCCGCAGCCAGGTGATACTCTCTAGGGAAGGCATTCCACAACCAGAGTGCCAGACTGAAGGCCCTTTCTCTGTCTGTCTCATCTCATTTGGAGGGCACCCAGAGAAGTGCCTAAGAATGTGACTTTAGGGTAAGGGTAGGTATATACTGGAGGAGATGCTACTTCAGGCAACCTGGCCCTGAGCCACTTATGGCTTTAAAAGTCAAAACCCAGCAATTTGAATTGGGCCTCCATAAGACTGGCAACTAGTGCAGATCACAGACATAATACAGTATGGCTCTATCATCCAGTCCCAGTGAACTATACTGCTGTCCTGGTTTGGAGCAACTCAAGTTTCCATAACATTTTCAAAGGCAGCCACGCACATAACACATTGCAGATGACGGTTTTATGTATAATTTTGCAATGGGAAAAAACTTGATTTTATGTGGTGCTGACTAATGGGGAGTCAGACTTAATGCTGTAACAGGGACTCCGCCCTTGCTTCTTCACCCTGAAATCTGGAGCCTAATATCTGTAAAACCTGATAAGAGACTAATTGAATCAATTTGCAGTTTCCATTTTGAGACGAAATGCAGACTTCATGGCTACAACCTCTGGCCAAATTTTAGTACTTTTGGGGCTATTTTCCCTCGTATCCCAAGGCCATGCTTTGCCTTAATGTCTACACTTCTGGGGAACTCAAAAGGTTGTTCTCTATTTTTTGAAATTTTGGTTGATCCTAATAAAGGTTCCTGCCTGCTTCACGGATTTATACTTTGTTGCATCTCCATTTTATTGTTGTAAAAACGATGCTGTGTTATTTTTAGTGTGTGTGCTGTACGCTGCTCTGGACTCCCTTAGGATGAAGGGCAGATTGGAGTTTTCAAAAATTGTGAAAAAATATCGCCCAATTGTAGATTTTCATTATTTTCCTCCTTATGCACCAACAAGTGCATCTTTGCTTTATAGGGATTCCCCCCCTTTCCCCCCATAAATTAGGATCCCCCCTATTTCCATTGGTCCTCCCCTTCCCTATCGTACAACACAAACAACCAGTGCGGAAGATTGGGCATCCTCTCCCTGCCGCAAATAAGCACAGACCAATCATATTCCACTCATAACAAACGGACCAATCATAGGACGCCGGGCACGGCTGTGGCCAATCACATAACGCCCTACTTCTACTCTACTGGCCTATCACGATGCTGACCCCGCCTCCACCTACCATGGGGACGCTCTAGTCCGCTACTGAGGAAGGAATTCCCTCCTCTCTCTGTGGTTAGGGCTCCACTTGGGCCCCGCCTCCTCGTTGACTAGCCTTTTGCGTGCAGAAAGGGAAGCCTCCAGGATTCCTCCCGGCTTTGGTTCTGCGCATGGGTAGCAGTAGTAGTAGCGTACGCGCCAAATGTTCTCTCCCTTGTCCTCTGCGCGCGCTTGACGTCTTCGCTGGCTCCGCCCCCCGCTCCTTTCCCGCTAGGTTGGTGTTTGCGACCGCCACACTTGACGGCTGGTGGGTTCCCCCCTTGACTCCCCCATCCTCGCTGGTTGTCAGGGTGGCTCGCTTTACGGCCCGGCGGCGATGGCGGAGGGAGAGCGGGCGGAGAACAGCGGCGGCGGAGGAAGCTCTGGGCGACCGCCTCAGGAGGGCGAGCCGGGGACGCTGGAGCGGGCCGAGGCCCTGAAGACGCAGGCCAATGACTACTTCAAAGGTAGCGCCCGCCAAGGAGGAAGAGCCGAAAGGAAAAGGGGGCGGGGCACCTTGAGGGCGGTGGAGCAGCTGGGGGCGGGGCGAGGAGGGGCAGGGCTTCGCGAGGGAGGAGCCAATGGGGACGAGGGAGGGGTTTTCTGAGGGGAGGAGTCAGTGAAGGGCGGAGGTGGCCAGTAGGGGGGAGGGGCTGCTTGAGAGGGAGCAAGTGAGGGAGAGGGGTCGAGGAGGGAAGAAGAAAGCAAGGGGCTTCTCGAGGGAGGGGGAGTTACCAGTGTGGGGAAAGGGATGGAGGAGGGGTTGACGTGAGGGTGGGTTCTCCTGTGTGAAGGGTAACCCGTGGTGGTGAAGGTACCTAAGGGGGGGGAAGGAAGGACTAATGAGGGGGAGCTTTTGGGGGGGGCACAAAAGATTGTGATTGTTGGAGGAGGAGCTTCTTTGAAGAGCATCCTTGAGGGGAGTGGTTCAGTCAGTAAGGGACCAAATATGAAACATGTCCTGGGGCAGGCTGTTAAAGTGGGGAGGGGTGAATGCATGGAATCATAGAGTTGAAAGGGAACCCAAAGGTCATGTAGCCCAACCACCTGCTAATCCGCAAAATCCACTGCAACATCATCTCTGACAGGAGGCCATCCAGCCTCTGCTAAATAACCTCCAGTGAAATAGAGTCCACTGCTTTCTGAAGCACGCTGTGTTCTTGCACTGTTCTGCTGCCATCAGGAAGTCCTTCCCAATGTTTAATTGAAACCCACCTTTTTTTTTTAATTTGAACCCATTGCATTGGGTCTTACCCTCCTGAGCAAACTAAGGGGTTTCGTTTTGGCTTTGAAGTCACAAGAAAGAGCCAACGGGGAAGCTGAGACTTCTTGGGACAGAGCAACACATGGGAACGCAGGGCTTTCTAAGGTGGCTTCCTCTGAAGATATGGGGAGGGAAGGGTGTCTTCTTCATGATTCATGGGGGAGGCGAAGGGTAGCCAAAGGGGATATGGTAGTCTTGATGGATGTACAAAGAGGTACATGCTTCACTGGGGAGGTGAAGGTGTGATATGGGCAGCCAGACCATCACTGCCCCTCCTTCATGTCTGGAAGATCTTTCTATGGCTGGAATGTGTGAAATCAGATCTACTTCAGTTCTTGATGTCCTCTGGCTAGGAAAAACACTTGACAAATTACAGGTTAATACTCTGGGTCACTCCCTTACACTCTGTTGTATCAAATCTGTTAATTAGAAGCAAGTAGATTGCAACTCCATTTCATGACTCACCTCTAGTGAGCCTACTGTGCTAGTACAACAAATTGCCCCAGCATCCACTAGAATGATCTCTTCAGGGAGAAAAGGCATTGTGATCAATTTGCAGGATTAGCATTCAAAGGGAGATTTGCAGAGCTTTGAGGGCACTGCTAAACACCAAGCCAGATCTGTTGCAGCCATTGAGGTGGCAGATGGTCTTGCTGATAAGGATTCTTTTTCAATAACTTTCTTAAGAGAGTTGAATCTGAGATGAATTGGAAAATGTTGGCTGCCTTGGAGAAGTGTATAAGTGATGGAGCTATATGGTTTTGTCTCTTCTTTCCATTTTGGGACACAACAGAGTGGGGTTTCCCCTGAGTGGGCCTCTATGAGCCCTTGTTGTTAAGTCCCCAGCATCTTCCTTGCAATCAAGCTCTTAAAGGTGGATTGCGATTCTTCTCTGCCTCACGGCCCCAGTGCTTAACTTTTAGTTGTGTCTTCTGGTCACATGACAGTGAAGTCTGTAATGAAACAATTTAGGCCTCTTGGACTCTCTGCTGCACATGGTAGAACCTTTGCCAACTTTCAGAATGTGGTCCTCCTTTAATCCCTGATAATTTGGCTCATGCCCTGAAACAATATGTTTTTATATAAATTCTGGCTTTTCTGGATCCATGTAGGTGAGAGAGGAAAGTCTCATATATATGGAAATGTGCACATTTCTATTTATTTCCTTGAATAATTACATCTCTTTCTATTTTGTCATATTATCTGTGGTAACTTGCATGTTCACATGCTTAGTTATATCAGTTTAACATAACCTTAATGTGCTTTTAGTTTCTGTCCTCACTAACATTGCATACATAAAACTCATAACTTGTAATTGATTGGGGAAAGTTTGACTGTGTAGTCAGTCTAGCACAGCGTTTCCCAACTAGTGGGCCACCAGATGTTGTTGGACCACCATCTGATACAGAGGCTGTGGCCCTACCTTCCTGTGCACCTGCTCCCACGAGTGATACATGCCCTGGTTTCCTCTCGCGTAGACTACTGTAATGCGCTCTATGTGGGGTTACCCTTGAAAACGGTCCGGAAATTACAGCTGGTACAAAATGCGGCGGCACGCTTGATTAAGCATAGCTGCCGCCGGGATCATATTACCCTGGTGTTAGTAGACCTACACTGGTTACCAGTTGTCTACCGGGCCCAATTCAAGGTGTTGGTGCTGACCTTTAAAACCCTATACGGTTTCGGCCCAGTTTATCTGAAGGAACGCCTCCAGCATCACCAATTATGCCGCCTGACAAGATCAGCCACACAGGACCTCCTCTCTGTCCCACCAGCCAAAACAGCTAGGCTGGTGCGGACCAGAGAGAGGGCATTCTCGGTTGTGGCCCCCACCCTCTGGAATTCTCTCCCTTTTGATCTCCGACATGCCTCCTCCCTGACCGGTTTTCGCTGAGCCTTAAAGACCTGGCTATTCAGACAGTCCTATGGGATTCTTGGGAGGGATTAGTTTTATGATCTATAAATTGATGTTTTAGAATAATTGATGTTTTTGTTTTTGATGGTACAGTGTGTTTTAATGTATTGCTGTAAGTCGCCTAGGGTGTCCGTTAAGTCGGACAGATAGGCGACTAACAAATAAAATTTTATTATTATTATTATTATTATTATTATCTTTCCTGACCGTTGGCAATGCTGGCTGAGGCTGATGGGAGTTGTGGTCCAACAAGATCTGGTGGCCCATTAGTTGGGAAAGGCTGGTCTAGCATTTCCACTCCACACACACACACATGTTCTAACTTAACATTGTTAAGGCAAAATAAAATCTTCCCTTCATCCCTAAATATCCTTAAGAAGTATACAGAAACTTTTTGCCAGTCTGTCTCACTGTCTGTGGGTACAGAAAGATGGTGAATGGTATAAGGCTTTTTAAATTTTTAAATTTTGTAAATTTTTAAATATTTTAATTTAACATTCTAAACTTAATATGATCTTAATTTAAATCTCAATGGCAATTTTATTAATGTTTTATAATTGTACTATATATATTTTTTTTTTCCACACTTGCTCATATTTTAATTGTGATTTTATTTGTTGTACACCGCCCTGAGAGCTTTCTGCTATAGGGTGGTCTAGAAATGTAATTAAATAAATAAATAAATAAATAAATAAATAATCCTTTGTGTCTACTCAGAAGTAAGCTCCATTGACCTCAATGGGACTTACTCACATGTAAGGCTGTGCAGGATTGTAGCATAAAATGGATTAACTAATCTACATGATATAATTTTGAATATGTTCTCTGAGAGAGAAGTTGGAGTTAATACTGCTCTTTAATTAAAGAGAAGTATGCAATCCTGCTGAGTTGTCTGTCCACAAGAACATCACCTCACAGATGCCCAAAGAGAAAGGAGCTGTTTCCTTCCCTCTCGTTGACTGCCAAGGCTTGATAGCTCAATCTTGTGCCAAGTCCAATGGGACTTAATGCCCAGGTGAGTGTGTGTATAGGGTTAAAGGTGATTTTAAAGGAAAAAGAAGCAGTGGGGACAGGAGTGGGGACAGGCTGCCTTTTCTGTAAAGAAAGGAATAGCAAATGTCAGATGCAGTAGACCCTCCTCCCCCCCGAAACCCCTTTGAGGAAGGGGAGCCAAGGCCCACCTGGTGACCTTTCCAGGCTGTTACTGGAAATGCAAAGCAAAGAGCTGCTTTAACTAGAGCATTATGGGTGAAGAAATTTGGTATGCCAGTTGTGCTGTCCAAAACTCTACACCCATTTAAATTGTTGGCATATCACAGGTCACCTTGTTTGTGGCTTTAAGGTGCTGGGTCAGTCTCATCACCCTTTGCACTTGGGGGGCCGGGAGATGGTTGTTTAGTCTTGGACAGTGCTGATTCTCTGGATCATTCCAGTCTGGTGTCAGGCCCATTTATGAGATGGAAAAAACCTTGGTCGCCTTCATGGAGACTTTACACAGAGGAGTGGATGGGGTGTGTGTGTGTGAGTGCTACCCTATTAGTTTTCCTGAACATCAGCAGCTTATGATACTATTGACCGGCATCCTTCTGGATTGTCTTTTGCAGCTGGTTTTGGTCCTTCCTAGATTGGCATACTCAAATGGTGATGCTAAGGAGCTCTTGTTCCACCCTGTGGCCTTTGGTTTATGGGGTTCGGCAGGGGCCTATATTGTTCTCCATGCACTAACATTTACATGAAACCCCTGGGAGAAGATTAGAAGGAGCCAGCATGGGTTTGTCAAGAAAAAATCCTGTCAAACTAATCTCATCTCCTTTTTTGATCGGGTCACTAGCTTAGTAGATGGTGGAAATGCTGTAGATGTCATCTATCTAGATTTCAGCAAGGCGTTTGACAAAGTCCCCCACGACCTTTGGATTAGCAAACTCGTCAAATGCGGACTACATGGAAATACTGTCAGGTGGATTCACAACTGGTTGGAAAACCGTACTCAAAGAGTGGTCGTCGGTGGCTCTGCTTCGGACTGGAAGGAGGTCTCGAGTGGAGTGCCACAGGGTTCTGTCCTGGGGCCAATACTCTTCAACATTTTTATCAATGACTTAGATGATGGGGTGGAGGGAAGCCTTATGAAGTTTGCGGATGATACAAAACGGGAGGGATAGCTAACACAATGGAAGACAGGAATAAAATCCAAAGGGACCTGGATAGACTAGAAAATTGGGCTGAAATTAATAAAATGACATTCAATAAAGACAAATGCAGGATCCTGCATTTAGGCCACAAAAACAACATGCACTGGTACAGGATGGGAAATACCCAGCTTAGCAGTAGTGCGTGTGAGGAAGGACCTTGGAATTGTAGTGGATCGCAAGTTGAACATGACCCAGCAGTGTGATGCTGCGGCAAAAAAGGCAAACGCGGTTTTGGGCTGCATAAACAGAGCTATAGTTTCCAGGTCGAGGGAAGTAATAGTCCCACTATATTCTGCATTAGTCAGGCTTCATCTGGAATACTGCGTTCAGTTCTGGGCGCCATTTTAAGAAAGATATAGACAAGTTAGAGCAGGTTCAGAAGAGGGTGACAAGGATGATAACCGGTATGGAGAACAAGTCTTATGAGGAAAGGTTGAAGGAACTTGGCATGTTCAGTCTGGTGAAGAGAAGGCTGAGGGGTGACATGATGGCACTCTTTAAGTACCTGAAGGGCTGTCACATAGAGGAGGGTACAGATTTGTTCTCTGCTGCCCCAGAGGGTAGGACTAGGTCTAATGGTTTTAAGTTGCAGGAGCGTAGATTCAGATTGGACATTAGAAGGAACTTCTTGACAGTAAGGGCAGTTCGGCAATGGAACCGACTGCCTAGGGAGGTGGTGGGATCCCCTTCGCTGGATGTCTTCAAGCAGAGGCTGGACAGCTATCTGCGGGAGATGCTCTAGCTGTGGATTTCCTGCTGTGAGCAGGGGGTTGGACTCGATGGCCTACAAGGCCCCTTCCAACTCTATGATTCTATGATTCTAAGTCATCCAGAGGTTTGGGCTGCGTTCTCACTAGTATGCTGATGACATGCAGCTTTGCCTTAATTTTCCATCCTCTGAGCCTGTTGAAACCCTAAAATGATGCCTGGGGGCTGTTCTGAGATGGATGAAGGCACACAGATTGAGGCTCATTTCAAGCAAGATGGAGGTGCTGTGGGTGGAGAAGTTTACAGCTGGGACTGGATGGGGTAGCGCTTCCCTTAAAGACTTAACTCTGCAGCTTGTAGGTCAACTGCGGCCCTACCTGGTGAGGTTCAGTCTAGCCTTAATACCCAGACCAGGTTATAATATGCTCTCTGTGGGGCTGCTTTCAAAGGTGGTTCAGATTGTGGCTGCCAGAATCCTGATGGAAGCTCAGTGGTCACCTTAAGCAGCATCTCTGCTATATCATCTGCACTGGTTTGTGTTTACAGGTCCCGTGTAAAGTGCTGGTCTTAACCTTTGAAGCCCTAAATAGTTTTGGCCAAAGCAGTTTTTGGACCACCTGTACCATCCTGCCTGTGCACTGAGATCTCAATTGGAGTTACTCTTGGTATGCCTGCTCCTTAGGTCTGTGAGGTACAGTAGGTGGGCACAAGAGTGAGGATCTTCTCCATTGTGGCCTCACAACTGTGAAACTTCTTCTTAGCAGATCTGCAGAGTTTCATTTCAGTGTTTGTGGAAGGCTGTTTTGATTGGCCTTCCCCCTGTGTAATTTTTGCCTGTTTTCTGCTGGATTGGGGCGAGATTGGATTAGGTTATATTTTTATTAGTTTATGGCTTGTTTGTTGGAATTGGATGGGTGGTTATAAGCTAGTTTAGACTGCCATTGCCCAGAAAAGCAGCACAGAAATGAAATGAAGTAAAATAATTAATAAATGAGTTCCAGTGAGACAGGAAAAAACCTCTGAAAATGTATTTAACTTATTTTAAATACTGGATAACTGTTGTTCCCATTGACTAACATACTGTCTCATTTGCTGCGTGGTTGGGAATTATTTATTCATTCATTTATTTATTTATTGAATTTATTAGTCACCCATCTGGCTGGTTTATCAGCCACTCTGGGTGATGTACAACATACGTACGTATAACGTACAACTATAGATGTAACTAACTAAAATGTAATTAGGTACAGGATAAGGTAGCCATTAATGGCATGGGGAGGAAAAGTCTGACATGTAGGCATAACAGGAATCGCAGAAATACATGTCGTCTTTGGATCTGCACCAGTGTTTCTGATCCTTTGACTATAAGGGCCAGGAACTTAGAAAAATAACCCTCAGGGTTTGAGCAGGAGGCAATCTGGTGCCCTCCAGCTGTTGCCTGGGCTGAGGAGAGCTTACTCCAAAACATCTGTACGGCACCAGGTTGGTGAAGGTTGGTCTAAACTATTACGTATCATCTAGAGGTGACCTTGGGTCATGTTCACACAGAATTTAATGCCTTTCACTGGCCAAGAAGTGAACACTAGAAGGGAAGCTGGACTGCGGATTCTTCTTTAGATAAGAATGTGTACCTTTCAGCTTTAATTGTTGGATGAATTGTACCAGAGTAAGATCCCTCTTCCCAGGGTGCCTCTGCCTGCCATGGAGGAGCGCTGCTTCCTCTTGACAGAGGAAAGGATAACTCTGGGATATCCTGATCTGATTTCCTCGTTATGTGGAGTCTGCTCCTGTGTGTAAATGGCAGAGAAGAGCCTCCTGCAGAGAAGCCTCGCGCCCCTTGCCTTTCTTTGCTTCCTTGTGTGAACCTCTCTTCCATTTAGTTACAGCTGTGGGCTCTGCAGCTGAAGAGGCACTTCAAGCTGCTTATGGCTGCCACATTGGCTCCTTGATAATGGCCTTTTTCTGACTTTCTTCCTTTCTTCTCCCAGCAAAAGACTATGAGAATGCCGTGAAGTATTACACCCAGGCCATTGAACTGAATCCCACCAACGCCATCTATTATGGCAACCGGAGCCTGGCCTACTTGCGGACGGAGTGCTATGGCTATGCGCTGGCTGATGCCACCAAGTCCATCGAACTGGACAAGAAGTACATCAAAGGCTATTATAGGCGGGCCACTAGCAACATGGCCCTGGGCAAGTTCAAGGCGGCCTTGCGAGACTACGAGACTGTAAGTGGGAGGCCTGATGGGACGGTGGCTTTCTTCACCCTGATCCCTTTGGCTGTCTAGGACTGCTGCAGCTGGTGGGGGGGCATGTTGCTTTCCATGGTGGTAAACTGGGAAGGAATAGACAGATTTGACTAAGGAGTCCACAAATTCTGGCTTACTTTACTAGCCGGCCATTATTTGTGGTCATTGCCAAACCTCCTTTCCTCCCCCTAGTCCTTCAGCTCACACAGAAGACTTGTGGGAGAAGTGTGGTCTTCACATATTTGCACAAGGATCTGGAGAAGGGAAGAAACAGCAAGAATCTCTGTTGAGCAGCAAGAGAGATTCCTGTTGATTTCTCTTCTCCAAATCCCAGGACAACGTTGAAGATATAGGCACATGTGTGTGTAGGCTGTCTCTGATTCAAGGGAGGGGGAGTTGTTCTGGGCATGAAGGGAAAGGTGATTAACACCGGCTATCTGATTATTGGATTTGTGGAATCCTGACAGTGGTCAGATAGAGATGAATGGAGTATCAAGGACAGAATATGTAGCTTTGTATGGAAAATATTTTGTAAATCAGAAAAAGGTGCTTAAAGTGGGGAGGGACAAAGCCCTAAGGTTAATGTAGGCAGATTTCATAGCTATGGAAACTTTGGGTTCAGTTGAGTGATGTTAGCCTGCCCTATCCAATGGCTCAGTGTCTGAGGTGTTATGGAATGTACACAAACATTCCATTTGGTCAGAGGTTTTAAAAAGTGTCTCCTCACAAGGGCAAGAACCTGATGGGCTCTGTGCTGTTAGTTGGGAGGGTTTCAGCAAAGAAGGGAGTAGAAGCCACAATTAGAGTGTTAGGCAACTATGTGTGAGAGCTCAGTGTACATGAGAACAGTGTATGTTTGTGTCACAGAGAGCAAAAAGGGGAAAGGAACATAGAGAAGGTGTTTCTTTATAACCTGACTTTATGGACCGCTTTCCAGGGCGGTGTACAAGATTTCATAAATGCACAGTAATAATAGCAAAGCGTAATAAAATAATCATCCAATTAAAGGTGCATTATGAGCAATTTGTGTTACACTCAGAAGCACAATCGTGAACTTACGAGAGTCTCTGCTTACAAATTATGTCTTTCTCCTCTTCCTCTCCTCTGCCCAGGTTGTCAAGGTGAAGCCGAATGACAAGGATGCCAAGATGAAGTACCAGGAGTGCAATAAGATTGTGAAGCAGAAAGCCTTTGAGCGGGCCATCGCCAGTGACGAGCACAAGCGGTCTGTAGTGGACTCGCTGGACATAGAGAACATGAGTGAGTTGGGGGCAGACAGAGCAGCTGTTTGTGTGGGTGTCAAGGGGTTGGCTGTGGTGGTTTAGGGTGGGCAGCCCATGATGGGGTTGAAACCCTGAGATGGAGCATTAGGTTTTCTGTTAATCTACATGAGATGACTTCAGTGGGGGTTTAATTAATACAGTACCCCATTGCCAAAGCTGCAGGCATCAGCAGTTCTGATGAGCATTTTGGGAATGCTCAGTGGGAAGACCAAACCCACTTGGTAACATTCAGAGGCAAGGGGAGGGGCTGATGAAGGCAGGAACAAGCCCTCTGCCCTGCTGGCCTTAAATCTGAGTTAGAGACCAGTACCCAGCAACCTTGGTGCGGTCTCTGATTTGGGGTGTGGCTCGCAAACGAATGTACTGTCTCCTGTGCTTTCTGCTCTAATTGCTGGTCTCCAGTTTCTTCCCAAGGCTGTGAGATTTGTGCTAGAAGCAGATCTCTTAACTGCTGGTCTCAGGACCATTGGCTCTCAAACTTCCTATGTTCAGAGAACCCTTTCTATATTGTCATTTCTCCCGAGGAATCCCTGCATGTCTCCTGAGGAATTCCTGCATATTGCAGAGGATTCTGGAGCATATTCTAAGGTGCTCACGCATTCTGCTGGGCTTCTAGTGTTGCTCTATGTGATGTGCTCTAGAAGATGCCCGTTACCCTCCACCCTGGCAGAATTTGCAGGAGAAAGTAGGTTGTGGCAGGCAAGCTTGTCTGCCATTACTAATCTTTTCACTGAGGAATCCCCTGATAAACTTCCAAGGGATCCCTGGGATTCTCCAGAAGAGACTTGAAATAAGGGCCCCAAGGAAAGAATTCAAGCTTGTTGCAAGTCAAGAAACAAAGGCAATGAGGAGGTCTTGCATGCACAGGATTTTAAGCTCCTTAGGCTAAGGTTGCTGCTTGAGGCCCTGCAAATCTTGGGTGGGTTGGAACCCTTTTTAACTTGTTTGGACCCCTGCTTATTATGGTTTGGGTTGAGAACCTCTGATTCTGACAGGCCGTGCCTCCCAGTCGCCCCAGTATCCCTCCTTTCCAAGAGAGTCCTGTCAGCATGCCAGTGACTAATGCCATTTCGCACGGGTGACTGCGCCAAGACTTTCTGCCAGTGCCGAAAATAGATGGAGATCTCTGATCATAAATAGATCCCGGTATGGATAGGCTCAATCAGTAAAAATAAACAGACTGGTCTTCGCAGTGGGCCAGCTGCTGGCACGAGCCAGGTTCCTTAATCCTGCTGTCTGGACTAAGCTCCTTCACGGTTCCATCCTGGATGCCTGTGAATTCTGTATTTAAAGTTTTCTGCAAGCAGCAGCCCTCCCCCACATCTCCTGGTGTTTCGAGAAACTGGAGAGAGAATTGCTGTGCCTTGGGGTTGGCAGTTCAGCCCAATTAGTGGAAAGGCAGTAGCGTGCTCTTTAATTACAGGAAGGGAAACCTGGCAAGAGACTTCAGTTTTGCAGAAGCGGCACTGTTCTGACACCCACTCACCCTCCACGCTCTGTCCCTGCCTCTGACAAATGTTTGCACAGATGATCCTGGGACTCCCGAGTCCTACCCACGGTCTGGAAAACTGGAAACAGCCTACTGCAAGGGAGGGCAGCCTCTGTCCCAGAGAACAGCGAGATTCTTTGGAAGCGCATCAGAGACTCCTCAGTGATCTGGAATGGTGGTCGAGCTTCGCAGAAAGATGGTGTGCTTGCTCTGCCTGCTACAGCCGTTCCTTGCAATGTGCGGCTTTAGGGATGGATTATGGGGTCACTTCACAGAGGCCGAGAGGCCCAACGGGACTGGCTGGTGCCCTGAATGTGCGCCTCTCCCAGCCTTTGGGGGTCCCCAGACGTTGCTGGACTTCAATCTCCACCATTCCTGGCCATTGGCCATACTGGCTGGGGCTGATGGGAGTTGTAGTCCAACACAATTTGGGGGCCCAAAGGTTGGGAAACATGCAGTATTATTTATTTATTTATTTATACCCCTCCTTATGGCCAAAAGGCCCTCAAGGCGGCTTACAAGAAAAAAACAAATACAGGAATACATCCATGAAACAATACAATTTACAAAATTAAATAGCAAATAACATTATTAAAAAACAGCGATTACAGAACTTCCAATGGAAAAACAGTGTGGTGCAGGCGCCTGGAGCGGCAGAAACATCTCAGGCTACCCCCAACAAAGCTGTGGGTTGGTTCTCTCTCTTTCCTTCTATACTTGCAAGTCTAACACCTTCCATTGAACTTCTAGGGGTTCCTCAGCAGAGAAACTGACAGGAATGGAAGACTTAGAAACAAAAATAAAAACTTTATGAAAATTACTGGCCTGCTGGGATGATACCCTCCTCTCCTCCGCCACTCTTTCTTGTGTGGGAATGGAAGGAAGCACTAGCCATGGGTCCCGTTCCATCCTGAAATCGTTGAGAGGAGGGCAGCCTTATTTATTTATAGCGGGTTGAATCCAATGTCATGCTCAGTAACTGCTTCTGTTAGTGCAGCCTTTCCCAACCTTTGGGTCCCCAGATGTCATTGGACTACAGTTCCACCAGCCCCAGCCAGCATGGCTAATGGTCGGGAAAGATGGGAATTGTAGTCCAGCAATATCTGGGGACCCCCAAAGGTTGGGAAAGGCTGCAGTATTGCAAGGATTTCTGCTTGTGCAATGGAACCCCCCCTTCTCTTTCCCTGTGTCCGCTAAATCTGTCCTAGGGACTCCCCTAACTCTCCAGAGCATAAACCCTTGCGCTAACAGAACAAGTGCATTGGGATGCTGCCCCAACATTTTTACTCTACTCCTCAGCCAAAAAAGGCTCCCAGCTCAGCTTTCAAAACACAGTAATAAGACTCGGAAGGGGGGCATTTGTGCGATGTGAAAGCATGGACTGGTGAGGGATCAAATCCCCAGCTGCCTGCCTGCAGCACATGGTGGATGCCACCTGGGTGGCCGTTTTTGTGTCTCACGGGCCAGAAAGCCCTGTCCAAAGCTAGGCTGGCTTTTGTCTCTGGCCTTCTTGCGCTGCTGCTCCGCTCGCCTCACCACCTCCTGTTTCTGCTGCTTCCCCAGCCATTGAGGATGAGTATAGCGGCCCAAAGCTGGACAACGGGAAAGTGACGCTTGAGTTCATGAAGGAATTAATGCAGTGGTACAAAGATCAGAAGAAACTCCACAGGAAATGTGCCTACCAGGTAAGCCTTCTCCTCCATCCCTTGCGAGCTGTCACCAGGGCCGTAGGAATGCTGGACCCAGTGAGTGGAAGCAGGATGGAACTATGAATCCTCCATGCTCTGGCATACAGTTGCTAGAGATCGACAAGGTTGCTTTGAAGTGAAAGGGAACCTTTGCAGCCGCCCCATAACTGAAGGCCTGTCCCATGCAGGCAGCATGTCCCAGCAGGCCATTGGCACTCGCTGGATCCTGGCCTGTGAAATTTCCACCAGCTATTTATTTCTTTACATTTCTGTTCCTTCCTCCTCAGGGTGGCAAACAACAAAGCAAATCTTTTAAAAACATTGAGAACATTTTAAAAACAGTCACATATTCTAATAATTTCAGGGCTGGCAAGAACAGTATATTTCACACATCAAATGCCTGAGTGAAAGGGAGTGTTTTTTTAAACAAATTCTCCTGATTGTTGTTAATGAGGGACACAGATGCACCCCACTAGGGAAGTCATTCCACAGACAGGGAACCACCACCGAGAAGTCCTTGTCATGGGTCAACGCCAAGCAGGCAGACTTTTGTCTCACACCAGGGTCTTTTCCATAGCAAATGAAGGCAGGTGATGCTACAAGATACAGTCTTCAGGGACTTAACAGCAGTGTCCCCATCCTAGATCAGGCATTCCGACGCTTCAGAAATTACACAGGGCAGATAATTTTCTGGGCTGCAGCAGCGTTGCATGGGCAAAAAGGGTGGTGGAAGTTGGAGTCCATGGGAGGGAGGGGAAGGACTCTGAAGAGGCTGTGATCGCTAGGATCCTCACCCTGGTCTCTTAACTCTTAGGCATCCTGCTTCATAAATTTCCCTTTAAGAAAACCCCCCAAAGCTTCTGGAAGGGTAGCCAAGGTTAGTCTGTTGAAGCAAAAACCAGATTTATTTATTTATTTCCTGTCCTTCCTCCCAGCAGGAGCCCACGGCGGCAAATCTGACGAGTCTTGTATCGCCTTCAAGCAGGGTTTGCCAGGCTCTTTGGGCCTGTGGGCATATAATTGTCTGTGGTCATGAAGAGTAGAAGCATTTTTGTTTTAAAATATTATTAAATTTAATCTTAAGTTTTGTGTTGCTTCCCATCATCTAAGCTGCTCCAAGCCATGCCTGCCGGACTTCTTGACTCCTTCCCCCCCTGAGTTCTTTACATTAATCTCTCCTCCACCTGCACCATGCCTTCTCTCTCTCTCTCACTGACTGACTGACTGACTTATCTTTTCACTGTTACAGATCTTGGTACAAGTGAAAGAGGTGCTATCAAAACTCCCCACCCTAGTAGAAACTCCGTTAAAAGAGGTGTGTGTGACTCTTTCTGCCCAAAATGTTTAAATCAGACGGCGCAGGTCTGGGTCTCTTTTCTGCCTTGACAAATTCTTTCTTTCAGGACTCCTTGAATTGCCCAGCTGTCTTTTAAAGGTATTTGCTTGTCTGCACTGCACTTTCCACCCTTGAGAACCTTAAACCTTCCATTACTATGAAAATATGGTGAATACCCCCCAGGCCTTGGATTCCCCCAAGTGGTTTCTCTCCCTCCCCCCAGCCCCGGCATTCATATTGGTTTGGCCTTGTTTCATTCTCGCCCTCCTGCTGTTTCCACAAGCCACCACAGCGGCACAACCACGGCTGTGGAGTCAGAGTCGTCGGAGTCAGAGTCGGGAGCAATTTTGGGTGGCGTCGGAGTCGTTAGAAATGTACCGACTCCGACTCCTTCATAAATGGCAAATGTATATTAATTAGTAATAACAAATTTACTGTAGTAAAATGGTAGCACAAGGCATTTCATCACCACCACGTGAATCCAGAGCTTGGAAAAGTTACTTTTTTGAACTACAACTCCCACGAGCCCAATCCCTGGGGATGATGGGAGTTGTAGTTCAAAAAAGTAACTTTTCCAAGCTCTGGATTCATGTGGTGGTGATGAAATGCCTTGTGCTACCATTTTACTACAGTAAATTTGTTATTACTAGTTAATATACATTTGCCATTTATGAAGGAGTCGGACAGTAGAAAAATAGAGGAGTCGGAGTTGAAGGTCTGGCGTACCAACTCCACAGCCTGGGCACAACCTTGTGTAAAAGTGTATCTCTGCATTGCAGGCTGAAAATCACCACTTAGAGATGTTTGGAACATTTAGCAGTTTAAAAATGCTTTTGAATGAGTAAATAAAGAATAACTGGTTTTAGCTGTTGTGGCTACTGTTCCTTCAGAGGACCGCTGGGAATGATTTTGTCAGCAGCGTAGGAGTCTCTTGGGGATTTGTCGGCACCATTGCAGTGCTGCCGTTCTGTGAGGGAGGCCAGACCAGTTAGACAACTTTATGTCACCTGGATCAAAAAGAAAACAACATGTGTGGCCCACTTGTCCCCTTCCAGGTATTCCACTTGTTGGGCCTTCCAGGTATTTGTTGTGCTCTAACTCCCATCAGCCCCAGCCAGCATGGTTGATGATCAGGGCCGAGGGGAGTTGCAGTCCAGCAGTGTCTGGTGGGGGTGAGGGTGGCACAGGTTCCCCACCTCTGCCAGCTTGCTCTGAGCTGGAAAGCCCGAGATGTTTTTGTGCTTGAAGTGAAAAGTCCAAAGAGCATGAATGGGGGAGAAGAATTATCCAAAAATAGTTAGTTATAAATAAGTGTTATCTGTCTTCGCCTCACGCCTCTTCCCTCTGCTGTCTTCTCCCTTCTCTCCTGCTCCTTCATTCCAGACAGAGAAAATTACTGTCTGTGGAGACACCCATGGGCAGTACTACGATCTTCTGAATATATTTGAATTGAACGGACTGCCGTCGGAAATGAATCCATATGTATCCTTTCTTGGTGCTCCTTTCTGGGCTGCCCGTAGGCTCTGTTGATCTGTTATTTTCCTTGGATGGAAGGGCAACTACGCTGTTGCATTCTTGGCCGGGGATGGAAGGACAGACTGGGGCCTTGGGAAAGAGGGGGAGACTGCCAGGAACGTGAGGAAGTCGCAGCTTGGGTGTCTTCACACAATTTGCCCCTTTCCTTACATCCGGGTGTGAGGGGACTGGCCTGTTGGGAGCCAAAGGCTTATTTTTATCTTGGGAAGTTGTAGGCCAGCTTTTGTATGCATCTGAACAGACCTGAGGCCAGCGGGTGGCCAGGTTGGGCACTGGCCAAGGGCCCCTGGGGCTGGGTGGGTGTAGCTCCTGCTCTGCGACCAGACGCTGGCATGGATTGCAGACTGGGAGCCGCCCTTCCACCGCCATCATGGCAAGTGTGCCTGCACAGCGCGCTGACACAGCCAGGCCTATTTAAGCCCCCTGCAGCGGTGGTAGTGCTGGCACAGTCTTCAGGGGCCTACTGCAATGTGGTGCCGGCCCTGTATCTGAATGTGGTTTATTGTCTGTCAGTTTCCTGATTCCTGATGGTTGCTGAGGATTTTCATATATTTGTCAAGATGTGCTCAGATTTTCTCTGCAAACATGAGGACTAGAAATTCTTTTCTTTCCTCCCCACCCCTCTTTACTATTTATTTTTTATGAAAGCTGAGACTCCCTATGCAGGCTCCTGGACCCCACATTTAGGCTGCAATCCTAAACACACTTGCTAGAGAATAAGGCCCACTGGGCTCACTGGGACTTACTTCTGAGTAAACATGCCTAGGATCATGCTATGAGAGCTTGTTTTCGGAGTCTCCACAGAACTGTGGGAGGTGGAACGTTCTGGAAGTTGATCTAGCTGATCCCCTCCCTGCCCCCCCTTTTTTGTTTTTGCTCTGAGGACAGAATCCACATATAGCAGTTTTTAATTGCTATTGTAATTCTTCTTTGAGTTCCTCTGAGGCAGCCAGCATGAACCCACCTTTGGCACCTGCTGACCCATCACCCTCTCTTTGTCCTTTATGTTTATCTTGGCTTCCTTCCCAAAAGCTCTAGGCAGGGCATAGTATGTCTTGGAAATGAAGAGATTACTTGAGAGACCGCCTTAGCCCTTACGTGACTGTGGTCTGCGGGTCTTGCTTCTCCTGCAAGTTCCAAAGGGATCAGAAGCTCATTCCCAATGACTCAGAGCAGGGCTTTCAATGTGGCCGCCCCTGTACTATGGAACAGCATTCCTGCCAAGATACAGCAGGCGCCCCCTATCTGCACTTTCCGGAAGATATTTTTGTTCAGATGGGCTTTCCCAGCTGGATGAACAAGTCTCTGCTTTGTATTGTTTTTAAATTTTATCTGCTGTTTTCTCTGTTTTCGACTGTTTTTTTCAGCTCTTTTTATTCTACATTGCCTTGAGACATGTGGGTAGAAGGTGAGAAATAAGTAAATCAGTCATATTGGATGGGAGAAAATAAGCTGGGGAAGGGGACAGAAGCCCCCCTGGACGGGCCACAAAAAAGGCAGCATTGTATGGCTTTTTCCCCTTGACTTCAGCCCCTTCCCTACCGCAGATATTCAACGGGGATTTTGTTGATCGCGGCTCCTTCTCAGTGGAGGTGATATTAACGCTCTTTGGTTTTAAGCTGCTGTATCCAGACCATTTCCACCTACTTCGAGGTAATAGCTTGGTAGACAAAAAAGGGGCGGGGCGGGGGGCTCCCTGTGTGTCTGCCTCTCTCTTTGCTCATCCAACTACTTCCGCACGCAGCAGCACATAGTTAAACCATGGGATTTGCTCTCGCAAGATGTGTTGATGGCCACCCTACCATCAATATGGCTTTAAAAGAAGATGAGATGAATTCATGGTGAACAAGATTAGCAGTCGCTATTACTAGCCACAATGGCTGTGTTGTCTTCACCTTCAAAGGGCAGCATTTATTTATTTATTTATTGTATTTATATACCGCCCCATAGCCGAAGCTCTTTGGGCTGTTTACAGTAACTAAAAACATTAAAACAAATATACAAATTTAAAACACATCTTTTAAAAACAATTTAAAACGCAATTTAAAAATTGAAAACAATTTAAAAACACACGCTAAGATGCCTGGGAGAAGAGGAAAGTCTTGACCTGGCACCGAAAAGTTAACAGTGTTGGCACCAGGCGCACCTCATCAAGAAGATCATTATGAGAATCAGAAGTGGGGACAGTTGCTGTTGCCACATGCATCCTGCTTGTGAGCTTGCTATGGGTGTCTGGATGGCCGCCATGAGAGCAGAATGGTTGACCAGATGGGCCTTGGGCCTCATCCAGCCACAGAGCTCTTCCGTTCAGCTGGCTTCACTGCACGTTCCAAGAAGAAGGACCATGTTGTTGCAGTGGAGCCACTTGAGTTGCTTGTGCAGTGATAGCAACCCCGTTTGCTCCCATATCTGGCTATGGAAGTTAGGTGGGTGGAGGAAGCCCTTGTTCAAACAATGCAAGCGAGTTCAAGCAAAGAACCATCTTCGTGCTGGCCTCTTAATTTCCCCGATTCCTCCTGTGTTCTAGGGAACCATGAAACAGACAATATGAATCAGATCTACGGGTTTGAGGGAGAAGTCAAAGCCAAATACACAGCCCAGATGTTTCAGCTCTTCAGCGAGGTCTTTGAGTGGCTGCCTCTGGCCCAGTGCATCAATGGCAAAGTCTTGGTAAGGGGGCAGCGGCGGTGGCTGGGTGCGGGGCAGCTGAGGGCTCCTGGTGCATAGTAGTTTTTCTCTTGCTGATCCTTGGTCTCCTCTTCCTACCTCCCTCCCCCCCCCCCGGATAGATAATGCACGGCGGGCTCTTCAGTGAAGACGGCATAACGTTAGATGATATCAGGAAGATTGAGAGGAATCGGCAACCTCCAGATTCAGGTGAGCCCTGGGCTGTGTCTGTGTGTGAACGAATTCCAAGGGTGTGGTGTGGAATGGTGCATCTGGTGGGGGAGAGTCACCCTTTTGTTCCTGCCCAGCTGTCGCGCAGCTAAAGCATATAGGAAGCTGCCGTCTGCTGATTCAGACCGTTGGTCTGTCTAGCTCAGTATTGTCCACACTGCCTGGCTGTGGTGTTCCCGGCAGGAGGCCTCTCCCAGACCTACCTAGAGATGCCGAGGACTGAACCCGGGACCGTCTGGGTGCAAGGCAGATGCTCTGGTGCAGAGCTATGACAGTGGAAGATAAGATTATTAACACTCTATGTTAGGGAACATTCATTGTCTTTTGTCGACTCCTAGATTTTAAACAAGCATAAATCTGTACAAGAGAGGGAATAGTTGTAAACTACAACAGCAGCACACTCTCTTTAGACAATGCACGTGTGAACTGAGTCACAGAAGAGACACTCCCTTCACTTTCAAGAGTACCTCTTTTAAGCTGGGGCTTGTCATCTGCTGTTACAAATAATTAGGGGGGGGGAACATTCCTGCAGCAAAGAAGGGGACGCTTGGATGCGTTGTCTCTCCTACTCGCTCCACCAGGTGGGTTTCTGCAAATTAGAACAAGCTTCCTGTGTGTGAGGACAGCCCCTTTCCATTCCTTCCTGCATAGCTCCCAGTGTAGGTTGTGACCAGCCTTTTTTTGGAGGGGAGGGCCATCATTTGCTGCCTGGTTTAATTAGGGACACCTTTATGTTAATTAAATTGGTCAGTTTAATTAATTTAGGAACACTTATATTCTCTAAAAGTTGCAGGCCTAGGTGCGTGTCTGTCTCGCCCACCCTTCCTGGCCCCCACTCCCTGCCTTTTGGGGGCAGAAATTTGGCAGGCGAAGCTTTCCTGCCAAAGAGATGAAGCGATGGGGGGAAAGCTCCTGCACATTCAGCTCCTGTTACAGAAAGAGAAGGTTGGGCAGAAGGCCTGAGATGTGAGTTTAGCCAGTGCTGGCTGGGGCTGATGGGAGTTGTAGTCCAACACATCTGGAGGGTGCCAGGTTGGCGATGGCTGGTTTAGAGCTGGCAGTCAGCATGGGGTGCCCACCAGCTGGCAGCCAGGTTGGGCACTGGCTGAGCCCCCCTGCGGCTGGGGCTGGGTGGGTGTAGCTCCTGCTCTGTGACCTGTGTGGCATCGGGCGGCGGAGCGTGTGCCCCATGGCCAGATGCTGGCATGGATTGCAGAGTGTGAGCCACCCTCCTGGGTTTGCCCTCCTTCTCACTTGCTGATGCAACCTCTGGCCTTCTCGTTCACAGGTCCCATGTGCGACTTGCTCTGGTCAGACCCTCAACCCCAGGTAGGTCCTGCTTTGGCAGCCCTGTCACCTGCAGGCCTCTGCTCTTCACCATTGTCGTATTCTAGCCTGGTTCTGCTTCTTGGCATTGCTTGTATTCTGGGCAGCAGTCCTGCCGCCGCCACCCCCCTCCTCCTCCTCCTTTTCATAAGACTCGCTCCCTCCCTTTGTCTTTGCTGCTCCAAGGGTCCCTTTCTCCTTCCTTTATCTCCTCCAGAACGGCCGGTCAGTCAGCAAACGTGGCGTGAGCTGCCAGTTTGGGCCCGACGTCACCAAAAGCTTCCTGGAGCGCAACCATTTAGACTACATCATCCGCAGCCACGAGGTCAAGCCTGAAGGCTACGAGGTGGCGCACGACGGCAAGTGCGTCACCGTCTTCTCAGCCCCCAACTACTGGTGAGTGTGAGGGTGTGCGCCGCCACGGTGGCACCCCATCTCCTAGCTTGGAGGGCGGAGTCCAGGACCTCTTCTTTTGGAAAGGCTGACTTCACCTGAGCTGACTTCAGGAGCATGGGACGCTGCCTCAGGCTGGGCTAGACCAGTGGCCCATCCAGAGCACTGTTGTCTGCTCTGACTGGCAGTTTCTCCAGGTTCTTAGGCAAAGAAGAGCCTTGAGTTTCTCGGGGGCCACATGCCAGGGGTGGGCGGGGCCACAGACAAACCTGAGCAGAGCAATGAATGTGAAAGTTGCCTTTGTCCAGTGGGCTTGTTTTGGCACACCCACCCATATAGGATATATCCTATATGTCCAGGCAACCAAGAGGCATTTGCAGAGTTCAAGCACACATTCCAGCCAAGCAAAAGCAGTCCAGGACGGTGCCAAGTAGGGCCAGTGTGGGGTGTGGCTGGGGAGCGTCCCAAGGGCCAGATAAAGAGGCCTCTGGTCCTTGGGCCTGGGCTTCCCCTCCTCTGCTTGAACTGGGGATGGCTGGAAATGAACCTGGGACCTTCGGCATGCATGGCCTGTCCTCTGCATGTGATCAGCGATCCCCTGAGAGGGTTGATGAGCATAGGGGGCGTTGTTAGCCCATCATAATTTCTTCTGCGAGCCGGATAGGTGAATGGGGCTCTCTCTAGGGGCTACGCTCTCATGGAGGTGGCTGACCTGTGTCTATACCTCTCCAGACTGAAGGTGGGGGCTGGTATGACTGAGTGCCCATCCACACAAACAGATTCCCTGCACATAGAAATTTAGTAAGTGAAGGGGAAGGGCTTTAGCCTTGCCTTCCCCCTGACATGCTAGTTGCAGGGACTGCGTTTTATTTTCTTTGTATAGAGGAACATTAATCATGTGATCCCTCACCTACAGTCTGAAGTGGTACTGCTCTGACACAGGTTGACCACATTAGTGAGAACTAGATCCGAGCATAAAAGTCATCTACCCTTCCCTGAGTGCTTTGCGTCATGTACAGCCCATCTCCCATTTTTGAGACGTGTGGCTCTGCCATAGTTTTTATCGTCCTGTTGACCAAATGACATGCAGAACTGTCCATGCCCTTCTTGCTGGTGCCACCCCCACTTCCTGAAGGGGGAGAAGGCCCTGAAAAGTTTTTGAGAATTGCTGTGCTAACCTCTCCTTCCCACTCTTTTTGAAACCCTCCTTGTGCTAGTGACCAGATGGACAATAAAGGTTCCTACATCCACTTGCAAGGCTCAGACTTGCGACCGGAATTCCACCAGTTCACAGCAGTGGTGAGTCCTTGCGCACAGGGCACCCCTGGAGTAGCATGGCCAGCGGACGCACATGGCTATCACATGCGGCTGGCACATGCCTCGGTGCTTCCTCTCTGCGCCCTTCCCTGGAACCGTTCAGTCTGTGCAAACTTCCACTGGGAGAGGAGGGATCTCTGGGGGCTGATGGCTCCAGGTCAGCACCTTGAAAGTTCAGACTAAAACCTGGAGCGGATTCCACTGCCCCACTGGCATTGGAGCCACCAGCCTCCCCTAGGAGGGATGTTTGCTAACTCAAGTTTGTTCTCCTTCCCCAGCCTCATCCGAATGTCAAGCCAATGATGTATGCCAATTCTCTGCTGCAGCTGGGGATGATGTAAGCTGCCCTTCACCTCTGCCGGCTCGCGCCCCCCTCCTCAACCTTCTTCCTTCCTGCCTGGAGAGTCATGTGCTAGGCAAACGACAGCGGTTTTCTTGTCCTTTTCTTTCCGTTTTATTTTTACATTTCTTTCCAACATCAGCCTTCACTACAACGCAGGGGTTATCTTTTGGGCAAGGGAATGAAGGGGAGGGTGGATCAGCCTGAGCACCTACTACAGGGGAGGGATTGCCGAGGACTGCGTATGTAACACGCCCTCAACCCAAAGGCAGGAACTGGCCCGGGTCTCACTAACGCTGTGTATGCAGAGATACACATATAGAAAACGCCAGCCAGGGTGTTAGGAACAACTGGTGGGTGTTTTTTTAATATATTGGTAGATTGTATTTATCTGCTCTGATTTCTTCCCCCAACCCTTGCTCTCCTTCACTGTCTTTTCCCCCACTTGATAGCCCTCTTGATCTCCTGTCTGGAGCAGGGGTTGAAGGCTGTCTGTGTCAGCCAGTATGCTGCCTCTCGCCTACCCCTGCCCCCCAAACTGATGCTGTTGTCCTGGAAGACAGAGTGTGGCTGCATTAGGTGTGCAAACACACAAGCCGTGTGTGGTTCCCTAATGGCAAATAATGTCTTTCGTTGGCACGTTCTGAGTTTAGGCAGCCAAAGATCAGGGGGTCAGTCCCAAGAGGGGGAAGGGGTGTCAGGTGAACAGCTGTGTCTCTCCCCCTGATAAGCATTGTCATCTCATAACAAACCACCTGGGGTCTGTCATATCTTTGACAGGTATGGAAGGAAAGATTCTCAGCTACTAGTCAGCACCTAGTTTCCAACAAACCAGCCCCCCCAATTTTCCATGATATCTAGTTGGTGCCATCAGAGAGAGAGAGAGTTTTTCCTTCCGTCTTGAAGCCAACTGTGAAGAATGACTAGATGGGCAGCTGGAGACTTGTATGTGGGCTGAGTTTAGCCCCTGCCAGCCTTTTCCTGGCTGCTGTCCTCAGCTGTTTCATTGCAAGCATTGCAGAGAGCAAAGTGGTTTCTTTGTGGCAATGTGGGGCAGAGAGAGGGAGATGTTCAGGAAGGGGACTGGGGAGAAGATAGGGCTGACCCTTGGCTTTCTGGACCCCCATCATTCCCGCCTCACAGGGGTTTGTGCTGTGGAAGTTTTTTGCGAGGGAACAATTCATCTGTGCATTTTTACGACTCTCCCATCTTCAGTCCTGCAGGCTTTTGGGAGCCATTTGTCCTGGGGACTCTGCTTCTTGGGCTGTGAGCCTCTTGGGATCCTTCTCAGTTTTTCTTACCTGGAGGGATCCCTCTTTGTCCACGATAGGCTCCTGTGTCAGTGTCTTGAGAAGGTCAGGATCCTCTGACTCCCAACTCTCTAGGGACCTTCCAGCTTTGAGGTCTCACTGGGCTCAGTTTCTTGAGAAAGAGGCAAAGACCAATCTTAGTCCCGCTTCATCTCAGCCTGGCAGTGGAGATGAGGAGAACCTCCCGTCTGCCTCCTGATTGCCGCATGGGTGATCGTCCATCCCTTGCTTCCTTCGGCTCAAGCTTTTAAAGTTTTCTTCAGTAGAAATACATGACAGAAAATGTAGGTGGGAGAAAAAATCTGGCCTGAGGGGGACCAGCCTTGCCAAAGGGCCGAGGAACTGGAAAATGGAAATGTTTTTTAGGTTGCCCCCATTTTTCTCCACTTCCCTGAAGACCGACCCCCCCCCACGCACCCTTGGGACCTCCCCATTCTCACTCCTGTTCTGGGAAGGCATCGCCATTTTTGCTTTCCCAAACGGAAACGAGGCTGCTTCTTTTCCTTTGTGGCCGAAAAGAAAAACCAGCGAATATTCCAGGAGGACTTTTGAATGTTCTTATTTTCCACGCTGACCATGGAGGGTTTTTATACATCCAGGATATCCCTTCCACTTGCCCTCCTACCTATTGAGCTGTTTTACTGTCTGTAATTAAAGAAGAGATGTTAAAATAAAGTAACTATTGAAAGACTTGCCGCCTCAGGTGGAGCCTTCATTTCTCCCAGAATGCTCAGCGTCTTTGTGTGAACATCACCTTTGTTTTGGCTCTAGGCCTCGTCTCAGTCAGGGCCCACTGGGGCATAGGTTTGATGGGAGAATGTCACCCTTCTCCTTGGGTCCAGTATGAGGAACCTGTTTCTCTCACGCATGCACATGCACGCACTCAGAACCACACTTTGCATAATCCTTGGGCATATTGGCCAGCGCTGATGGGAGCTGGCATCCAAAAACATGTAGTGGTGGACCACAGGCTCCTCTTTCCATCGACAACACCTCCACCTAGTGGTAAAAGGCTGGAAAATCAACTGATTGGGTGTCAAGGTTTCAGAATCTGGATTCTGAGACTCTGGTGTCTCCTCACCTTTGCAAGAGCAAAATCTTCATAGAGTTAAGGGAGGAGAAGTGCCATAGTTCCACGCACAATGTCCCATGTTTGATTCCCTGCGTCCTTACATAGGGCTGGGGAGGGCTCCCTGAAATCCAGGGGAGCTGCAGCCGGCCAATGTGGTCAGAATGAAGCTGTATAGACCAGTGATCTGATTCAGTAGAAGGCATCTTCCTATGTTCCTAAGAGGACAGAGGGAGAGAAGCAGCTGGGGTTGCCACCTTTTTATCTTCCCTTGCTTCTGTGCTCTTGCAGCTCAGGCTGCAGAAATCAGCTGGCGATCATTGCTGATTTTCACTTGATGAAAAGCTTTCACAGAAATCAAGTGTATGAATAGGCTGGACTTGATTATGTGGTACTCACAGGTGCAGTTTTTCTGAGTTTGTGGCATTGTGCCAGTTTTCCATATGTTTTTAAAATAAGTAAAAATTATTTGACAAAAAGAACCCGACCAGTGTAGCTTTTCACAACATGAAGCTCTGCTAATGCCTGTAGTTCAGGATGCTGTTCAAGGTACAGAAGAAGACCAGGCCAGGGCTATTCACCGTCCTCCTCCGCCCCCCTGGTCCACGCTTGACCATGTCAGAGATGTGCTCCTTAGATCCTGCTCTTGCTTTTCCTGTCTTGTCAATCAGAAATGGCAACCACCTTTTCACTTTGCACTGCCAGTCACAGTCCTGGGTTGTGAGAGTCCCTGCTCTACAATCTAGTTTAAATTGAAAGGAAATGCAGCCGCCCTGGTACCACCGCCCTTGGGGAAGAGCCATAGCTCAATGGAAGAGCATCTGTCTTGCATGCCGAAAGTCTCGTGTTCAGTCCCCGGCAGCATCTTCAGGTAGGACTGGGAATGTCCCCTTCCTGAAACCCTGGACAGCCACTCCCAATAGTCTGGCTGTGCATGAGGCCGCTTCCTGTCTCTCGAATCTAGGGCAGTTGATGCACAGAGCAGAATCTAAGAGTTTTTCTTGGACTGCACCACTTTAGGGTATAGGTTAAAAAACCACAAACCATCCCTCCCAACCCACAGAAAATTTAGCTGTAAGTATAGGGTATTTTGTATATTTAAGGAAAAAAACTTCGCAGAAGGGAAAATAGAAATGGACTGCCTTCAAGTGAATCCTGATTTATGGCAACCCTATGAACAGGGTTTTCATGGTAAGCGGTATTCAGAGGGGGTTTACCATTGTCTCCCTCTGAGGCTGAGAGGCAGTGACTGGCCCAAGGTCACCCAGTGAGCTTTGTGGGGATTCGAACCCTGGTCTCCCAGGTCGTAGTCCAGCACCTTAACCACTACACCACACTGGCTCTCAGCATAAGGGAAGAGTTGGCTTAATATGCTAGTTTTCTATGCAGGGAGTATATATGCAATTTCTCCAGTATCGTGAAATGATTGTGCTGATTGTCTAAATTGTCTTCCTGGATAGGGTGGTGGAAGGGCAGGTAATCTTAAGAACATAAGAAGAGCCTGCTGGATCAGGCCAGTGGCCCATCTAGTCCAGCATCCTGTTCTCACAGTGGCCAACCAGGTGCCTGGGGGAAGCCCAGAATCTTGTTCAGTTCACAACCCAAAGCGGCTCGGGATGAAGGAGGCTGGGGTTAGGGAGTTCCGTTTCTGCCTTTCTGGCAGTTCATTGGTTCTGCTCCAGGGGTGGGGTGGGTGGTCCTTGTTAATGAATATCAGCAATGGGATAAGCTTCCCTGAAAGCCACCTTGTCCGCCAATCTGTACTGATCATCTTCGGTGCTGCAGGGGCTTGCTGTGTTGTCCACCACGGGATGGGAAACCTGTGGGCTCTCCAAGATGTTGGTGGACTACAACTCCCATCATCCCTAACCATTGGCCCTGCTGGAGTCCCAACAGCATCTGGAGGGCCGCAGGTCTCCCACCCCCTCCGGTCTACAGCGCACGCTCAACCCGGTGGTGGCAGGTGCCCCTTTAGCCTGGTAGGGCACCCAAGCAGCAGGTGGAGCCAGAGCCAACAGCAAGCGGAGCCAACTCATTCTGGCTTTCTCCCCATCCTCCTCCCTGCAAGGGAGTTCTGCAAGGGCAGCATTGAAACTGAGGAGGAGGAAGTTGACAGGCAGAGCCACAAACCTGCCTTGAGGCACGATGGCTTGGCTAGGACCAAAGGCAAGCAGGTTTGGAAGGGTAGTGCCCCTCTTGCTCTAACGGACCAGCTCTCAACAAACATAGCCCCCCCCCGGCGTGCAGCCTGGAGTGCATGACCCAAGTGGGTGTACCCGGCCACGTGTCCCAGAATCTCCTCCAGCCCACATCGGGTCTGAGGTAGGCGGCTTTCTGGACAGACGGGTCTGCATGGAGAGTGCTTGTTCTTGAGGAGGAAAGTCTGAAGCCAGGAGGAATCATAGAATAGTAGAGTTGGAAGGGGCCTACGAGGCCATCAAGTCCAACCCCCTGCTTAATGCAGGAATCCAAATCAAAGCATTCCCGAAAGGTGGCTGTCCAGCTGCCTCTTGAAGGCCTCCAGTGCTAGAGAGCCCACCACCTCCCTAGGTCATTGGTACCGCTCTAACAATTAGGAGGTTTTTCCTGATGTTCAGTTGAAATCTGGCTTCCTGCAACTTGAGCCCATTATTCCGTGTCCTGCACTCTGGGACAATCCAGAAGAGATCCTGGCCCTCCTCTGTGTGGCAACCTTTCATGTACTTGAAGGCTTTCCCTGCTTTCCCCACCTCGGAAGAATGCTATAAAGGGAGAGGAAGGAAGCGTTTCCAAGGTGTGGAAAGGAAGGCAAGAAGAAACAGGTTCATGCTGGAGCTGGAGCCAGGCCAAATGTCAGATTGTGCATGCTGGAATGTCCCTCCCGGGAGGAGATGTTGAAGGTTGCTTGGATAAGGAGCTGTCAGGCATGGCCAAAGCAGGCCAAATCTCCCCGCTGGAGGCAGCTGGCGGGGCTGACGTTGAGGCTCTTGCCTGTCTCGCTGTGGTGCTTGGAGCAGGGGGATAGACCTGGAATCCCTGGTTGTGCTTCTGTCAGCACGGACAGGGTCAGGGAGGGATGGGTCATATTGGTAAGTGCCCATGCACTTGCACCCTGCTGTGCAAGAATAGGTGGCTGCTTCCCTACGCAACCTGGCCGTCTTCGTGGGAAGAGGTACCTTGGAAGTGGTCCCTGCCATCCAAAGGAAGTCATCTCACACTTCCCGTTCGGGGACATGGGTGGGGGAGGAGTTGATTTGTATCCTACCCCATCATCCTTCTCTTCCATAGAGCGTTCTCTCTCCTGCACGCACACCCCCTACCTACCTCCTCCTTCAAGGTTCAGCCCTGCTGGAATATTTTTAATGCTAGGAGTCATCCCTAGGATATGTTACAAGTTATTGCCTTTCTCGTACCAATGTTTGTCTGTAATGACCCCCCCTAATGTGCATCCCCTCCAGAAAAGGCTCAGAGCAAACGTTTGACAGAGAAGGAGGGTGGGTTTCTTGATTGCTGTGAGCCTCTTCCCTGTTGTTTCAAGGCAATTGTAAGCACTGCCTCTTGGTGAGCTGAGGGTTAATTCCATGTTGGAGGTGGGAGAGGGTTGAGAAAGGCCTGACCCTTGGCTGTGACCAGTGGGGGCTTTTCTTTTCCCCAGTTTTCAAGCCTATTCTCCCCTCCTCCCTTTTCTAAGAGGACAAAAGGGGCTTTATGAGAATCTGCAGCAGGGAGATGCCAGTGGGGCAGCTTTGGTTAATGCCTTAAATAAACAGAAAAGGGGGCAGGGTGAAGAGAGCTGCATAGGCTTGGGGGGCGGGGGGGTTATCTTCCCAGCTTAGATCAGCCGCTCCTTCCCTCTGAGTTGACAATGGAGCAGAATGTCATTCTTGTGGCCCAGCTGAAAGGATGAGCGAATACAAAGCTGGAGGGGGAAGGATGCATTTGAGGCTTCCATTATTTCCTACTCTCTACAAAGGTGTTTGAAAGGAAGATGGCATTGTCCATCGCAAGTGGAAGTTCTTCTGGACCTTACATCCATTTCTCTAAACCGCCATTTCCTGTCAGAAGGGGAAGGCACTCTGTACATCCCCAGAGACAATTTGCTCCTGGCAGAGTTGTGGTTTTTATCATTTGTTTTCCCCAGGGAGAAAGGCACTCTACATTGGATTATCAGAGACCATTTTCCTCTTGTGTGTGTGTGTGAGAGACAGAGGACATGACTTTCCCTTGCGAGAAAGGCACTCTGCATTAGGTGTAGTGTTAGAATATGCACAGTCATGAACCAAAATTGAAACAATAGTCAAGAAATCAGAAGAAGGCTAGGAGTAGGGAGGGCAGCTATGAGAGAACTAGAAAAGGCCCTGAAATGCAAACATGTATCACTGAACATTAAAGTCAGGATCATTCAGACCATGGTATTCCTAATCCCCATATATGGATGTGCAAGTTGGACAGTGAAAAAAGCGGATAAGAGAAAAATCAACTCATTTGAAATGTGGTGTTGGAGGAGAGTTTTGCGCATACCATGGACCGTGAAAAAGATAAATAATTGGGTGTCAGAACAAATTAAACCAGAACTGTCAGTAGAAGCTAAAATGATGAAACTAAGGTTATCATACTTTAGACACATAATGAGAAGACCTGATTCACTAGAAAAGACAATAATGCTGGGAAAAACAGCAGGGAGTAGAAAAAGAGGAAAGCCAAACAAGAGATGGATTGATTCCGTAAAAGAAGCCACAGACCTGAACTTACAAGATCTGAACAGGGTGGTTCACAACAGATGCTCTTGGAGGTCACTGATTCATAGGGTTGCCATAAGTTGTAATCGACTTGAAGGCGCATAACAACAAACAGAATATGCAATCCAGTTGGGGAGCTGCATTCGACTTACTGTATCTGGAGTCGGATTTATGTCCTGGAGAGGTTCCCAGAGCTGAATGGCTATGCACTGGGTACCATGACCTGTGTTTTGTTTTAATGACTTATTATCGGATCACATGAAGGGATGCAGATTAAAGAGCCCATTTTAGAGAGTCAGAAATGGCTTTCATGGGGGGAGGGGCTGGAGAATTTGCACCAGCTCGTTTTCTTTTATGAGTGATGAGGCTTCTTTATACATGATACTAGAAGCATCCTCAGGGCTTCTCTCATGTGCACTAGAAAGAATAATGTCTTTTTTTTACTGTGTTCACAAGACACTATAAAGCACCTCTGACTGCTCATGTTTATGTCATGCGTAACTGCAGGACCAACTGCAAGAACTACGCCAAATCTATATTTAAATTGCAACAAATTCTAAAGAGCAGGCAACGTGACCCTCATTTTATATTTGAAATCCCAGAGGGCATGATGATGGTGGGGGTAGTAGTGTTTTGAGATTTCTTACCTCACAGGAAGGTCCCTGGTCAGGTTACAACAATGTAAAAAAGCAAGATTAAAACCAGTAAAATCAAATTTAAAATTAGAAAAGTAAAGTGGACCCTAGAAATCTAGATCTCATGTGTCAAAGGGCAAGGTAAAGGGGTGCGTCTTCAGCATGCAATGAAAGCTATACAATGAAGGTACCACATGCATCTCTGTGGGGAAGGCATTCCACAGGTTAAAGGCCATCCCCGAACTTCTAAGGGCAGCCAAACTACCCAGAGGGGCCCCTCTATTGATCCTCAACTCCAGAGAGGGTCTGTAAGGAAGGAGGTGGTCTTTCCATATTTGGGGCCTAAGACATTTAGGGCTTTAAACACTGATGTTAGTCTGTTGCAAAAGACCCCACCAAAGTCTTATTGGGCTAACAGATTTATTTGAGGCATAAGCTTTTGTGGACCAGAGACCATTTCATGAGATGCACAAATGTTTCTGCCACAATAAATCTCTTAGCTTTTAAGGTGCTACAAGACTTGGCTGGTTTCCCGTTTAAAATGCAAGCATAGTGCAGGAGCCGATTTAAATATCCGTGCTAAAAACAAGTTCTAAGAGTTATCTGCAGGAGGGAGGGTTGCCTTTACTGGTGGTAGCCCACAGCGGGAGACTGCATCCTGTCTCTGGCTTAAGACTCTCTTTACAGTATGTGTGAGGGAAGTTTGTAAGTAATGAGCAGGATAGGACACCCGCAGGCAGTATGTTAAGGATCAGTAAGGAATGTGCAGAGTTACAGGGATGCACTTTACTGGGGTCGGCTATTGTCGCCAGAGAAGGAGTGTGCGTCTGAGTGACAAAAAGCTCTACGTCAAGAGGAATTAATCAGGAGAATTGGGAGCTTAATTTTAGAGCGGGATGGAAGGTATAAAAGTGGATAAAAAGAATACCTCTGACTGGGCTGAATTAGGTGAGATGAATAAGTGTGCAGGCTTTGGCATTTCACAGAACTGTTCATCAACCAGAATTAAAAGATGACCTCTCCCTTTACTGTCTCCCACACTTAAAAAAAACCAGCTTGCAAACTCTTTTTCCTTCTGTTGCTTCGGAAGGTGCCAAGCGCATTGATGGCAACCGATAAGGAATAAACAGGCAGAACAACGGTCATTCTCTAGCTGTGTGTGTATACAGGAAGATACCGAGATAGATATGAGATCAGTCAATCAAAGATTTATTGTTTAATCAGTTAGGTTATTACAAGACTTCATTGCTACTGTAAGTAGATAAAATCAAGAATTAAACTGAACCCAAAGCAAAAACAAAACAAAACAGACAAACAAGCAGGGTGCATGTAGGAAGCCCATCTTTCTGAAGGGTTATCTTAATATAAAGATGCCCAGTTTGACAGCGTATGGCATTTGCTGTGATAAATTCATTAGACAAATTCATGGAGGACAGGGCTATCAATGGCTACTAGCCGTGATGGCTGTGCTCTGCCACCCTAGTCAGAGGCAGCATGCTTCTGAAAACCAGTTGCCGGAAGCCTCAGGAGGGGAGAGTGTTCTTGCACTCGGGTCCTGCTTGCGGGCTTCCCCCAGGCACCTGGTTGGCCACTGTGAGAACAGGATGCTGGACTAGATGGGCCACTGGCCTGATCCAGCAGGCTCTTTTTATGTTCTTATAAGATTAGACTTATGTTCTTAAATGTTATATGTTATTGTTTTTTTAGCAAACAAACATGAAAAAGCAACAGTACAGTTAACATGGTACAAGTCCTCAGGATGTTTCACATGCTGTACTGAGGTCACATACAAAGTCAAACTAATATTCTCAACATATATGTGTTGCTACAGCACATTTTGAAAATGTGAATACTGTATAATAAATTTTTCTCAGTTGAGGCAAATTATTTTAACAATGTCCTAATTGGTCCAAGCTCTGTCCAACAACAGTTTGATTAGTTTCTTCCTGAGAGTGCTATAAGGATATTGAGTCAACTCAGGCTGCCATCCTATATCCACATTCCTGGGAGTAGGATCAATTAAGCTCAGTGGTACCTATTTCTTAACAACTGGGGGAAGGGGTTTAGTTTTAATTAGGGTTGGCAATTTTGCAACCAACCTTAGTTGCTGTGTTTATGTGGTGGTTATGTGGTGGTGTGAGAGCCAGTATGGTGTAGCGTTTAGAGTGTTGGACTAGGACCTGGATGGCCAGGGTTCAAATCCCTACTCAGCCATGAAGCTTGCTGCGTGATGTTGGGGCCAGTCACTCTCTTTCTGCCTAGCCTACCTCACAGGGTTGTCGTGAGGATAAAATGGAGAGGATGGAGAACCATGTGTGCTACCTTGAGCTCCTTGGAGGAAAGGCGGGGTATCAATGTAATAAGTAAATAAAATTTAAAACGTTACTAATCCTTGCAACTCAAGCTGCTGCTGCAAGCAACAGCGCAGAAGGCCACTTTCAAAGTTGGCAACCCCCTTTTTAATCGTTGCTCTATCTTGGGACTGTCCCTCAAAGGCCCAATTGTTGACTGATTAGGGGGGAGGGCTGCCCTACCCCATGGAATGATTCCTAGAGTGGAAGGGGGGTCTTGTAAGCCATAGATCTTGACCTCCCCTCAATTCTGGTGATCCAGAGCCAAGGGAGGGCTCTCCCAGCCTCTGCTTGGAGACCCCCAGTCAGGGAGTGCTGCCCATCCCCTATCTTGGGTGAAAGCAGATGATCAAAGCTGGGTCTTTCCTTCTTTAAAAATTGCAACTGGAAAAAAGAAAGGAAGGAAGAAAAAGGTGAGCGGGGCCCTTGTGCCGCGTGCTTTCCGTCTGCCTCCAGGCCTTGGCGAGGCCGGCGCTTATTTCACCCACCAGGGGCTCACTGATTTCAGCCAGGCAAGCGACGAGATGCAGGTTGCATGGCAGGGAAGGCGCGGCCATCCGGATGTGGGCCAGCCTGCGACCCCTCCTCTGGCCGTTGGCCATTTTGGAGCCCAGCAGCGTTTGGAGGACCGCCCTTGAAGCCGAGTGGAGCCCACCGGGGCCCTCGGACTCCGGAGACTGGGGTTGGGCGGGAAGGGAAACCGGTGGCCCTCTGGAGGTCGGGGGACCCCAGCAACCTCTGGCCTAGCAAAGGGGGCTGCTGCTGGCCTTGTGGGCTCCCACGACTTTGTCTGACCAGGTGGCCTGAAGCATTTGCCTCCACCCCACAGAGCTGTTCCTCCTCAGACACCCTTGCAGGCAGAAGGGCCCTGGCTCGGGGGCAGAGCAGCTGCTCCGCGTGCAGAAGCCCCCCCCCAATCTTTGGCTAGAGCCAGGGGTGTAGGCGTCCAGGGTCTCGGGGGTCTTAGACACCTTACTTTTTTGGGGAGCAGGGTCCCTATATCTCCAGTTCCTATGAGCCAATCAGCCTGAAAAGGGAATGTGTTAGCCACTGAGAAGAGTCTTCTAACATGCTTCCTTGTCCTTTTCTGCTGATTAGAGCCAATCAGAGTGAAAGGAGGGGAGTCAAACACTGACAAGGCTCTTCTCAGTAGCGAACACTCTCCTCTTTCATGTGTATTGGTTCCTAGGCATTATCAATGATCTTATTCTCAACTCCACAGCAAAAAAACAGGGAGGGGGCATGGCTATGATTAACATGAAGGGACCCTGCACTTCTGAATTTGCCACTACACTACTACCTATGAGCCAATCAGCCTGAAAGGGGAATGTGTTAGCCACTGAGAAGACTCTTCTCAGTAGCTAACACTCTCCCCTTTCGTGCTGATTGGCTCCTAGGGATATCTGTTCTGGGAGAAGGCATTAACAAGGATGGCATTCTCAACCCCATAGCAAAAAAAGCTGTGACTAAATTTGCCAAACGTTACTGGCTAGAGCCTGAAAACACTCCTGGTCTGAGACCTGGACAGCCGCTGCCAGTCAGTGTAGGCAAGACTGAGCCAGATGGACCCATGGCCTCGGTAGAAGGCCAGCTTCCTCCGTGCCTGTTCCTCTCAAGGACCGTGAGGACTGGGCGCTTACTTTAGTTTTAGATGAAAACCCGTACTTCAGCGGCAGAGCCCCCGCTTTGCTGGCACCAGCTCCAAGGAGGGCTGGGGCCCTCCCTCGCCTGCAACCCTGGAGAGCCGCTGCCAGCCAGTGCAGACATTACCGAGCTAGATGGTCCGATGATCTGATTCGGTAGGAAGCCGCTTCCTTCGTGCCTTCTGCCCTGGCGGCAGCAGCTCGGGGCCCCATCCATCCGTCCATCCCACCCCTTGGCAGGGCACAAGAAGCCGCAGCCCCCCGCCCCCCTTGGAAGCCCCGGCTGCCTGCCTGGAGGGTCGGGAAAAGAAGCTGCCGCTGCCCTCGCCACCGCCTTTGCTCAGCCACAGCCGGCAAAGGGGCCTGGGCGGCGGCGGCAAGCACACAGCCACACCCCCGGCGCGCATGATGTCAGCCAGCCCCGCCGAGCCGAGCTGAGCCGAGCGCAGCCGCCGCCGCTGCCGCTCCTAGACCCAGCTGGGCTCCCCGACGAGGAGGCAGCGGCGAGGGCGTGGGGCTGCCGGGCGAGCGGCAGCACCAGCACGCTCCGGCTCCTCGGGCGGCGTGGCCTGGCCCTGGTTCCTGGCTCCTTGATGCCCGGCGCTGCGCGGCGCGCCAGGGGCTCCCTTTCCCTGCGCTGGGGGCCGGCCGGGGCGGAGAGGCAAGTGGCCCGCTCCTCGCCCGCTCCTCGCCGCCGCCACGATGAGGCTGAGGACCCCTGGCATTGTCTGCACCCTCCTCCTCCTGCTCCTGCTGCACAAGAGGCCCCAGGTGAGACCGCCCGCCCGCTTCGGCCGAGCCCTGTCTTCGGGCCAAGGCGCCCCTGCGCCGCGCAACGTGCCCGTCTGGGCTGCGCCCCGAAGAGGAAACTTGGCAAGGGGGGGACTAGCCTCCCGAGAGGCTCTCCGGACGCTGGCTCTTGGGGCGGCGCCGGGGGCTTGCAGTTACTTCAGGGAAGGGGATCGGGGGCGGCACGCAGCCCGGGCGGAGGGGGGGCAGATGCCAACTTTTCATGGCATCCCAAGCTAGCCGAGCCCTCGTCTGCCCCGACATTCGCACCTGGGGCGTTGGGCTCTGCGATCTCTTTGGGGGAAGTTTTTTCCGGGGGGAGGTAGTCTCTGCCCCCCTTTCCTCTCTGTAGGGAATGCTCTGGCCAGGGATCAAAGCGCACCTTTGCGCTCAGCCCCTGGGGCAGCGGCGCATGGGCATGGCTGAACATCGGGCTGGCTGGCGTGCGCCTGTCTCTCTTTTGCCCGGATATGACCCACCCCCGCCCTGAGGCTCTCAGCCCCAAGCAAAGCTGAACATGGCACCTCAGGACCACCACCCCCGCTGCCAACATCGAAGGCCACTTGCCCTCCCGCCCTGGTATGGAAAGAGGATCCCCTTCTGACAGAAGGATGTCTTCTGCCGTGGGCGATCTAGGTGTGGTGGCTTCCCTGCCCAGCAAGCCACAGGCTGGTGAACATCAGTAGGGCAGGCAGAGAGGTGGTCTTCCTCTGAGTAATGCCTGCTTGTTGGACAGGCTAGGAGCTCATTTTGTGTCTTGGAACCAGAGGGTACTGCAAGGGGTGGGGAGGGAGGGCGGAGGATTTTTATGGGGTGAGGATTGAACCGGGAAAGAGGTGGCACTCATAGGGGGAACTTTCTTGGGGCTTGGATGAGAGACTGGAATCCTAAATACACTTACTAGAGAGTAAGCTCCATTGGGGGCTGGCTTTTGAGTATACATGTGCAGGATTAGGCTGGGGGGAGTGGCATTAGTGCACCAAAAGCTTGCCTAATATACCGTTGAACAACAACCTCCCTGCCCCCTAACGAAGCCTGGGAATTGCAGGTTTTATTGTTGTGCAGGTTATTATTATTATTGCAGGTTATTTATTGTGGCGTAGTGGTTAGAGTGCTGGACTACGACCTGGGAGACCAGGGTTCAAATCCCCACACAGCCATGAAGCCCACTGGGTGACCTTGGGCCAGTCACTCCCTCTCAGCCTCAGAGGAAGGCAATGGTAAACCCCCTCTGAATACCGCTTACCATGAAAACCCTATTCATAGGGCCACCATAGGTTGGAATCAACTTGAAGGCAGTCCATTTCCATTTTCCATTTTAAAGGGGGAGCTAGATTTCTCTGTTAGAGCTTCTCCCAGCCCCCCCTTCCCATTACAAAACTACAGTTCCCAGAGTTCCCGGTCCCTGAGGAGGAAACCTGGTTAAACTGGTTAAGTCTGTAGTGTGGATGCATATTTGGTGTTGAACCAGCTGCAGCCCTTGGGGTGTCTTTGGTAGTGTATCCGCCCCTGCTGTGCTGGCTTGAGTCTGTAACTGGGGAGGGGCGCCTCTTTTGTTTGAGGGAGCCTTATAAAGGCAAGGCCTTAATCAGAGCCTCAAGAACCCCCCCATCAAAGATGGCAGCCTAGGAACCTCCGCGAAACTCATGTGACCTCCCTGTGTTGTCCCCCCCGGGGTGTGAAGAGGGTGTGGGATCTTGCTTGGCTTCTCAACAAAAGCTGCTGCAGTGTGGTAGGCCACTGTTGCTGTGCTCCACCCCAGAGGCAGCTGCATCTCTGGACTGGGAGGAAAGTGATCACCCCACTCCAGAGGCAATTTCACGTCATGACTGGAGCATGCTCACTTCAGGACTGCCAGCACCTCAAATGTCAGAGCAGGTTAGAGAAGGTTTGGATAAACAGCTGGTCCTGCTGCGAGGCGTCGCTCTCAGGCAGTGAGGTTTGGGTGCAATTAAGAGGCGAAGACAGATCTGATAGATGGTGGCCCAACCCACCGATACGTTTTTCTGTACAAGCCTCTGTGGGTGGGATCCAATTTTTACTCAGAGTAGACCCACTGAAATTAATTTCAGCGGGTCTTTTCCAGGCAAATGTTAATTGAATACCACCCATTGAAAAGAATGGGAAATGCGCAACACAGCAGCACATAAGAAGGACCCTGTGGCTGGATCAGGGTACAAGGGACCCATGTAGTCCAACATCCCATTTTCACAGTGGCCAACCATATGCCCATATGGAAAGTCCACAAGCGGATCTGAGCACGTCTCCCATTCAAAACGTGCAAGAGCACATGCATGTCTCCCATTTGCTTCAGTGGATCGGCCCTCATATCTCTTAGCAAGATGGCAGGACGCTCTCTGGGCTTTCCCACCTTGGGCATCAGCTGCTGGGACCGCGATTTCCATGTTCAGACATGAAACAAAGGATAGCTGCGTGTGCGTGTTTTGAGAAATGCATTGTTTATAATCGCCACGAAGCGTCAATGTTTCTGAGGCTGCAGAGTTCTGTGGGGCAGGCCTGGGGAGGGTGGGCTGGGTCTGGGGGCTGCGATCCATTCTGGGTGCTGGGATTTGGCAGCTGTGCCACCATAACTGCTACACATCTGGCTCAAAGGGCAGGCAGAACAACCTCCCAGCAGGCCCCTCAGCAAAACAGGAGTGCAGAGGTGAAATCCTGCCTGCAATGATTCCAGTAAAGCCCTGGATCTCTTGGGGAAGATGGATTTCCTCATTGGGGTGGGGCAGGGGAGAGCGGATCTTGCCTCCCCAGTTATGAACATTGAAGGCGGTAGGAGACGGATCAACCTTTCCTCCCCTCCCTTGACCTGAACAGGCATCTGTTTCCCTTGCATCCAAGACAGACACTCTTAGCCAATGGTTCATAAGTGGGGATATCAGAGAGAGATTAAATTCTGGGGTTCGAGCCTCTCACACACAAAGCAGAAATCACGTCCCTAGACTTGCCTGCTCTTGGCCCAAGATAAAGGCTAATTGTGAATCAGGACGCAACCCCTGAACCTTTTTTTTTTTTAATGTATTTATTAAATTTATATCCTGCCCTTCCTCCTAGAAGGAGCCCAGGGCGGCAGACAAAAACATTAAAAGCACTTGAAAACATCTTGAAAACAAAAGACTTCAAAACATATTTAAAAACATATTTTGAGTGCCAGGGCTCACTGCTTATGTGAAATGCATAATAATGGCAAGGGTGTCTCTGGACATATACAGGGTGCATTTTTTTAGCCACAGCCACAGCCATCCATTCAACATTACTGGGTAGCGATTCAAGAGCAAGAAGGGGAAATTTTCATGCCAGTTTGAGCTTTGCCTCTTCCTTTTATCTGTATGTTTTATTGGATGCCTTTGAGCATGTGCAGAGAGAAGTTCCTTCACCAGCAAGTACTCAAACAGAAAGACTAGGTGCTGCTGGAAGTTGCTGCTGTGTGCAAGATCTGTGTGATTGTGACTGGAACTCTTGTGTGGGCTACTCTTCAGTGAAGGGGCATCTCTCTGCACATGCTCAGGGACCTCAAAACCCTACCTGCTTTGGTGGCTGTGGGTAGGAAACTGCACTCTACCCTTTCCATTATTATGCACTTCACTACTGAGCCCTGGCACTCAAAACAGCTTCCAGCACTCTGGGTGTGTGTTAAAATCCCCAACAAGCCCGTACAATGGGAGGGAGGAGGGAGGGCAACAGCTCCTTTGAAAACACAAAGTGAAAAATGCATTTCCTGCTGGCTGCTGTTGGCATCAGAGTGCTGGATTTGGTGGACCTTTTTGGTCCGATCCTGCAGGGCTCTTCTTAACGCAGCTGCAATTGCAATCACACGGGGGGGGGGGAATTCTGATGCCACTTTTTCCTGTGCCTCTTCCAGGCCTCGCATTCCACTCGCCTCTCTCTCTGCTCTGCCCCTCCAGGTCTCTGAAGCAGCGGGCACCTTTGAGCTCCACCTCCTCTTTGTCCGCAACGAGAAGGGGGTGCTGGCTGACGGCCGGTGCTGCCGCGGGGGGCTGGATCCCCCTTGCCCCGTGGCGGAGCAATGCCACACGTTCTTCCGGGTCTGCCTGAAGGAATACCAGCTGCGGGCACTCCCAGGAGGGCCATGCGTCTTGGGTGCTGCCACCACGCCCATCCTAGGGGGCAATGTCTTCTCCACCAGTCACCGGAAGCGCACAGACCGTACTGGGAAGGCGGTGGTCCCTTTCGACTTTGCCTGGCCGGTAAGGAGCTGACTTGTCTTGCGGGGGGGGGGGGTTAGTCTGGCAATAGCGTTTATGAACGCTTCCAAAAGTAAGTGCTGCAGCAGATGCCTGCAGGGCTGGCTAAGAATGCTCAGTGGTGATGGGGAATGGCATTCTGCACCTGCCAGAGGGCCGGCTTCACCTGTGCCAGTGCTGAACCGTACTTTCCTGTGATTCTCGCCACTAGGCAACATTCCCCTCCTAGAGCTGGGAATAGAACGAACAGTTTTGGAAGCAATTTTCCTTTTACTGGGAAGGGACAAAACTTCATTCCAGATGAGCTCTCCAATTCCAAGCCCCAACCCCTCGCCTCCACTCTGCCATCACTCTGCAAGGAGGAGAGGAGATGCGGGAAAAGAGAGAAATGCCTTGATTAAGTGAAGCCAGTATGCAAGCTTTAAAGCTTCACAAAACGCTTTGTCACATTGCATCAGGTGTAATGTGGAGTACAGAGGTCAGTGAAACCTGGAAGGTTTCCTTCTCCCCGCTGCCTAAGTCCTTCCAATTGCATATCATTTCCTCCCCACCCCGCAGATCTCCTCCTCTTAAAGGGTTGGGGGGGGCAGGGTCTACCCTCTGAGATCGGAGCCAGCTTCTTTCTCCCAGAGTGGGACCCAGATGCTCTGGGCGGGAGAGCAGGAGTGGAAGAAAGCCAGAGGGAAGGAGAGCCAGATGGACTTTTGCTTGCACACTCTTTTCCCCTGGGGCAACTGAGGCAGAGGCTGCATCTTGCTCAACCTATAAAATGGGCAAGACAGCTTCTGTATAAACTGGCTGCGTTAGTGATTTATTGATTTCCGGAGCTTTTATCTGCGTCTCACACATGCCAAAGACATGGAGACAGTGTGTGTGTGTCTGTCCAATTTCCTTATTCTAATTAATTAGGCCGCTGATGATATTCTCCCAGTGGGAACCGGGATAAGCACCTGAACAGCAAGAAACTGCCTGAGCAGCTGGAAATCACTGGGCCCTGGCTCAGCAGCAGAGCATTTGCTTTGCGTGCAGAAGATCCCAGGTTCAGTCCCCGGCATCTCCAGATGGGGCTGGGCAAGGCTTCCTGCCTGAAACACTGGACAGTCGCTGCCAGTAGTGTAGACAGTACTGAGCTAAATGGACCAATGATCTGATTCTGTATAAGGCAAAGTCCCATGTTCCCTTGCCTTCAAATGCCCACAGGAGGCGGATAGACTTGGCTCTAGCATCAGAATCCCCAGGAGCTGGGGGCACTCCTGTACCTTTTAGCGTGGCTTCGACAGGAGAATTCTTCCAAGTGTCGCTTCTCCACTCACTGTAACGCAGGGAGGAGAAAAGCTGCATCATGGCAACCGTTCTCTGTCCAAGCCGCTCTTCAAGACGCAAGAGCCCTCCCACAGTCTGGATCTGGCAACCCTCGTTTTCCCAGTGAGAGGTTCTTCCGCCCCCGTTGCAGAACTGCAAACAGTTGCCGGGGGGGGGGGGAGAGGGAAACGCCTTACTCCTTCCCCACCCACGCACCCCCTTTTGCCTCTTCCTTTCAAATTCTGTTTTTGAAAGGGCCAAAGGGCGGAACCTGGGCCTTGTCCTAGCTTTCCATCATCTCAGCTGGTGCAGCTCTCCATAGTCCGGAGCGTGCGCAAACCTCTCCTCTGGCCCTGGGAAAGGTCACTGAGCACAGGTGACCTTTGATCCTGTGGGGCCCGCCCCGGATGCCTTTTCCCACTGAAAGGGCACGCCGGCTAAGTGTGTGGGCTACTTTGGCTCTGCATTTAAAAAACACACACGCTTGAATTAGTTTGCATGTGTTTGGTTGCTCCACCCATCTGCCTTTCCCTCTCAGAGTAGATTGGGGAAACTGCTTTGGAAATACCTAGCTGTGGCCAGGGTTGTGCTGAGGGTCTGCCGCCCCAAAGAAGGCGGGTGCCAGCACCTGGCTGCCTTGGGCATTTGTTAGGGACTCAGCAGCCTACCTTGGGGACCCCTTTCATTTTTTTATTTCCTAGCCTGGCATTCTGCAGGAAGGTGGAGTCTAGCTGCCATCTTAATTTCCCACAGCGCCCCTGACGTAGCATTGCTCTGGGGTGTTGTGGGAAATTTAAGTAGTGACTAGACCCAGCCTTGTGGGGCTGCTTGGAACACTGCCCCTGCTGCCCACTGTCGGGGGGGGCACCAGAGTCCCCATCTGCCCCAAGCACAAACATACCTAAATTCTGTCATTACAGGGGTGAAAACAGGGACCTGCTTGTAGATGTCATTTTTCAAGCCAGCAATCCCTTTCTGACAGGTCCCCCCAGCAAATTGCCAAAGGCACCCCTCTGCCTTCAGTACCCCATATTAATTTACTCTGCAAATGTTGGGTCTTCCACTGGTTTAAAAGCCAAGAGGGTGACAAGGTGGTCACTTCACGCAGCACCAAAAAGAGGAAATTCATCATAAAAAAAATTACATAATATTTGCACCACTAACTTTTATATATCGCTGCAAATTTAGAAATATTATGATTTTAAACAGAGTCAGTGTGATGTAGTGGTTAAAGTGTTGGACTAGGACCTGGGAGACCAGGGTTCAAATCCTCATTCTGCCATGAACCACACTGAGTGACCTTGGGCCAGTCGCTGCCTCTCAGCCTAACCTACCTCACAGGGTTGTTGTGGGGATTAAATTAGGAGAGGGAGAACCATGTATGCCACTTTGAGCTCCTTGGAGAAAAAGTGGGAAATAAATGCAATAATAAATAAATAAATAGAAATACAGTCCATCTCCCCATAGTGGGGAAGACTGTGACCGTCTGCTCTCCAGGTGCTGCTACCTGTTGATAGGCAGCTTAAGAACATAAGAACATAAGAAGAGCCTGCTGGATCAGGCCAGTGGCCCATCTAGTCCAGCATCCTGTTCTCACAGTGGCCAACCAGGTGCCTGGGGCTTAAGGGCCCTTCCACAGCTCTGTCCCTTTTTAGGCAAAATGCAATCTCTTCCCCCTGCCCAAGACAGCAATCCTATACCCTCTTACCTGAGAATAAGTCCCATTGAACTTGATGGGACTTACTTCTGAGTAAACATGCATAACATTGCACTGTTCATCATGAATCCCCGGGGGTGGGGAATCAGACAAGTCACCTCAAGCCCAAAATCCTACCCCCCTGCCCAAATCCCCAGGATTTTGTGTAGGAAGCAGCAATAGGTACATTGGTATCAAAGCAATACATGTTTGTAGGGTAGGTATGTCCTGTGACCCAGAGCCAGGGCTGGGCTCAGCAAGGTCTCATAAAGGTGAGCATCTCCTAAGCATGTGCAAAGTGCTGTATCCTCCAGACTGAATAGCCACCACTCTGGCCTACGTCCTCTAAAGGGTTGTGTGTTGGGATCTGGAAATGGACTTGCTGAAAGGCTGGCTCACAACGCCAGATCTCTGTGCGCAGCAGGAAGGTTATTCCGTAATGGGGTTGTTTCTCTCCATGGGGATTTCCACTGCTGGGAGGGCAAGGCAGGGTTGCGGTTCCTCCAACAACCCCCCCACTCCCCTCCATGTCAGCTCCTTGTGTTATTTAGCCCATCCCTGGGGGTGGGGGGAAGGGCAGGGAAGAGGTGAGATGTGAAGATAAATAACTTAATTAAAGTCTCTCTCCTTAATTGATGCCAAGTCACTTCCCTCCCCGAGGAGTGTGTTTCCTCCTCCCCACATAATGACTTAATTTTTCATAGCGCTTTGGATCTGTTATGCGGCTCTGTTGATAGGGACCTGGTCAGGTTTTGTGACCAGGGTCTTCCACAAGCCGGGCACTCCTCTAGGCGAGGCCCACGGCACCCAAATCCTCCCGCGAGTGTTTTTAAGACAGAGGTGTCAGGACTGCTTGTCTCCCTGGAAGCTGCCTCCTCTAACCCTTTAGCTCTAGCTGAGTTTCCTTGGAGGTGGCGAAAAGGCGCTCTGTGCATGCTTGGGTAGTCTAGGACGGAGCGTTGGTATTTGGCAATATTTCTCCTTAGTATTCCGAATATATTCAGGGTGTTAAACCAGGGGACAGATTGAACTTCAGCATAAATCTTTATTTGTTACATCCCTCACACACAAACACATGCGTGCACTGTTAAAAATGTGAGGGGACGTACATGAGAAGAGCCTGCTGGATGAGGCCAGTGGCCCTCCTAGCCCAGCATCCTGTTCTCACAGTGGCCAACCAGATGCCCCGATGGGAAGCCTGCAAGCCGGACCTGAGCGCAAGAGCCCTCTCCCCCTTGAATCATGATTCCCAGCGACTGGAGTTCAGACACATACCTCTGCCTCCGACATTCAAGGGAGAACATAGCCACTGTGGCCAGTACTCGTTGAGAGCCTTGCCCTCCATGAATTTGTCTAACCTTCTTTTAAAGCCATCCAGATTGGTGGCCGCCAGTGCCGCTCGTGAGATCGAACGCTGTCGTTTAACGATGTGCTGTGTGAAAAGTCCTTTCTTTTGTCTGTCCTGAATCTCCCAACGTTCATGAGAACATTTTTCAGGAAATCACACCCTGTGACTAGGAAGCTCTTCCTGACGCTTTAGGGGGCCGCCCTGTGCCAGCTCAATAATGAGTTTGGCCTCGGGTCCAGCTCCCCCACCCTCACCCCAGTGAAAAGAAGCAGGACGTCCCTTGCTGGGGGTCAGACAGACCGTTAGTTCTGAAGCAGAGACAAGGAACCCGTCCAGATGTTGCTCTATGCCAGCTCCCATTGTCCCTAACCATTGGCCTGGCTGGCTGCAGCAGCTGATGGGAGGTGGAGTCCAACAGCATTGGTGGGGGGAGGCTACAGGGTCCCTGTCTAATGTATCCCACTCACTCGTCCATCTTGCAGAGAAGTTTCCCCTGATTCTGCCCTACCCTGTCAGATCTCAGGCCAACAAGTTGAAACCTAACCAACTGGCTCTCTGCCTGAGGCCAACAGCCGGGTCAGGGTTCTTGGGGTTCATCATCTGGCATCTTACATCTTTCTTTATCTACCTGCATTTAAGCTCCAAAGGATTTCAATAAGCCGAGTTAGGCAAGAAGCGAGACAGCCTGTGCTGCCGAGTATTGAAAAGTTTTAATTGTAGTAAATAAATATGAATGTTTTTATTTATTTACACATATCATAGGAATGTATTCGTTTAGATATTTATATAGTTTGTATAGTCATAATATTAATAGTAGCAGAAGAACCATCCACATGCATGGCACTTTACAAAGAACGAGAAGGCAGGTCTCTGCCTGCAGTGGCTTACAATCTAGAAAAATGGGGCTGGGGGGTGGGGTTCAGGCAGGGATAACCAGGAAAAATTAAGTGGTTTCTGCAGTTACCTGTTGTTAGGCTTACAATGCAATCCTAACCACATCTGCTCAAAAGTAAGTCCCACTGAGTTCAGTGGGGCCTAGTCCCAGGTCAGTGGGTTCAGACTGCACCCTTAGTTGCAGTAGAGGAAGGGGATTTGGGTGTGTGGCTGCATCTGTGGTGGCTGCACGCGACCTTCAAGATCAGAGGCAGAGAGCTTCTGAATTTCACTTGCTGGAAATCAAACTGAGAGCTGGTTGCCCTCAGAAAACCCCTGTGAGGCACTGCTATTGTTCCCATTTCACAGATGAGAGGACAGAGGTTGTGATTTTCTCAAGGTTGCAGAGGAGTTCATCTCAGGCTGCCTGTGGACTGTGCTGGCTCTTAGTTATCATTTGTTGTTGCTGCTATTATTGTTATTATTTATTCAATGTATTTGTCACTTGATACCCAAAGGTTTCCAAGTGTCTTACACAATGTTAAAACAAATAAAACACGCCATAAAAACATAACAATGAACAACAACAAAACAACAGCAATAGCACCCCCACGCAGGCGCAGGAAGGTTTGGCAGTATATTAAAACAAAACATCATCTCAATCTATCAAATGCCTGGGACAAAACGTACATATTTACCTGGTGCCGAAAAGATGACAATGAAGGCATCAGGCAGACCTTACTGGGGAGCATATTCCACAGACAGGGAGACACAACTGAAAAGCCCCTCTCCCTTGTCACCACCCTCTGAGCCTCCCTCAGAGCACGGACCTGGAGAAGGGCCTCAGAGAAAGATCTAAGGGTCCCGGGTAGGTTCATATTAGGAGAGGAGTTATTGTGCATATAAGAGAATATTTTCTTCTCCCCCACCAGGAAGTTGGGGGCACCAACAGGTAGCAATTTAGGGGGAACCGGGCTCTCAGCTTTTCTTGGGCTGGTTGATTTTCTGCCGGGTTTTCAAGCTTGAGAAATCTCACAAAACAGATTTGCAAGTTGGGATCTGGATTGTTAGTTCCATACAGGCCCAGCCTGAGCTCTGTTTCAACAGATCTGGCCCGAGTTCAGATCCAAATTTCTGTGTGGTCATAGGGGGATCCCTGGGGCTGTGCCCCATTTTCCGCCTGCTGTACCTGTGAGCAAGGCCAGGCTTTGCAAAAGGGTAGCTGTGGGGGCGATCGTCACCTATGATTCTCCCTTTCCCTCTCCCTTTTGCCAAAACTTGGATGTTTGGGTGGGCAGAAGGAATTTGTGAGGAATGCAGCCAATCCTTCTGAGTAGTCTTCCCAGCTTTGGAAGTGTGATGGTGGGGGGTAGGGGGAGTGATGTCCAAGGGCTATAGCTCTGGGGCTGGCAGCCAGGGAAACTCTTGGATTGCCTCTCTATAGTTCTTCCACCTTGTGGTTGGCTCCCAAGTTGCAGATTAATTGTTGCTTGCGGTAATTACATGAAGGAGGACATTTTGGGGTGTGTGTGTGTTGGGACCCTGGGAGTCCCGATTCTGTTCCCTGATCCTTTGCCTCATTCAAGTGCCTCAGTTTCCATCTCTCTGAAATGGGTGCAGCTGTCTGCCCCAGATCCCTACTTTCTAGGCTCTCATCCCAAATTTCCTGATATGCAGAGACAGCCCTGAAGTGAGGCAGTTACCTCAGGTGGCAAAATGCTGGCAGTGAGAGGTAACAGAGGCAGCCCCTGCTGTGGGAGCACTGAGCTGTGAATGTGACCCAACATGTTGCTCTCTCCCCCACGCCTGAGCTACCCTCCTGCCCCAGATGTTGTGGAGGACGCTATCGCTGAGTGAAGATTCACTGCTTGCCCAGTCGGCTTCTGTAAAGGGAATGTGAGTTGTAGCGGCAGCCAGTGGCTCCGTGTCAGTGGGGCAGTGGAATCCGCTCTGGGTTTTAGTCCAAACTTTCAAGGAGCTGAGCATCTTGGAGAGCTCCTTGGAAGTTCGGACTAAACCTGGGAGCGGATTCCACTGGCCCACTGACACGGAGCCGCCACTGGGGGAGGGGGCGCCATCTTGCCATTCACCTCAGGCAGCAAAACGTCTTGGGCCGGACCTGCTGGGGTAGCAGCTGGAAAGAGAGTCTTCTCCCGACGCTCTTCCCAGGAAATGGGGCGTGCCAGTACCAGCATGAGAACGCCCGCAGTCGTTTCTTGTAACGAAATGCCTTCTTATTTCCAGTGCTCGTATTCGCTGGTTCTGGAAGCCTGGGACGCTCCCAATGCCACTGATGTCACCAGCCAAGGTACGGAGCTCCTCTCTCCCCTCCTGGGGAAATCCTGGGCAGGGGCAAGGTTAGGATTGTTGTGGTAAGGTCCCTGGGTGTGTAAGGCAGGGACAGGGTACCTCAGGAATGCGGCCCTCCAGCCCTCTCTGTCTGGCCCTCAGGATTTTGCCCAAGCCACACCCCCTTTCCTGAGGCCACACCCCTTACTGGCTCTGCTTCACACCCTCCTTTTTCCCTGGCTGGGCTGTGTCTTTGAACTCTGATCGTGCCTGTTGTTTCCCTGGATGATGGATAGAGAGGAATGTGTGGGAGGGTGTGTAGAAACTACTCTACTGTACAGAGGTAAAATTTACATCCATTGCTCTGCTGACTTTAGCTTTTGGCCCCACCCACTATTGGCATGCAGCCCTCTGAGGGCTGCCCGGAAGGGAATGCTGTGCAAGGTAAAGATCAGCAGCTGGAGGCCCTTGAGCCAAACCTGCCTTCCCTGAGTGCAAGGAGGTGTGTCGATGGGTGGCGTTTGTGGCTGCAGAGCCGGGCTGCAAGCTGTTAAGGTGGAGCTTGGGATGGAGTGACATCATGGCCTCCCTGCCCCGCCCTCCTTCCTGCAAGTGAACACTAGTTGCCAACCGAAGCTGCATTGATTAATAAGAGAGAAGCAGCTCCGGTGTCAGTGGGGCAGTGAATCTGCTCCGGGTTTTAGCCTGAACTTTCAAGGAAGTGTCCAAGCTGCTTCAGCACCTTGGAAGTTTGGACTAAAAGCCGGAGCGGATTCCACTGCCCCGCTGACTGAGTCATCAGCTGCCACAGGAGAGAAGGAGTCTTTACCACCGAGCTGCATTTGGGACAGAGCTCTGGGTTTGAAAAGGCAACCCTGCAAATTATTACTTGCCTGCTGGGCCATGGTGTGTAAGAAATGGACTCTCCATGTTTAGAGCCAGTCTATCTCTGAATGCCAGTTGCCGGGTTTGCGGGGGACAGCCATGAAGGAGGCCCGTTGCCTTCATACCTAACTTGCTTGTGGGCTTCCCAGAGCCATCTGGCGAGATAATGGCCTAGACAAACTTTCTTTGGTCTGATCCAGCAGGACTCTCAGGAACAGAGAAAGCTGCCTTGTACCAAGTCAAACCATTGGTCCATCCAGCTCAGTCTTGTCAACACTGGCTGGCAGCAGCTGTCCAGCATTTCAGGGAGAAGTCTTTCCCAGCCTGCCTGGAGATGCCGCCGGGGATTGAACCTGGGACCTTCTACGTGAAAGGCAGATGCTCCATCACTGAGCTACGGCCCTTCCCCAAAGTTAACTTCTTAACTGCTTCTAGGCAAGGAAAGCTTTTGTTAAACTGGACAATGAGAATAGATTTGTGAGTGGTGAGGGGTTTTTTTGTGTGTGTTTGGCATGCTGCCAGTGACTTGCAGTGGAATCCATGGGCAGGCAGCCAAATAGATCTTCCTGTGGACTAGAAACGTGTGGGCTCATTTGCAGTGCCATCCAGACACGGGGCTGTAGCGCAGCGGGAGGGCACATGCCTTGAAAAAGGTCCCAGTTTCAATCCCTGTCAAGTCCAGGCAGGGTTAGGAAAGAGTTCTTCCTGAAACCCTGGAGGGCCGCTGCCTGTCAGTGTAGATGATTCTGAGCTAGATGGACCAAGAAGCGGATTTAGGATAAGCCATCTTCCTAAATTCCTATGCATCCAAGTAGTCTTGGGTCCTCCGCTGCCATCATAACTGCTTCTATCCTTGGAAATGATCCAGGTGGGTTGTGTACATGCCATACATTTAAAGCACATGGCTTCCCCCCAAAGAATCCTGGGAGCTGCAGTTTACCCTCACAGAGCTACAATTCCCAGCACCCTTAACAAGCGGCAGTTCCCGGGACCCTTGGGAGGAGACCATGTGCTTTCAATGTGCTTTGAAGGTACGCAGCCGTAATGTGATGATGAGTCACAGCGCCCTCCCCCACTTCTTGCCTTCCGTTTGCAGGTGGAGGGCAGCTGATGGAGAGGGTGATCCGTTCGGGAATGCTGAACCCAGGTGAAGACTGGCAGAGCTTGTGGCATCATGGGCGCAGCACCTCGCTGGACTACCAGGTGCGTGTCCGCTGCCAGGAGCACTACTACGGCCCGGCGTGCAACCTCCTGTGCCGCCCCCGTGACGATTTCTTTGGGCACCATGGCTGCGACGCTGCGGGCAACAAGGTCTGTCTGGACGGCTGGACGGGAGACGAGTGTACACGGGGTATGTCCCAGGATGTCTGGCTGGCGCAGGGAGGAGAAGGAGCAGAATGGGGCCAGGGAGGGGAAGAGAACCTTTTTAGGCCTGTGGTCAAATTTGGATTTTTGGGCAAGTGCTATGAGCGCCACCCCCTATGGTCACTTCTCTTCTTCACCCTCCCCTGGACCCAGTGCACCTCCCAACAGTGCGACAGAAAGAGCAAGAGTATATGCTCGCATAATTCACTTTTCCAAGGGTTCTGGGTTATAGTCAGATAATCTGCACCTTGAAAACCAGAGAGCTGAAAGAGGAAGTGGGAAAGAGCTGCATTCTTGCAACTTGCTCCTTTAGCTCTGTGCACTTTTCAAAGGAGGAAAAGGTAATCACCCTCACCATCTCATGACCAAAGGGGCAGTGAGGAAAGAGCTCAGAAGTTTTATAGGCATCTGGGGGGAGACCTCAAGGACCCCACTGCACCCACAAGCATACCATGTTGGTGACTTCTGCATAGGGCCCTCGGGATATGCCCAGGAATCCTTTTCTTTCTCTGCCTGCCTGCAGTCATTGCAAGAGAGGGAGGAAGTTTGATTTCATATCAGCAGCACCCTAGATTGAATTCTGAATCGCTGAGATTTCAGTAGTCCACATATACTCATATTTCTTTTGCAGCAATTTGCCGCCAGGGATGTCACAAAACGCACGGGTTTTGCGAGGAGCCTGGCGAATGCAGGTGAGTGGGGCTGGGAATCCTAAAGAAATGACTGGGTGGGTGGTTAAGGTCTGTGGGCAGATAGCACCTGCACCCGGGATGGACAAATCGGTCCGTTTCAGTTCTCCAAGCTTTTAATTTTTCCAGTCTTAAGTCATCCGCATTCCTGCAACAATTCGTAATTTAAAAAAAATTCTCATGAAAATTTGTCAGCATTTTAGTGCGAATTTCTTCTAATAAACATATTTTGTATTAGTTTTGACTAATATATACATGTTTTGCAAGCAATTTCCCCTAATACAATGCATATTTTCACTAATATATGTATTTTTGTACACATTACTTGCCCAGAGAGCCAAACTGCAAAATTCTGAGAAATGCAAATTTTGAAGGATGGTTGTTTCAGTTTGCCTATTGTTTCAAAAAGTGCAAATTTGGTAGGTTCACCTTTAAAGATGAACTGATTTAAATTTCTTGCCCCATCTTTGCCTGGCACCTCTGTTCCGCAAGACTAGCAGTAATATTTTTATTTATTTATTATGAGTATAAAGTCTAATAAAAATACTTCATTGCAGATCATATCAGCTGCAAACTAAAAACTACAATTCAGTTGGGAAAGGACTGAATAAAAAGAGGTTTTCAAGGGCCAAGCACAGAATAGGAGGCGCCTTCTAATTGCCAAAGGGACAGAGTTCCATAATGCTGGTGCAACTATGTTGGAGGCCCTGTTATCTGTAACCTCATGGCTCTGCCAGCAAGGCTTCATCAGCTGAGCTCAGGGACCAGGTGGGGATATAGGGGGCAAGGTAGTTACTAAGATAATCTGGTCTTGAGTCTTTTATAAACTTAGACTTTAAACTTGGCCCAGTAGCATATAGGCAGCCAGTGCAGTTATTTCAATGAAGGTGTCTTCTGGTGACAGTAAGTGGTCCTACAGAGCAATCTAGCAGCTGCATTTTGCACTGTAATGGGTTTTTATTATTTTTAAAATTGATACCCCACCTAATTTTCAAAGAAATGCAAAGCCGCTTATGATCCAAAACACAAAAGAATAAAGAAATATGTAACATTCTCCATTAAAATCACAAATATTGAGGTAGTAGGAACTTTATAATTACATTTATATCCATCCTTGTTTGTTTATTACATGAATATCCTTCTTTCCTCCAAAGAGCATGTGGCACTACACAGAATTCTTCACACACAGACATACACTCTCACTCTTTTATCCTCACAGCAATCCTGCGGGGTAGGTGTAGGTTAGGCTGAGAGAAAATGACTGGTCCAAGGTCAACCAACAAGCTTCACAGCTGAGCAGGGATTTGAAAACTGGTCTCCCTAGCCCTAGGAGTGTGGAACCTTTGGCCCTCCCAGATGTTGCTGGACTGCAACTCCCATCAGCCCCAGCAAACATGGCCAGTGGCTAGGGATGATGGGAGTTGTAGTTCAGCAACATCTGGAGGGCCAAAGGCCCCCCACACCTGCCCTAGTCCAACTCTCCAATCACTGCCGCACACTGGCTGTCTGCAGCAGAACCAAACTTGAAATGGCGACGTGCTGGGTTTTATTGTTCCACGGCTTCCCACTTCCATCAATGACAGACTATTCTGTGGAAAAACCCCAGAGGGCCAATTTCTGTTCCTGTTATTCCTGCTCTGAATAGACCCATTGAAATCAATGGGCATGACTAACAGGGCCATTAATTGCAACAGGTCTACTCTGAGTAAAACATCGTTGGCTATTCCCCTGGGGTAAACGTATTACAGGAATTTAGTTATTTCTCGTTCCTTCCCTGCTTTCCAAATTCTCTCCCCCTCCCCATGAGAAGGCAACGTCTGGGCCAGTCCCAACAAGTTGGAAGCCCAACAGCTTGTCACAGTTGCCGAGGTGATGCCCTTGGGCAGGAAAGAGCCAGTTGAACCCAGCTGGGTGTAGAGGGAAATGCTGGATCCCAGCCAGGAAAATGAAGTCACCCTTGAATTCCAGGGCTGATAAGGATGGGGTGCGGTGCAGAGAAGAGGTTACGGGGGCCGCCCAGCCACTGATGTCGGAGGCTTGGCAGGGTTCGGAGACCTGACTGGCTGCCCACCACCACACACTCTGATGGGGATGGGACTCAGGAGTCCTGCTGTTAACAAGTCATGGGGAATGAGCCAAGCCAAGGCTGCAGTAGCTAGGATAGCTAAATGGGATTTCCGTGGCCTGTTTGGCTATGGGAACCGAGGACGCTGCCCTGCTGATGAGTCAGACCGGTGGTCCGTCTGGCTTGTGACTGACTGGCAGTGGCTTTCTGGGGTCCAGGCAGGGGTCCTTCTGGAGATTTGTTCCGGGGCGCCTTTTGCTTGCAAGGCAACACTCTACTGCTGAGGTGGAGCTCTTCCCCTAACTACCATGGAACACAGGAAGTTGCCGTATACGGAGTCAGGTCATCGGCCAATCCAGCTCAGTCTTGTCTACACTGACTGGCAGCGGCTCTCCGGGTTTCAGACAGGAGACATTCCCAGCTCTACCTGGAGATGCCGGGGATTGAACCGGGGACCTTTTGCATGCAAAGCAGATGTGGTTCCGCAGAGCCACAGCTCTATCCTGGTCTAATAACGAGATTAGACTGGCATTAAGAATGTCAAAGAGTCCAGCCTGGGTCAGAAGCCCAAAAGTAGGCCTTGAAGGGGATACCTCACTCCTGCTGCTGCACCTTCCCAGCAGCTGGAATTGTATTGCTTGTGCAGGAGGCGGCAACCTGCCATCTTCCCAGGAGCCACTTGATATCTAATGATAGCGAACAAACAATTTTCCAAAAGATATAGTAGATTTATTATTATTATTATTATTATCAACTCATTTTAGTGTTAATATTTTTAGTATTCTTAGTATTTTAATATTTTAGTATTTTGTATTTAATGTTGTAAAGATAGTTATATGTTTATCTTTTTCTAATTACTTTTTGACTTGTATTTAATGAGTTTAATTATGTTAATCTTAGTTTTTGCTGTATGTTTAAATTGTTGATTTGATGACTAGGTGGTTTTAAATTGAATGTAAAGTGTTTTTACTTGATGTACACCGCCCAGAGAGCTTTGCTATGGGCGGTATAAAAATTGAATTAAATAAATAAATAAATAAATTTGAAATGTGGTGTTGGAGGAGAGCTTTGCATGTACCATGGACCGCTAAAAAGACAAACAATTGGGTGTTAGAACAAATTAAACCAGAACTATCGCTAGAGGCCAAAATGATGAAACTGGACACATAATGAGAAGAGATGATTCATTAGAAAAGGCAATAATGCTGGGAAAAGCAGAAGGGAGTAGAAAAAGAGGAAGGCCAAACAAGAGATGGATTGATTCCATAAAGGAAGCCACAGACCTGAACTTTCAAGATCTGAACAGGGTGGTTCATGACAGATGCTCTTGGAGGTCACTGATTCATAGGGTCGCCATAAGTCGTAATCGACTTGAAGGCACATAAAAACAACAAATGATGATGATGATGATGTAGAGGTATTGGCGTACATGGCACATGACAGAGTTCAGGAGCACAGATCCCCGTCCTGAAGAGCTTACAGTCTAAAATTTGACAATAAATAAAGGGAGTGGGCAATGAAGGCAGTGGTAAATGGGAGGGAGCAACATGCCAGTGTCCATTCAGTTGCCAGTGCTTTGGCTGAGTCACTAATAAGGCAGGGTTAGCCAGCGTGGTGCCCTCCAAACAGTGGTGGTTTTTGGACTACAACTCCCATCACCCCATCCCGTTGGTCACGCTGGCTGGGGCTGATGGGAGTTTGAGTCCAGCAACATCAGGAAGGCACCGCCTTGGCTACCTCTGCAGTAAGGCATGGGAATTGGGGGATTGTGCCAAAAGGCTTTGTGGAAAAACCAGATTTTGAGTAGGGGCTTGGAGGAAGAGAAGGACGGCATCATTCGGAGAAGCAGTTCCAGGCATAAAGAGGGCAGCCAGGGAGAAAGGTTCACGCCACTTCAGGGAGGAGGTATTTTTAAAGATGCTATTAGATGAGACTCATACACACTAAATGATGAAGGCCTGTCTTAGAAGTGGGGCTCCTCAGGCCCAGAGGCTGAATGTGGCCCTCCAGGCCTTTCATCTGGCCCCCAGGACTCTCCCTAGCCCACGCCCCTCACTGGCCCTGTTTTGCATCCTTTTTGAATGTTTTTACCTTACTGGAATGTGCCCTTGTACTCCCATCATGCGTTGTGCCTTTCTGGATGGGAGGATAGAGAGCGGTGGGTGAGTGTGTGTAGAATGTAGCCTAGCATACAAAGGTAAAAATTGCATTTGTTCTTCTGCCCGCTTTTACCTCTGGCCCTGCCCGCTACTGGCATGTGCCCCTTGGCAGGTTGCCCAGAAGATAATGTGGCCTTTGGGCTGAAAAAGGTTCCCCACCCGTGGCCATTCCAGTGGCCACCCAGTGAGATCATCTCTCAGCTCCAGCTGGAAAATGATCCAGCTGGTTGCTCACACCACTATGTTGCTCCAGCTGTGCGCTTACCTCTTTTTCCTTCTCTTCCCAGGTGCCACTATGGGTGGAGGGGTCCCCTCTGCGACGAATGTCTCCTCTTCCCAGGCTGCGTTCACGGTAGCTGCACTGAGCCATGGAAGTGCGATTGCGAGACCAATTGGGGTGGCCTTCTGTGTGACAAGGGTGAGTCCCCACTTCAAGCGTTTCCGGAGAAGGCACCTTGGCCAGTCTGGAACATCTCCCAGGCTGCTGCTCTGTGGTAAAAAGCTTTTCATGGAGAGGGTGGAGTGGGGCTTGTCAGCTTTCCCTTGGCTGTTGAGAGCGAGAGGACGGTGCCAGCTCCTGTCTCGGCGATGATGGGCCTTGCTTAAGCCAGCTCTGGGGCAGCAAGGCCACATCTGGGAACAATGGAAAAATGGAAATGGACTGCCTTCAAGTCGATCCCGACTTATGGCGACCCCATGAATATGGTTTTCATGGTAAGCAGTATTCAGAGGGGGTTTCCCATTGCCTCCCTCTGAGGCTGAGAGGCAGTGACGGGCCCAAGGTCACCCAGTGAGCTTCGTGGCTGTGTGGGGATTTGAACCCTGGTCTCCCAGGTTGTAGTCCAGCACCTTAACCACTACACCACACTGGCTTTTTTTAATTGTGCATTCATGGCGATTTGTGCTCATGATGGTATTGGGCTGGTTATACCCCATCCCACTTTCAATACTTGTTTGTGCTTCCATATGTTTCCTGCTAAAATCCTGTAACTTTTCATACCGCAAATGTTCCGGTGTGAGGTTTTTTTTTGCTCCCTCTTTTGTTGCACAAAAAGGCAAGGGTGCCCTTCCGGATGGCAATGATGCAGTAACATTGGGGAGGCTTTCCAGAACAACTAATAAAGTGGAACGACGTGTGGACAGTCTGGTACAAAGCCATTCCTAATGCACTATGATTGTGTCAAGAACACGCTGTAGAATACAGCCAGAAAGAACACCCATCCGGCAGGGCCCGGTGTCTTCTATCCCTATTTCATGGCTGCCTCAATCTCCTGTCCCCTTGCTAATTCAGTATCGACTCTAGGTGTGCCCCATGGGAGCTGAGAAGGGCAGGAAGGCAAACACCTCCTCTGTTAGTTGTTTTTAGGAATCTTTTGTTCCTGGAGTTTTATCCAACTATATTCTAAGAGTAAGCTCATTGAAATTAATTAATTTATTTGTTATTTATTTATTGTATTTGTATATCGCCCCATAGCCGAAGCTCTCTGGGTGGTTAATTGGTCCAAGTTAGTCATGCTCATCAATTTCAATAGGTCTATCCTGAGTAGGGTCACATCCATACCAGACATTTATTCCACTTTAAACAGTCACGGCTTCCCCCAAAGAACTCTGGGGTTCCCTCGGAAGAGGGACTGTTAATCCACTCTGGGAATTGTAGCTCTGTGATTCTCAGCACCCTTCACAAACTACCCTTCCCAGGATTCTTTGGGGGAAACCATGACTGTTTCAAGTGGAATAATAGTGGAATAAATGTTTGGACTAGCATTGGCTACAATCCCCTGGTGTTTTTAGAATTGGTTTTATGTCTTACTGGCAGTTTTTTTCATAATTTGTTTTACTTTGTGCTTGTAAATGGGTTCCTACATTTTGCTTCAATGGCCTAGGGGTGGTAACCGGAGTGGTAACTGGAGAAAATAAATAAATAAATAAATTGGAAATGCTTATTTAAATCAAAGCACAGAAATGACAGAAGCACATAAACTCAGTGGTGACTAAAATATAAGAATGTATGAACGAAATATAAGAGTGCATTATGTAGATGGAAAATGTTAGATTAGCAAATAAAAATAGACAGCTACCAATTAAGGACCTTTGAAATAAATAAAAATAAGTGATTGGGAGACAGCTGTAGAACAGCTTTAGGAAACAACAGACAGAGTCAGGGTTAGGCGCTGGCCATGCTGTTGGGAGAACAGGGAGGTCCCCTCAACTGGACAGCTTGGCCCAGGGAGGAGTCTTTGTTGGGGTCATGGTGCAGGGATGGTGTTGGGGCCATGGAGATCTACTGGAGGCAAGGAATCATCTTCTCTTTCCTTCCTTCCCAGATCTGAACTACTGTGGATCGCACCGTCCATGCAAAAATGGGGGCACGTGTGCCAACAATGAGCCGAATGAGTATGAATGTCTTTGTCCTGATGGATTCCATGGCCGGAACTGTGAGACTGGTGAGCCGCAACATGGGAGAAGCCTGTCCTGAACCCTTGTGTTGCATGGTCTGAGCAGTAGCCCCTCCCAGAATCCTTTGCAATGCTGCGCAGAATTCTGGGGGAGCAACGTGTGGAGAACTGTTTTGGTGTAGTACAAGGGGAGCCAATGTGGTGCCATCCAACTATTTTGGACTCCAACTCCCATCAGCCTCAGCTAGCCTGGCCAGTGGTCAGGGATGATGGGAGCTGTAGTCCATAACATCTTCAGGTCACCACCACATTGGCTGCCCCTAGTGCAGTAGACTGAGTGTCAGAGTTGGACAGGGGATCATATCCCCACTCAGCCAGCAAGCTCTCTGGACCAGTCAGAGTTTCAGTCTCACAGGGCTGTTGTGAAGCTTAAAAATGAAGTACCTCCTCACATGTATGCCATCTTGAGCTCCATGGAGGTTGTTTGAGATAGAAATTTGGTAAATAAAATATAATATTGCAAGGGATTTGGAGGCCCAACTGTTAGATCACTGGCTGCTTTGTTGGGGCTCCTAAAAGTAAAGCTGATCTGAGCTGCTGCTGGGGTCACTCGCGTATCCAGGCTGCTCTTGGCTCCTGGAAGAAGAGTAATTTTTATCAGTGGAAGTCAGGAAGTGCCCACATTTCCTATCTGTGCTTTGTCTGCAAACCTTTGTTTTTTCAGTGGGACAAACTCCCTCCTTTTTCTCCGTGCTCCAGAACTGTTTTTTCAGCTGTGTGCTGCGGGTGACTGGAAATGAATCAGAATTTGGTTTGTTGCAGAGAATTAGGTGGAACGGTAGTGCGAGGGAGGAACATGACTCCAAGCCTTTGCTGCAGGAGGAGACCCAGGGGTCATAAATGGAGGAGGGCAGGCACCAGTCTGTTTTCAGTGCAGGCTGGGAAGCAGAGTGAGCAGTTAGAGCAGCCTTTCCCAACCTTTCGGTCCCCAGATGTTGCTGGACTCCAGTTCCAATCATTTCTGACCATTGGCCATGCTGGCTCTGGCTGATGGGAGTTGTAGTTCCGCAACATCTGGAGACTCAAAGGTTGGGAAAGGCTGAGTTAGAGGGTAGCTCTCTGTGTTAGGACCACTGGGTCCCCCCCCCCCCGGTTCTGTGATTTGGTAGTTAAAGTGGGAGCTTGGAGAAACTGGGAGGCCAGCAAAGTGTGTATTTGAAAGACAGTGGCATCTTGGATTTCATCTTCAGAGCTCCTCACTGGTCACCTCCAGTGAGTTAAGAATCACCTCCAGGCAAGCAAATAAACTTTTTGAGAGTGGGTTCCTTTTTCTGTGATGCCAACCACAAATTAAATTGTTTTTTTTAAAAAGTGTTTTTAAATTTGTATATTTGTATATTTGTTTTTAATGTTTTTAATTGTTGTAAACCACCCAGAGAGCTTTGGCTATGGGGCGGTATACAAATGTAATAAATAATAATAATAATAACAACCAATGGCTAAAGTAGGCATGCAGGGATGGCCAGCTATCAGATCTTTCAATGGACTAGTCATGTTTTGCAGGCTGATTTGCAAAACAGTCTTGACAACTTGGTGCTTTCTCCTTTTGATGTTTCACAATTCCAGCTCTCCTTCCGTTACCTGTTGCCGAATTAACTTGCACTTCCGACCTTTGTGCCAATGGTGGAACGTGCCTCAACAGCTCATCTGGATCCCGGTGTGTCTGTCCCCCAGGATGGAGCGGGGAGTTGTGTCAGCATGGTAAGGGCATTCCAGCATGGAGGTAGTGGGCGGGGTCTGGGTCGAGAGATGTGTAATAATGTGAGAAGAGCTCAAAGTTTGCATGCACATTTTACAAATCTAATATTTCAGATCTTGAGGGCATTTTTTTTTAAAGGGAAGGTGGTTGAAGTTCTGGAACAAATGTGTGTGTTGAGTATTCTCATTTGTAAATGTTGGAAAGAAATGTTAAATTTTTCAAAAGTGGAAATGTGCAAATTTCTGTTTTGGTGAGTGTGCATGTGTGTATTTTGTAGAGGACGGTGTTGGGACTTGTAGGGCAAAGCATATACATAGTATGTGAGGGTTCAATTTTGCAAATTTTAAAACTGAATGGAAAATGTTTATAACATTTTAATCTTTCAAACTTCAACACTTCCAACTAGTGGGATGACTTTCCCTTTTTGGAGGACTGATGAGTTTTAGGACATGCAGGAGTGCTTAAAATGAGACAAAGTCCAGAGACAGGCACCAGAAATTCTACGCTTCAGCAAAGAAAAAGGCTACTGCAAAGGTTTCAGGTGTCAGACTGTTTTGGATTTCAGTGTACTGATTTCAGATCCAGAGAATCTACTAAGTTTTTGATTTGGCTGTCAAAGGTTTCCACAGGCGAGAAAGAAAGCAACCTGGAATAAGGGATCTTTAGAGACAGCTCAAGTCTTTCTGGGGATCCTTTTAAAAGCCACAGTAAATGCTACAATGGTATTCATTCATTCCAGTAGAAGAGTCATGTTGGGCAATTGTAGCAAAACCAATGAATCAACAAAGAGCGAACCAATATAAAGCAGCCTTTGCCAACCTGGTGCCCTCCAGCTATTTCGGACGACAGCTCCCAGCCAGTATAGCTGAGGGGAGTTGTAGTCCAGAACAGCTGGAGGGCACCAGGTTGGCAAAGGCTGTTATAGACTTATTGTGGTCATACATTTATTTATTGTTTCATTAAATGCTTATGTTAAATGCTTTCTATGTAGTTTCAAGTTTTTCCTCTGTCACCTCTAAGAATCAGAAGCTTTAAAAAGTGATGATATCTGTGTTTTTCTGAGCTGATGAGATTCTGCATTTGTTGTTCTTTGATGTAATTTCTAGCAGAATTGCAGTTCTGGACTCTGCTGGGTGCTGTGTTAATTCACTGAAGGAGTTCACCTTTGGCATTAGATATGGCACGGGTCACTGTCATTAGAAGGCTTTAAATTTGTACCTGTTTTAAGGCACTTAGAAGCTATGCCTAAACCTAACACATTCTGATTTTGCTTCTGCCTAGAGGTGACTGCCTGCCTGTCAGAGCCTTGCAGTCATGGAGGCAGTTGCAGAGATCTCCCCGACGGCTTCAAGTGCTTCTGCCCTCCTCAATGGACGGGGAAGACCTGCCAGATTGGTGAGACTTTTTGCCCTTCATTGCATGACATTTTGTGGTTGTAAGCCACTCTGCCTCCCTGGATCAAACTAACCCTTCCTATCCCCTGGCCCTGTGTGAACTCTTCCCACCAAATCAATGTCCCACTTTCACTGCAGCTCTTCTGTTTCTCAGCATTGTGAGGCTGATGCTGGCACTTCCTCCTCAGAAGTTAGAATGCCTGTGCTCATTCTGCTACTTCATGGCAGAACTGCCAGTTGTAGGAGGTAAACAGCTTTTCGTGTTAGTTTCAAGTTTTTCTCGATAACCATGAGGCCAAAAGCTTGAAAAGCAGTATCATCTGTGTGTGTGAGTGGGCACTTTTTTCCTGAGCCAGCTGGGTTTGCATTTGGAGTCCTTAGCCATGACTTCTGCCAAAATTATGGAGGTTCTGATCTCTGCCAGATGCCCTATTAATTCACTGATTGAATTAACTGTTCCCATAAGATGCAGCAATGGCTGCTGTTCTTGGGCAGCTTTACAAATAGGATTGGACATATTCATGGCAAAAGGATGCATTTGAGTGTTAGCCAGATAGTAAAACTGCATCTCCGTCTACAGAAGTGGTATACCAAGATGCTGGGGACAAGTAGTGAGAGATGTCCCTTAGGTCTTCATGCCTTGCTGATGGGCTTTTCAGGGGGATTGAGAAGAGGCTCTTTTGGGAGTTCCATCACCTTCAGAAGCTTGGGGTGGCGGCGGCCCGGAAGAGGGCATTCTTTCTGGCAGCCCCTAAGTTGTGGACCTACCTCCGGCAACTTCACTGTACAGTTTTTGGCAAATGCTGAAGACGCACCTCTTTACCCTGGCCTTTGGCACCTGAGACGTATATTTTTAGGATCCACCCTATTTTTTGTGATGTTGTGATTTTAGCTTGTTTTAATTGTTTTTAATGAGGTATTTTAAAACTGTTGTTACCCACCCTGGGACCTCTGGATGAATGGCAGGTAAAATGATGATGATAAGGCTGACCACTGTTGGAAGCCACGTGCTGGTCTAGCTCTGATTTGGCTGGGCTCTTCTTGTGTTCCTGTTTCCAGATGTCAACGAATGCCAGAAGAACCCTTGTCTCCATGCCCGCGGCTGTAAAAACCTCATTGGGGGCTATTTCTGTGACTGTCTGGATGGATGGACTGGACCAAACTGCAAAATCAGTAAGAGGGGGACCCCCAATGGGGTGTGGTATGCATTCAAGAGCTTGGGGTAAAATAAGCGTTCATTTGGTTAGTGCACTGGAAGCTGTACTCATGGGAAGGGCCGACACCCAATGATGTGCCTGTGCTGGAATGGCTTTTTAAGATGTTTTTAAAGTTGTTTTTAAAAGTGTTTTGTTTCAATATGTTTTAAAGTCTTTTGTTTTTAAGATGTTTTAGAGTGCTTTTAGAGTTTTTGTTTGCCGCCCTGGGCTCCTTCTGGGAGGAAGGGCGGGATATAAATTTAGTAAATAAAATTAATGAAGTGCACGTTTTGCATGCAGAAAACCCAAAGTTTAATCTCTGACAGCTCCAGGCTTTTCTTTAGCAAGGCTTGGGGTGGGTGAGCTGTGTCTGACATCCTAGAGAGCCGTTCATCCAATCAGATGAGAGAATACAGCCCTAGATGTTAAGCTTGGTAGCAAGCAGCTGTTATCTCCGTATCTGTAAGCGTCGGACTCTCTAATGGAGAGGTCTGGTGGTCCTAAGGAGGCCGGTGGGCCAGAGGTTTCCCACAGCTACTTTAGAGTCAGGCAGCTCAGCTGAGAAGCTTCTTCACAATATTGTTGGCCTGATAACTGATGTCTCCCACTGGAACTGGTTGGAGCTTTCATAGATCACGTTCTTTCTTTTGCACCCCTCTTCTCTCTCCCGGATAGGAGAAAACTCGTGCCAAAGACAATGTCGTAATGGAGGGACCTGCCAGGTACGTGTGCGCATGAGAGTCTCTTAAAAATCAAGAACTAGAGGCTGTTTTCTTAGGGTTGTTATCCAGAGAAATTCACCCCACTCTGTGCTGCCAAAGACGTCCCACACTGTTTTCCTTCCTGCAGCTTTGTTGAGTTTCTTGGGTCACTCACTGCTACTGGCCGAAAGGCGGGGTAGAAATGAACAACAACAGCAACAGCAACAATAATAATAATACCATTTTTCAAACTGCAGCGTGGAGATCCAGCCCATAAAACCGACCCTGTGTCCTGAACTGTGCCATCCTCCACCAGCTTGGGAAGGGCTGTTGCTTAGTGGTAAAGCCTCTGCTTTGCCTGCAGAAGGCCCCAGATTCATAAACCCATAGAACAGTAGAGTTGGAAGGGGCCTGTAAGGTCATCCAGTCCAACCCCCTGCCCAGTGCAGAACAACTTAAACCATCCTCGACAGGTGGCTTCCCAGCTGCCTCTTGAAGGCCTCCAGTGTTGGAGAGCCCACCACCTCCCTAGGTCATGGGTTCCATTGTCGTACTGCTCTAACAGTTAGGAAGGTTTTCCTGATGTTCAGACGCAATCTGGCTTCCTGCAACTTGAGCCCATTATTCCGTGTCCTGCACTCAGTTGCCACGTAGGGCTGGGAAAGTCCCCTGTATGAAACTTTGGACAGCCACTGCCGGTCTGTGCGGATGATACTTAGCTAGGTGGACCAATGGGCTGACTCGGTATAAGGTCGCTTCCTCTGCGCCACCTTCGTGTGCCATAGGTGCCTTTCATACACAACTGTTCATCTCACAACGACTCCCCAGTGCCTGGTCCCATCTCTCTCTCCTCCTCCACCTCTGTTTGGAACAGGTGAAAGATGGTAGGCATAGCTGCACCTGCCGGGCAGGCTATACAGGCGCAGAGTGCGAGACGGAGCTGATGGAGCTGAGTGCCTGCGATGGCGCCCCCTGCCTGCATGGTGGGCAATGCCAGGAGATGGAAAATGGGACGTTCCTTTGCAGTTGCCCTCCTGGTCTTAGCGGCAGCCGCTGTGAGGTAACTGTCTGTCATGCATGTGGGGCTTCTGTGGGGCAGAGACTCAGCAAGGTCAAAGCACCACCACCTGAAAAGGGGCGGTGCTGTGCAAATCTTTCTTTTTCTCTGACCAACATTTGGAGAAATCTCAAAAAGCTGAGCACGGTTCCTTGGAGGAGGTGTGTGTATGTATGCCTTCATCAGTGCTGTGCCTAGGCCTTTGGCCAGCAGAAGCTGGATAAATTATGCCAAATGCAGGCAGATGTGCTCCCTTTGCATAACCCATGCATCACAGGATTTTGCCAATGCAAGATATGCTTACCCCTGACCTTTTATGGGGGGACAATAGAAAGGGAAGAGCCCTGGAACTCCAAGCTTTCCATAGATTGTCATCGTAGGACAATGTCCATAGAACCACCCCTGGCAATCTGGAATGCTTCTGCCCTGTTTGGTTGAAATCCTCCCTCTGCCCCGGCCCACAACACTGCCCCCCTTTCCAATTTGTCTCCTCCATTTCCTCCGGTAGATCTTTGTGGATCCTTGCTCCTCGAACCCTTGTCCTGACAATGCCGCCTGCCTGGGCAGAGAAGGCAGCTACGCCTGCTCTTGCCCCGAAGGTGCCCTTTGCCAGCCACTGCAAGAGGCCTGCCTGGATGGCTTGTGCCAAGGTAGGTGCCCGAAGCCAGCATAGAGCCTGCAGCGAGTCCTGAGCTGAGATGACGGGGGTGGGGATGGTATCAGTGTGCTACAGGAGAGGTCAACAACAGCCGCCTGTTATGCTGAGTTGGACTGAGTATATTGCCTGCTGCAAAGGAGAGGACGGAACCTTCTTCAGTCAGCGAGCCACATTCCACGTTCGTAGTCTGGGGGTCCATCTTTGTTGCTAGAGGCCCAGGTGACCTCAACGGATAAGAGTGCCTTTTGCCAGCTTTGGCTGGCAAGACAGCTGCGGCCGTTTCTGCACCAGGATAGCCTGACCACTGTTATCCATACACTGGCAACCTCCAGGCTGGATTACTGTAATGCATTGTATGTGGGGCTGACCTTGACGTTGGTCTGGAAACTGGTGAAAAATGCAGTGGTGCAACTGCTCACTGGGGCAGGGTATTGCCAATATGTTACCCCACTGCTGAAAGAATTGCACTGGCTGCCCATTAGCTTCCAGGCCAAGTTCAAGGTTCTAGTTTTGGTGTTCAAAGTCCTATAGAGTGTGGGACCAGGATACCTGAAAATCATCTTACCCCTTATATACCCAGTTGATCACTGCACTCTGCAGGTGAAGGCCTCCTGCAGATACCATCTTATCAAGAAGTCTGTTCCACACAACATAGGAAGCAGACCTTTAGTGTTGTGGCACCAACACTTTGGAATTCCCTCCCCTTAAATATTAAACAGGCGCCATCTCTGTTATCTTTTTGGCACCTACTGAAGACCTTCCTCTTTCAACAAGCCTTTTAAGTAGAGACCTTATCCCAGTCTGCGTGTGTGCTGGAATTGTTTTTTAAGATGTTTTTAAAGTTGTTTTTTAAAGATGTTTTGTTTTAATATGTTTTTTGTTTTTAAGATGTTTTAAAGTGCTTTTAGTATTTTTGTTTGCCGCCCTGGGCTCCTTCTGGGAGGAAGGGCGGGATATAAAATATAAATAAATACTTCTGGGCAATCTTTCAGGGGCCACATGCCATTGGTGGGTGGAGCCAAAGGCAAAAGCGGTCAGAGCAACGAATGTAAATTCTGCCTTGGAACAGTAGGCGAGTTTCTACACACACTCACTGCCACCTGCTCTATCCTGCAACCAGCCAAGCAAGAGGAATTGAGAGAGGTCGCAGACACATCCCAGCCAGGCAAAAACGTTCCAAGAGGCTGCATGAGGGCTTTGGCCTGGGGAGAGTCCTGGGAGCCAGGCATTTGGCCCCCAGGCTTGAGGTTCCTAACCTTGGGTCTACCGTGACTGGCAGCAGCTAGCCAGGAACTCGGGCAGAAAACTATTTCCCAGCTCTGTTTCTTGAGGTCCTCTCACTCTGGGACGGGGAACCTGTAGCCCTGTCGGATGCCAGCTACCATCAGCCCAGCATGGCCAATGGTCAGGGATTATGGGAGTTGTAGTCCAGAAGCCATCTGGAGGGCCTCAGCTTCCCCACCCATTCCTGCTTTAACACGAGATGCCAAGGATAGAACCTGAGCCCTTCTGTGTGAAAAACAGATGCCCTGCTACAGAGCTGTGGGACCGTTTGGGGAAACCTTCCCCAACCTGCCACCCTTCAGACATTTTGGACTACAACTCCCATCACCCATGCTGGCTGGGGCTGATGGAAGGTGTAGTCCTAAAGCTCTGGAGGGCGCCAGGCTGAGAAGGGCTCGTTTGGGAACTAGGCCTCACTTATACTTTTCTCCCCTTTAGGGGCCACCAGCGCGACCCTCCTCTACAAGGTGCTGCCGCTGGCTGTGCTGCTTGTCCTGGCGGTCCCCATCTTGGCCCTCCTGGCACTATGGATCCACCGAAAATCCCGGGAGACCCCACCAGGGCCTCCAGAACCCGCCGCCAACAACAGCCTGCAGCCCGATGCCGTTCACCTCATCCGCAACATCACCTATGGTGATGCTGAACAGGGGCCGAGGGAGGATGGCACCATGGCCAAAGCGGGGTTGCCCCCTGGCGTGCACCCTCCCTCTGGGCTCCAAAAGACAGACATCTCCAACGAGGAGAGAGCCAAACTGAACCGACTGAACGCTGTCCCGGCCTTACCGAGTCGGCCGTTGCTCTGACCTAGCGAAAGAGGGTGGCAATTCAGCTGTGCGGAAAGAGGACCGAAGGGGACGGGGACCACCGTGGAGGAGTCTCTCAGCACTAGGGCTGAAGAGTCCAGTGGCACTCCAAAAAAAAAAAGAGGGGCTAGAGCCCCAAAGCACCTTATTGACCTGTTCCTGACCAATCTATCCTTTTGGATTAGATGGCTGTCTGTAATTCTACGGTGCTGCTGTAGTTTGTAACTTGGAAGGAGATAGCTGGACGTCAAGATTCCTGTCTGCTCTTTCTCTCTCCCACCCCTCAAAGGGGGTATTCGTCTTAGGACAGTGATGAACAGGATCTGTGAAACATCACATGTGCTGGCAGGCAGAAGTTCAACAGGCTTGGTTGGTGGATGATCCTTGAGGGAGATCAACTGGGAAATTTTAGTTCTGTGGATGTGAGGAAGGGTGCCCCTGTCCTCTAAACCTAGCCTGGCTAAGGTAGTATGGGATGCCAGAAAGCGTTGGCCCCTCTGCCAGACTTTTCTTAGAGTCCTGACTGGCTGGAGGGTGATATAAGGCCTTCTTGCCTCTTTTCTGCTTCCAAAGGGGTGGGGAAAGAATTTGAAAGCAGAGGGGTGATTGGAGGAACTGGGAGCACCCCCTCTGATCTGGCCACTGATTGGCTACGAGGTCTGGAAAGCAGTCCCTATTGTTACGCCTTGGGGCAAATGGGTGTGTGGAAGTCTCTTCAGGCGGAATATCACCTTGTGGCCAAGCATGGCCAACCATGGCTGGATGTAAGGTTCCGGGGAGGTTAGGGGTGTGTGCTAAGAAGAAGCACATTGAAGGCCTTGCAGCAGGATCACCAATCGTATCCGCCACCTTTTGCTACGGGGGCAGAAAAGCTAAGACCTACTTTTCCAAATCAGGCCAAAGGCCATCTGGTCCACTGCTCTGCCTATGAGGGCCAGCCCGGGACAGCTCATGTGGGCGGCATTAAGGCGATGGCTTTCTGCTCCTGTTTGTACCCAGTCCCTAGTACACCCCACTAGGGTGGGGGAAATATGTGACCAGTGGCTGCTAGTAGCTCTATGTCAGTGAGGCAATGGAATCTGCTCTGGGTTTTCGTCGGAACTTTCCAGGACCTGTTCAGCTCTTTGAAAATTCGGACTAAAACCCAGAGTGGATTCCAGAGCCCCACTGACCTGGAGCCACCAGCCGCCACTGCATGTGACCCTTCAGATGTTGCTGAACATCAACTCCCAATCAGCCCCACCAGCAATGGGCAATAGTCAAGGGTGGTGAGCACTGGAGTCCAGCAACATCTGGAGTACCACAGGTAGATTCTCCACCTCTTATTTAGTCTACCGTGTTTCATCACCACTTGATAGACTTTTCATCCTTGAGAATCCTTCTAGCCTAGGAAGCAGGAATTGACCGATCCAAGAGTTCATCCAGCCCCTTGAAATCTGCCCTTGGCTCCCTACCCAACTTCGGAGGCATGGAGAGGAGGGGCCTTGGGGTCTGAGACCTCCACCGTCACTCTCTTATCAAAATGGCATATTCAGTAAAACCTTTAAAAGAAATATCTGATTTTGGGGGATGAAACTAGCTGCCTTATACATTTAAAGCAGTATTACTCCAATGTGAACAGTCATAGCTTCCCCCAAAGAAACCTGGGAACTGTACTTTGTGAAGGGTGCTGAGAGTTCTTAGGAGACTCCCCCTCACAAGGCTATGATTCTCGGAGAAGAGGGATTGGCTGTTAAAGCACTCTGGGGACTGTAACTTTGTGAGGGGAATGTTAGGAGTCTCCTAACAACTCTCAGCACCAGGGCTGGCGCCAGAGGGTGGCCCGGTCAGGCCCTGGCTGAGGGCCCCTGCAGGAGCCCTCCTTAGGGTGGGAGGGTAGCGCTTCCATTCCATGATCTGCAACAGCATCGGCTCCTGATCCTGCCACAGATCGCGGAGAGAGAGCTCCCAGGCACTCCCTCCAATACAGTTAGTGTAGGCTTCAATAAGCACACACACAGCCCACCTACCTCTTGCACACATGCCTACCATCAACCAAGATGGTGGTGGGGGCTTCCCTAAGGGGTTGAAGCCCCCCTGACGCCATCTTGGTTTATGGCAGGCATGCACATGCAGCACATACGTCAACATGCTACAGTTCCCAGGATTCTTTTGGGGAAGCTATGGCTGTTTAAAGTGGTATAACTGTGCTTTAAATGTATAGTGCAGATGGGGCCCTTGACTGAGAATTTCATCCCCACGTTAACTGCAGAGCAGCTTAATGGGATGGTGATGCTGATGCTTGATGGCTTATTCAGGCCACTCCACACAAGGAGACCAGCTGCCCTGTCTTCAGCACAGGTGGTTTCTGCTGCAGAACATGAAGGTGAGGATGCATCAGCCTGCATGGCGAGCATTTAAACCGTGGGCACGCGCACGGTTGATGCTCTGGAGGGGCAAGGCCTTGTCTTTTTTCTCAGTATTCAAGTCTGGTGTTTGCAGCCAAATTGGGAGGGCAAGTTGAGCTCCTTCGCTTCCCCGGATCTGTCCTTATTTTGGCCCAGCTGCTAACCGCCTCTCTGGACGGGTGTGAAACCATCCTGGTTGCCTTAGCCCTGGGAATACATCCCAGATTCCACTCCGTGTATTGAATTGTCGTTTTGAAAGCTTGTAGGATCATGGGAAGCTGCCTTATACCAAGTTAGACCATCGGTCCGTCGAGCTTAGCATAGCATTGTCTACACTGACAGGCAGCATCTCTCCAGGGTTATCAGGCAGGGAGTCTCAAGCCCCAGGCCTATCGGAAGATGCCAGGGATTGAACCTGGGATCTTCTGCATGTGGGGCAGGTGCTCTACCACGGAGCTACAGCCTTTCCCCTATCCAGCTCCAGTTTCTTAGAGCAGCTTTCGCCAACCTGGTGGCTGGGGCTGATGGGAGTTGTAGTCCAAACCATCTGGAGGCCACCAAGTTGGCAACGGCTGGGTTAGAGGGCGAGAAGGACATGGTGAGCTAGGGGCCTGCTTGTTCGGCCTCCGGCAAATCCTCATTGTCACAGGTACTCCTCCTCCGCATCTGGATCGGCAGCAGGGGACCCCCCCCTACCCTTCATAGTGGAGCGGGGCAGCAAGCATCTTTAAGAGCCAGGACCACCAGTTGCGGAGCACAGATCAAGGCCTGTCTCCCACTCTTATTCTGCTGGGCACAGTTTGGATTATCGTTGTTGCTATTAATAACAACACATGACTCTGAATCAAATACAACCTGTACAAATACAAGTACATATTTGAAAGAGGGGGAAGAAGGGTAGGTGAGTAACAGTGTCCCCAACTAGAAGGAGGCTGAATGTATTTACATTGTAATATACTGTAAAGATTTCTTTATCGCTTGTTGTTGTTGATCTTCTGGTACCTTACGACGATGATTCTTTTGTACCGGGGCGAGGTTGATGAACCACGAGTAAATATTTTATTTGCCTCATTTTTTTGACTTGAGGGGAATTTCATTTTGAGGCTCGGTGGCCCATCCCAAGAACAGCTGGGCCTGGGTTCGTACCACAGAGCCAACCACTCAGCCAGAGAGGGCAGCCCCCTCTGTCACCTGCTGCGCCATGGCTGCCCCACCACCCTCAGGCCATCAGCCTGGCAGTGGTGGGGCTGAAGCTGTGCATCTATACTTCACAATGAATCCCACACCCATGGGGATGTTTTCACCCCAAATTGAAAAGTTGGACGTGCGTTCTCTCTCTCTCTCTCTGCCCCTATCTGCGCTATAAAGCAGTATTATACCACTTTAAACAGACATAGCTTCTCCCAAAGAATCCTGGGAGCTATAATTTGTTAAGGGTGCTGACAGTTGGAGGAGACCCCCAATTCCCCTCGCAGAACTAGCGTTTCCAGAATTCCCTGGGAATAGGGATTGATTGTTAAAACCACTTTGACAACTGTAACCCTGTGAGGGGAATAGGGGCTCTTTTAACAGCTCTTAACAAACTACAGTTCCCAGAATTCTTTGGGGGAAGGCATGACTGTTTAAAGTGATATAATATTGATTTAAATGTATAGTGCAAATGAGTCTCTTTCTCTCTCACACACACATGCGCACACACTATAATTATAGCTAAAAGGCCCCGGAAGAAGCCCCTTGCTTTAGAATGTTTATATAACCATCCCTAGCCCTGTCCAAAAGTGAAAGCCAGCCAATATCCAGCTGCTGGATATGTGGGCTAGTGGCGTCACTCAAGGGTTCATATGTGAATCCTCTGGGACTGTGGCGGATGGTGGCTCCATGTCAGTGGGGCAGTGGAATCCGCTCTACCAGCTGCCACTGCTCTGGGGTGAGATGGAGTACCCACAGGAAGGATATTGGGGGGGCACAGATGCAGTGGCCCACTTGGCTTTTGCAATACCCAGTGTTTGTTTAAGAACCATCTTGGGAGCACATATCTAGAACTGGGTACGTGCAAAGGAGATGGTTTGCATACACCCAGATAACTAAATAGCTACCTAGAGACAGTTAAAACATTTCTAAACCACTTAATATTATTTAAAAATCTCTAGGTGGTATATGAAAGAACATAACAAAATAAAACCATTTTATAAAAACAGGAATTTGGAAATGAGGTTCAATCTTATGGGGCAGGCCAAATCTGGCAGCAGGGCAACAGGCGCCATGCAAGCCAGAAAAAAATTAAAACGGGTATTTTTAATGGGTCAGGGAAAGCATGGGCAAAATGATATATTTTTATTTTTTGCACTCTGGATGTGGGCAGGTTGTGTTGATGCATGCCCTCCCTGTGGATCGTGATTATATTTGGCTTTGAGTGACAGTCCCTGAGCACCAGCCTCTGACAAATCCAGGCCGATGGGATCTCCTTTTTCTTTCCCAGCGAGCGAAACCCCTTCAGGGTGCTCCTGTTCTGGATGCGAGGATCAGCTTCCTTGGCACCTGCTCCTCATCCCTCACCTGTTCTGCCACCCTCTCTTTCCACCACTACCTTCCTCACAGTAGCTGGAGGAAGAACTGGTGACCAGCCAAAATGGAGAGCAGCTCTTTTGTGCAGATGGTAGTGATTTGGGAGCAGGCTAGAGCCTGCTCCCGCCTTGCCCTCGGCTCTTGGCTCCTGAGAACATGGCAAGGCTGTTCTGGGCGGAGGTGGCACCTCAACTTGCAACCTGTATGGGCAGGGCAAACTGTTTGCAAACAGTAACACTCAGCCCATTACACGTCAGCTGTCAACCCCAGTGGCTATAGGAGGGCGTGGGATGTGGATGAAGAACCCTGAGAATCCCCGTCTTCTGAATTTCAAATTATCTGGCCACCTGGAGGACGGAAAGGACCAACGATCATGGTGCCATGTTCACAGAAGCAAATTTCTAGGCCTCCTGCTCCACTTCTGTGTCGACTGTTGGGATTTTGGAATGGGTTTTTAGGCGCTTGAACGGAAATTTTTTTTTGAGAAGGCCTAATACAAGATCTGAGCAATATTCAGCAACGTTATATTAGGAAAAAGTACCTCTGAGCATGTCCAGTTCTGCTGAGCGATGTCTGAGTGGAGGACCCCTTTGGAGAGGGAATGGGAGTCCATGGGACAAACCTCACCCCAATGTCAGAAAATCCTACTATCTGTTCCTGGTAAACTGCTTATTATGCCTTTAAGAAAGGTATGGGTAATATATTTTGGAGGGCGCAGGAATTCCCTTCCCCCCTATTTGTGCTGACTGGGGCTGTTTTAGTCCAGAGCATCCGGAGGGCATGGCAAAGGCTGTCCCAGGGAGGGAAGGAGGAAATAGTTGCCATTGCAACAAAATAGTGGCCTCCATTGGCAAAGGTACCATTTCCTCCCTGCAATGCCCTGGAATGATGCAACAGCTGGAGCATTCTGGGAAAATAAAATGGCAGCCGGGAGGAAATGGTAGCAACAACAGCAAGACAAGAAAGGAGACAAACTAAAAAGAAATGTGAGTGTAACAAAATCTAAAAAAATCCTAAACAAGTGGGGAACAAAACAGTTTTATAACAAAAAGCAAAACTGCCTGGCAGCTTCTGAACAGTGTCCATACGCCATCCCTAACCTCATCAGCTCCCACCTCTACTTGTGCAGATAAAGGTGGAAGAGACCTGAGGCTGCGTCTCCTCTAGACGCAATTCCAACCACCCGAGGTCATTCTTTTGAGCCATAAAAGCAGCAATGTCGAAAGGCAAATTTCCACGCCTCATCTCACAGGCCGCACTCTTGTGGCCTGTGTGGAGGCCCTAGGGTAACATTATCCTCCCTGTTAAAGCTCACTGATAGTCCATCACAGCCCATGAAAGGCAGACAACTCAACGGGAGAGGAGGTCTCTGTTATAGGATCTGTGGCCCAGAGCCATTTGCTAAATCGTTAATAACCTCCGTGCTGGGGGATCAGGATACTGCCAGGCGCCAGGCCAGGTGTGGGTGTGCATGGAGGGAAGAGAGCGAGAAGGAACGGAGGCACCCAAACGGCCAGGAGCTTTCTGGACAAGCATTTAGCATTTATGGGGGGGGGGCAGGGATGCAAGGCGAGGTGGCCCATCTCAAAAAGAATATTCTAGAGCTGGGTTTCTAGGTTCAGAAAAAATGATCAAGGGGATAGAACAACTCCCCTATGAGGAAAGGTTACATCATTTAGGGCTTTTTAATTAAGAGCAGCCTTTTCCAACCTTTGGGTCCACACCCCAGATGTTGCTGGACTACAACTGCCATCAGCCCCAGCCAGCATAGGCAATGGTCAGGGACGATGGGGACTGTGGTCCAGCACATCTGAGTACCCAAAAAGTCAGGAAAGGCTGGTTTAGAGAAAAGGCAACTGAAGGGGTGTGTGCCTAGACAGAGGTGTATACAATTGTGCATGGAGGGGCGAAAGTGGACAGGTCCTCCCCTCCCATAATTCCAGAACTTGGAGCCATCCAGTGAAGGTGAACATTGGAAGATTCAGGACAGGCAAAAGAAAGGACTTCTTTGCACAGTGCACAGTTGAACTATGGGATTCGCTCCCACATGGTGGCCATTCATTTGGATGGCTTCAAAAGATTAGACAAATCCACGGAGGATAAGGCTATGCTCTGCCTTCACAGTTGGAGGCCAAATGCTGGAAATCGCAAGTGGGGAGAATGCACTCTGGTTCTGCTTGCAGACATCCCAGAGGCATCTGGTTGGCTAATGTGAGAACAGGATGCTGGACTGGATGGGCCCTCAGCCTGATCCCACAGGGCTCTTTCGACCCCTGTAGCCAGGTCATGTTTTCCCGCAAGCCCTCGTAATATATCTGAAGTGTATGGCTTGGATCCCAGTTCATATCCCACCCACCTCTACCATGGATGTATTGTGCTGGTGTGGACAAGCCCCTCTCTCTTGTGCCCTGTCTGTAAAATGGGGATAAAGGTGACCTGATGAAGGCAACAACAATAAATTATTTTATTTATTACATTTATATCCCACCTTTCACCAAGGAGCTCAGCATGACATACAGACACGGGCCTCCCCCTCCTGATTTTATCCTCACAACAACCCTGTGAGGTAGATTAGGCTGAGAGACAGTGACTGGCCCAAGGTCACCCAGTGAGCTTCATGATCCCAGTCCATCACTCTAACCACTACACCACACTAGCTGTCAAAATACTTTTAACTAAAGCCTAACCCCCTGAAAAGGCAGCTGTTTGCTTACTGGGAGGTTAAACTTCACCTAGGAACAAAGCTCAGTGGTAGAATACACTCTTAGCATGCACAAGATCCAGCCATGGCATCTCCAGGTATAACTGGAAAGGACTCCTGTCTGAAACCTTGAAAAGGTGCTGCCAGTCAGTGACCAACAGTCTGGCTTCTTAGTTTCCTACCTCAGTGGTGGGTGGGGAAAAGGTCCTCTGTCTGTTCTCAGAGGCACTCTTCCCTCTAGGAGTAGTACATTTCTGCTCTAAAACTCTTAATGGAGATGTGTCTGCTTTGCAAATAACCTCTTCAGAAGCAAGAGCCAAACACTGGCATTGTTGTACACTTTTTATGTATCAGATGCTTTCCCCCCTCTAAGCAAAAATTCACTTTAAAAAAATTAATAATGAAAGGAGGATCAAATTCAGTGATTTCATAGGAAGACATTCTAGAGTTCTTTTCTGTTGTGATTCCCCACTATTCCTGGTGAACATTTGCTGACCACAGAGTCCTCAAGTGCTGAAATATGGTACCTCTCGTTGGAAAGGTCATGAATAAGATCTAGTCTTTATGCTTTCCAACCTTCCCAGGTACAGCTGGGAGAGACCCTTGTGTGAAACTCTGGAGAATCGCTGCTAGTCTGTGCAGGCAATATTGAGCTAGATCAGGAGTTCCCAAACAGTGGTCCGTGAGCTTCATTCAGATGGTCCCTGTCATGTCTGTGAAGAACATTTAGAATTTGAATTCTGTAGAATTCTATGGAATTCAATTTGTAATAAAATGAAATATAAGAAATAAAAGAAGCAATAAAAACAAAAAGTCATATGCAGATACCACAGCACCTCGCAATTGCTATAATATGTGGAAAAATAGTTAAGTGGGCCATGCAGACCCTCAGCAATTTTCAAGTGGCCCATGGGAAAAAAAGTTTGGGAACCACCGAGCTAGATCAACCAATGGTCTGACTCAGCCTAAGGCAAATGCCAGTATTCCTACTTTTATTCCTAATTTGGCCAGATGAATAGGCAGGAGAGGAAGCCAGGAAGTGCAGCTGCAGCTTTAACTTCGCATGAGAGGCAGAAGTTCAACAAGCAGAGTTCCCAGTCATCACTGCACCCCCTTGCCTGTGGAAAAGTGCAGCTGTTAATCTCTCCTAATGTGACAAAAGGATGTTGACGTGTGTGCATTGTTGCGTGAAACAGCATTAACATTGGAGTTAAGTTGAGCAAGAAACATCACAGAGGCATTAGATCAGGTTAAGAGTCTTTACTACAAGACACTATGGCTTAAGGCTTTAAGATTACATGTAGAGTTGCTCCCCCCCCAGGAGAGAAGTTCTCAGTTCAAAGACATGACACAGAAGACAACCTCTCAGTTCAGAGGCAAAATACAGAAGTAATGCTCTGAAGAAGTCTCTTGCTCAACTTAACTCCAAAGTAATGTATGCTGTTTCACGCAACAACGCACACACGTCAACAAAGGAAACGTATTCAACCAGAAAAATCTGCAGGTAAAGAGTTTAGGAAAGGGGCGGGGAAACATTCGAGAGGGCGTGGCCAGAGGCAGGGGTGTGGCTAATTCAATTGTGATGAGCGCGTGGCTGTATGAAAGGGGCGGGGCTATTGCCACCTAGTGGTTATTGTGACTCCTGCCTCCCTGCTCAGATTGATCTATTTGTGTGTGGAGGGGGCAGAGTTGGTTTGTACTATTCAAAAGAGTGTGAGGGATTACCTTCCTTCCTTCCTTCCTAAAAATCACGAAACAACGAGCCCGGTGCTTCTCTGCCTACCCTGCTGCTCCACCCGCTCTTCCCGATTTGGTTCCTTCCTTCTTCCCCCTCTTTCCCTCTTCAACTTGGCCCGCTCCAATTTTGACGCATTGCAGGTGAGGGGCGACCAATGGCCGCGAGAGTCTCATTGTGTGCCTCCCTCCCGAGCCAATGGGGACGCGTGTCACAAGTTCGGCGTCACAATGCTGTGTCCTTCCGCTGAAGAGCGGTTCGAGGGAGGGGCCGGCGGAGAAAGAGGCGCGAGGCGACAAGGAAAATAGTCCACCCTTTCCCTCCCCCTCCCCGCAAAGAGGAGGAAAGGTGGGCGGGGCCAGCGCGTCGGGAGAGAGCTGCTTTGACACGGACGGGGCCAGGGGGCGGAGTCCTTTCCTCGGCGAAGATGCGGACAGCGCCAAGCTGGGGCGAGGCCGTTGACGGCCGTTGGCGGAGGGATCCCGCGCGCCCCGTGTGTGTATGTGAGGCGGCCCGCAGTGGGTTCCGGCTAGTGCTGCTCCCATCTCCTCTCCCGATATCGCCGCCGCCGCTCTTGCTCGAAGCCTCTTGACGCTCCAGCTGCTGCTGCTGTCGCCGACCGGGACCCAGCCATGGTGAGGGGGAAGTGGGGGGCTCGGCCCTGGGAAAGCGGGAGAAGGCAGCTAGCTAATGGGCGGAGAATGGGAGCGAGGCAAGGGTCAGGCGGGGGTGGGCAGCCGTGGGCTGAGGGGGGCATTCCAGGGGAATTGAGAGAATAAAGGGGCCCGAGGGGGTCAGGCAGGTAACGGGGTAACGAGGGGGGTTAATGAGGGGTAAGAGAGGGGAGGAAGGAAGGAAGGAGGGAGCAAGAATGGCGTAAGTGGAATGGTTGGGGGTGGAGAGAGTGAAATAAAGGGAGCGGGGGGAGCATTTGGGGCACGTGAAATGGGGGCCCCGCGCTCTGCAGGGTGTATGGCGGGTGGGGTGGCAGCGGTGCGTTTGTGGCAGTTCCGGGTGGCAAAGGGGGAGCCTCGCGGGGTAACGGGAATGGAAAGAGGGTGTCGGGGGGTGCTCTCTCGGGGGGGGTGAGCGGAACTGGGGGAGGAGGAAGGGGGGCGGGGAGTCCTCGAGGGGAGTGCCAGCTGAGGCAGGGCTGCAGGAGAGGGGGCGGGGGGCTGTTTGGGAGTTTAGGAAGCCACCCACGGCGTGAAGGGGGCGCAGTGAGGGTTGGGGGGCCTGGCGACCGGGGCAGGCAGAGGCAAGGCAAGGAGGACAGCTGATTCCATTTTTTTTAATCGGTGTGTGTTTGGGGGGCTGCTGTTGGAGAGCAAATGGGGAGGTGAGGGGGGCCCTGGGCCAAGGGGGTGAGTCTGATGGGAAGAAGGGCAAAAGCCTCGGCGCCGGTCTAAAGGAAGTGGTGCGGAAGGCCCTGGGATGCAGCTGGGGTGCTTGTAGCCTGGCAACTGGGGTGAGGGAGCAGGTGGAAGGAGGCAGAAAGGCCGGGTGGATGGGGATTGGCAGCGCTTGGCTGGCGGAGCGGGAGGTGCCCTGGGGTGTGTGCCGGTGGGAGCACAGTAGCTGCTGAGTTGGGGAGGGGGTGGCACTGGACAGAAGGCCCAACTTGCTGAGTGTTATGGGTCAGGGCACTGGGGGGTGGGCTGGGGGAGGATGGAAGCAAAGTATATATGTCTGCTGAGCATCGCAAGGCCTTTGGGATATGAGTCCCTTGAGGGTGTTGAGGCCTGTCTCCAAAGGATACGCCGGGTGGGAGTATTGGTTCTGGAGATGGAGACATTGCAAAAAGGTGTTGGCTGCAGAGTGATGCAGTGGGGGTTTTTAGGGAGGGGGAACTTGAGGCCTGTGGGAAAGGGACTTGAGTGACTTGAGGGTGATGTGACTGGGCGTTGAGACAATGGGCCTTTGGGGAAGGTGAGTATAGGAAGAAGGGTGCCCTGCAGAGTATCTGGTGTGAGAGGAGTTACCAGAGTAGTACTGGAGGAAGTGAACTTAAAAGATCTAGCTGCCTTTTCTGGGAGTGGAAGGCCAAATAGCAAAGGTGGTGGTAGACACTGAGAGTGTGGGTTTTTATTATTTTAGTGGCCTTTTGAATTGCCTCTCCGTAAGCTATGCAGGGCTTCAGTTAGGTTGGGGCTGGAAATGATGCAGCTGAGGTGCTGGTGGGAATTCAGTGGCCACAATCTGGAGGAGTGGGAAAGCTTCCTCAGGGGATACCAGAGATCATGGGTGTGGGTCCTGACATAGTTTCGAGCCATCTCTTTTAATAAATAACATCTTTATTATACGCATGTCCTGCTCTTCTCTGTGGTTCCTGCTGATCCACTGTCCAGATTGCTGATCGATTCCACACCACCTTAGCTTCAGTAGTGCTGCACCTCTGGTGTTATTCATTGGGCCTCAGAAGCCACCTTGATCTCCCTGAACAAGGAAATTGCAGATGTCTGCCTTCAACAGAAATATGGAAGTAACTGGTCTGCTCACTGTCTCACCTCTGACTGGCCTGGGAGGAAATGGTGGAAGTGCAGAAGCCATCCAACAGTGAAAACATGAAATGCAGTGGGGTAGTTAGAGAAATTACAGTATGACGAACAAGTCAGCAAGAAATATCAGTGTGAAAACTACTTTGAGGAGAGGGAATTCTTGGGACCTCAGAGGGCACTCGGAGAGGAGCTGTAGCTCGGGTAAACCATATGCTTTGCATGCAGAATCTCCCAGGCTCAGTCCCTGGCATCTCCTGGTAGGGCTGGGAGATAACCCTTGTCAAACCCCAGAGAGCTGTTGCCAATCTGTGTAGACAATACTGAGCTAGATGGGTCAGTGATCTGACTTGGTATAAGCCAGCTTCCTATGGGTATTGAAGTTCTGGAGAGCAGCCAGAAGGTTTGAAATGGGCAAGGGAGATTGACTTTGGAAGAAGTATCTGGGTGCTCCCATTTTACGCCATTTTGGGGGCACAACCTGTAGCCTGATCACTAGGTTTGATGTCTAACCCTTCACAGTGTCACTTGTCTGTGGATGGGAAGAGTGACAAAATGGAAAAGCAAGATCCACCCTCCTGCTAAGGAGTCGTAGGTCCTTCCAGCTTTTATCTTCCTCTTCTTACTGCAGCTTCCGGCGCATGGATGATGCACTAACTCCTTTAGACCTTTGTTGGAGCCTCCCTCAGCCCATTGTCATCCCTTTTGGATCTGCATGTCCCTCTAATTGCTTGTGGTGATAATCCGAGCCATTAAATGATTATTTTCATGGTACTCTAACAAATCCGAGATGTATGCTGTGTTAAGCAGTGCTGAAAGAGGAGCAACATGGTTTGAGTTTGGGAAACAAATGCCAGGGCTGTCCTTTCTTGATCTTACAATGGTCTTTGGTCTTCTGCCTTATTGCAGGGGGATGAGTATAAATGCTAGGCCACCTCTGAAGGCTGATTCCCAAGAGCAATGTAGTTCTCTTTGTCCTTTGGCTTTCTGTCCCTTCCATCCAGCAGACCCTGCGTAGCTTATGCAATCTGACAAGTGTAGTCGGGGATGGCGGAGTTCAAGCTCTTGCCCTGAAGAGAGCTTTGGCCAAGATGAAAGCCAGTGGTTGTTCTGGCCCCCTACCCTGTTGTCGACAACTCTATGCCTGAACTCCAAGGGAGGATTGGACCACTTGGCTGAGGGTCTGATCCCCCCCCTTTCTTTGTTGATGTGACCCTTGGTGGTGCAGTGTAATAAAACCTTCCCTGGGTTCTCACTCTCTCGCTGTGTTGCAATTGCTTTATCATCCTTGTTTCCTCTTCTGACAGCACAGGGCTCGTAAGTCCGCTGCAGTCTGTTTAGCTGAGTCCCTGTTACCCTAATATAGCATTAGTTTCTCTGAAGAAAGACCTTTTGCTTTAAGCCAAAATTGATTTTTTTCCAGAATATGGGGAGTGGGAGGAGTTAATATAGCTACATATGAACTTTGATTGGGGGCCTTTCCTGGGCTGTTCTGAATGTGGCACCCTTGGCAGTCCTTGGTGGTATCTGTGTTTTGCAAGGAGTAAATTTCCAGCGGTCTCAGGTTTGCCTTGGATCTTCTGCTCCAGCTCTTGCTTGTGCTGCAGTGTTGGACTGCCTGCGACTGCAGTGGAGGCTGAAGTCCAAGCGATCCTCGTGTTTTCCAACTTTTACTGTCAAAAACATTGAAATAGGATGTTACAGCTCTTTTCTTAACAAGTGCACTGTAATGGGGCGTGAGCTGCAGGCTGCTTCTCAGCCAATGCAGAAGCATGATTGAATGGGATGGCCAGCTTCAGCAGGCCAGACAAGGGAGAATGCGGCAGAGATGCTGTTGTCCAGAATGTACCACTTGGATGGCGTTCCCTGAAGTTCCATGATGTGGTGGGAATGCAAAGGTGGGAATGTGCCTTTCCCTCTCCGTCTGGAATCAGCCTTACTTAGCACCTGGATACTGTTGATAAACATCCACACCTCTCCTTAGGCCAGGATCTTTACATTTTTATCCTGCCTTCCTTCCAAGGCAGTTCTCATTCTCACAGCAGTCCTGTGAGACTGGTAGTAGAGTGAAATAGCAGAAATAGATTATGTAACCACAACCCAAAAATGGTACAAATCCCAACACTTGTGAAAGGCAAATGTCACATAGGGTTTCATTTCCAAAAGCCTTGCAAATAGGAAATGGGAAGAGATTATCACTTGGAGATCCAATTCCACTTTTGGTCCTTCTGGCTTTAAGTGGCCATCTTATGGCAGTGAATTCTGTAAATTGTTGGCAGACTGGCTAATGATCCATGGCTTTTTTCAGTCCTTCCTGCGTGAATCAGCTGGCAGTGTCAGCACCTCTGGCAGTGCATCTGCTGTCTGCTTGTGGTGCACTGGCTTAGGAATTCATAGCCTGACTTGTGAGAGGCTCACAGGTGGGCAGGTGCTGCCATCACTCCTGGACAGGGCTTGGCTTCAGCGCCCTTCTGGTACCCCTTGTGGACACAGGAAGAGGCAAAAAGGGGCTGGACACATCTTGCTCTGAGCAAAGGTTGGGGATGGTAGGCTTGAGTATTATGTTCAGCTTTTATTTTATGGTATCTTACTAAATGTCAATGCATTCATTAAGAATACAATTTACTTGATGAAGACTTGGACACATTAAAAAAACTCCTGACTTGCTCTTATTTTTTTTATGCTGCTACCTGACAATATCTGAAAGCTGACGTAAAGAGACAAGAGGATGGTTTTTTACCAGGGTCTTTCCTTGCAATAGGACGAGAAGGGTTGGGTCATCTTTCAGCAAAGCGACCATAGATTGGATGTCAAGGAATTGAATGGAACAGATTGACCAGTAGAGTCCAAAATATTCAGGGGTCTCCAAGTGACTTGTCCAAATTATGCAGGTGGTACCATCCAGCTGCAGTTCTTTTCCATTAATGTGCATGAGTGAAGGATGGCATTAAACGTAACAGGAGGGAGGAGACAACTGAATGAAGGGCAGGAGGGAGGGTCATGACCCAGGTATAAGGAGCAGTGTCCTAGAAGCCCATTCTAGCTCCTCTGGTTTGGAATGCTGCTATAGTCTCGCATCAGTAGCAAGGCAGGCTGTGGATGGGGGTGGGGGCTTCACATTTGACTTAGGCAAATACAGCTACATACAGCAGGCTGGCAGCAGAAACGGGAGACCCCTTGAATGTTTCATGTGGCAGGTGGACTGCATTCACCATGGTGGGTCACGAGGTACGTGAACCTGGGCTAGGGGCTTAAAGATGATATGGAAAATGGCATGGCCTCTGCTGCCTCCCCACCAGGGTATGACTCAGCATGTAATTGGCACTCTCTCTCTCCCCCCCTCTCCAGGCTGACCAGCTTACTGAAGAGCAGATTGCAGGTGGGTTTTCATCTTACAGTGGTAGTAAATACTAACTTAGATGGCACTGAATTGATCTGGTTATTGAGTGGAGACAAGCAGTAGAATCCCATTTTCTACTGGAAGTTGAAGTTCTTGGCTCTACAGCTAGGCTCACTAGTGCCAAATACATCAAGAATACACCCAGTGGGGGGAAACTTGTTAACTTCTCCACAGAGAATGAGGGCAGTTTTCCTGGTAGTCTTGCATTGGTCATTTTATTTACAGATTGCTTCCCAGGAGGCACCCCAAAGTGATTTACAATATAATACAAATATACATGAAATAGTGATTTATGTAAGAACAGTTAAAACAATTGTACATAGGATTACAATTTAAAATTCTGTATGAAAAGCAACAGCACCCAGATAAAATCAGTTAATTTTTATTTACTGACTATAGTAGTTGTCTGTCGGTTAATTTGTCCAGCTGCTGGATTTGGGTGATGGTGTCGGGTGAAGGCCACAAAAGACCAGGTGAAGCTAACCTCCAGGTTGGGAAAATGTGAACCAGGTTTGAATGCTGATGGTGGCACTTGGGATTTCAAATACGTCGAAAGATTCGCTTGGTTCCCCTCTCTCCCAATATTTGGAATGGGATTGGCTGGATGGCTGTCATAGAGCACCAGGGTTATCATTGGTGGCAGGTACACAATCACTTTGTAGCTTTTAACAGCCCTGCTTTCCCCCAGAATTCAAGGAGGCCTTCTCCCTCTTTGACAAGGACGGGGATGGCACCATCACCACTAAAGAACTTGGGACTGTGATGCGCTCTCTGGGTCAGAATCCCACTGAGGCAGAACTGCAAGACATGATCAATGAGGTGGATGCTGATGGTAAGTGGCCACACAACTAATAGGCCCTGGGTAGCCAAGTTCCATAGGCAGAATAAATGATCCAGAATACATGGAATCTACCATTACTTGATGTGAGAATTCAGCTAGATTTAAGATTGGAGGGCAAGTTATGTTCTCAGTGGATGAGAAGGACTGCTCATGTCTAGCCCACCTGTCATTCCTGTACTTAGACCCCCTCCCCCAGAATGCTCTGGAGCTGAGAGGCGATTTAAGAGGTAGAAGTGAGAGATACTGGCTTATTTGATGATGACAGACTAGTGTAGGTTGGTCTATTATAGCAATGTGCCATTTAATGCACTGGTGCTAACTGGATATGATGGAGTACTATCTAACAATCATAGGGCATGATTCAAGATGTGTGAAGGTCCCCAGGATGCCCTTCCAACAGGACACAGCACCCTGTTTCCTGCCTGGGTACCAAAGGTGTGAATGCACAGGGGTTCTCTTGGATTTCTGAGCATTTCCAGTCTTTATTTTATCCAGGCAGCTTGTATTCAAGAGACCATAATAAGATGCACCAATATGGTGGGGTGAGGGGTGTGTGTCTTAAAAATGCCACTCACTTTCTTAAACATACATATTGCCATCCAATTGTGTTATGCAAGATGCTTAGAATAAGAATAAACTACAATTAATTGATTAGCATTGGTAATAGCTTGAGGTGTTCTTGGTGATTGCTTCGCAGACAGACCCCTAGCAGGCACTAGTTTCAATATTGGGTTGTGTTCCCTGGTGGGACCAGAGAGCTAGAAACCGGTTCTGTGGTATAATGAGTCCAGCCCAACCATCTACATCAACCAAGACTGCCTCTTGCTAAAATAATGTACTCTTCATCAGCCAGTTAAGCCTGAATTCCCTTCAAATGGGGCCTCAGTCTTCCAAGGCTGGCTTTGCCCGGTGACTATTCTAGATGGTTCTAGTCTGCAGCTTCTGCTGGCTTTATCTTATCAATGCTGCTTGCTGTTTTCAGGGAATGGCACAATTGACTTCCCAGAGTTCTTGACCATGATGGCAAGAAAGATGAAGGACACAGACAGCGAGGAGGAGATCCGAGAAGCTTTCAGAGTGTTTGATAAGGTAAGAAAGTGGAGAGGGAATACTGGCCTTCTTGAGGGGAGGGAGAAGGAGGGAACACTGAAATGTAACCTGCACTCTGTCAGTGATAGTGACAAGGAGAGCTGCTATGTCTCCTTCCTGACCTTGGCGCGTACAGAGTGAATAAGGAACACGCCTTCTATCAGGATACAAGCTGACGGTGCTGACTTGTTGTGTCCCTCTGGCCAAACTAATTCCTTTATTTCCAGGATGGAAATGGCTACATTAGTGCAGCTGAGTTACGCCATGTGATGACAAACCTAGGGGAGAAGCTCACTGATGAAGAGGTGGATGAAATGATAAGGGAGGCAGATATTGATGGTGATGGGCAGGTCAACTATGAAGGTGAGTAAAGGGTGGGATTAGAATCTTGATGATTGCCATTTTGGCAACCTGAAAGTTGCCCCAAAGAATTGAGGTTCTGCTTAGGTGGACGGTCCGTAAAGAACCATATGAGTCTCTCTACTGTTTTTCTAGGGCAACATCACAAGCTTCGGCTATTTGGGGGGCATGGAAGTGCCTTCACCATTTTTGCATATGCTTTTTAGGGGGAGATGCCTTGGATTACATATGTGTGCGCTTCAGCTTGGACCCATGGAAATAACCCCAAATGTAATATTTGTGAATCAGTCAGTGAGACCCACGTGTACGCACAAGTTATTTGTTGGCTTTGAAGTTTTGACAGGCCTTGTTTGATCTGTAGAGCCGGGCCTTTCTTATCCCTCCCCTTAAACAGCATCTTGATGGTGTTGTTCTGGGCACCTTTCTTTGGTGCTTGAAGTAGCTCTTAATTCAGGTGGCTTTAAAAAAATTGGTCTAGATTTGTAATGTTGATGGCCTTGTTCAGGAGTGTGTGCGAGAGCCTGTTGGCCATCTACAGTATTCTTGACACGTTGCTCAGTATGGGAGAGTGCATCTGAATATACGTACAATGAAAATGTGGTGATGGGGAAGTACCTTTCACTCCCCTCTGCTCGTTCTCTCCCGATGGAGGTATTCTGAGAGTTGAGTAGACCTTTTAAATGAAACTATTCATAGTGTTAACATGACTTTGCTCCTGTCTCTTGAAAACTGAAGAGTATAAGAGTTAAAGCAGGTGAAACTAAAGTAACTGTATATGGCCATTGTCTGGGTGAATGTCTAGTTTGGGGGTTCCACTAGCTGGCTTCAAGTTGCCTATGTCCAGTGTGAAAGGGTGGGCTTTTGATTGAGATCCTCATACTTACTGTGCTTCCTTGGCCTGTGTTTCTTGCAGAGTTTGTGCAGATGATGACTGCAAAGTGAAGCCCGCAGAATGGGTGGCTGGCAATGCCCATTCTCCCTTGATACTTTTCTTCAACACACACTCTCTCTACTTAAGTAACCTGGTTCTCTAAGCAAAACAATCGGCTGTGGAATAAATCTGACCAAGCAATTTAAAAAAACCTTCCCAAGCTGCATGATTGCACTCATCTCTCCCTCCTCTTCTTGCTCTTCCTCCTTGTCCCTTTCCTTCCTTCCACCTCTTCCTGGTGCATCCCTGAAAATCCCTGAGAACCTCCGACCTTGTGGATGTCTTTTGTTTCCATCGGGTATTCTGTTCTGCAGTCAGAGCTGGCCTGTCTCCCAGGGCGCAGATTCTTTCTCTTTCTTTCAAGAATCCATACGATGGGGTAGAGAGAGCGCAAAACCTTCTTAATCGTGTTGCATGTGTCTGGCACTGTGGTCGTGCGCATTGACATGGTGGTTGCCACCGAAGGTCTTGCCCCAAGGAACACCGGGGGTCCAAGGAAGAAACTGGGTTTTTTCCTTAGTTTTCTTTGGAGGGTGGGAGGGGGTGCTATCCCACCATCAGGGTGTCTGTGACTGAAGGTGGGTTCCAGAGAGCTCCGTCAGCATGATGTGGGGAAGAGGCTGGCAAAAGAGGAGGGGGAGCATCCGACACTGTCTGATTGGCTCTTTAAAACACAAAACAATCCCAACTGCCCATAATTTCAACTTGTCTCCGCTCTTAAGTTTGTATAAATTGTAAATGTCCTTACAGTTTCCTAAGCGTTCTGTCCAGACACTGGAGCTGCTATGTAAATACCTGATGCTATGGGCCCCTTTGGGGAGTGCCCTGTCTGTGTTGATGGCAGGTGCTTTTGATTGGCAGCTTGAGGGGCTGTGAGGAGGAGGGAGGCATTGGAACAGAACCGCAGTAAAACAGTGAAGCCACTGCTGAGCAAATGCCAACTGCACCAGGACGCCCTCTTCTCCCTGTCTGCCTCATGCAATGCTTTTTTTTTGTAGTGGCTCTCAGTTTAACGTTTGTGCCGCACCTTGGCTTCAGTGTCTGTGCTCTTCAATGTTGCTTCCTTACTTCGCCTGCCCCCCCTTCCTTGTGGCAAACAGCATGAGCCACAAATTTGCTTCTCTTACTTTTTTCACTTTTATTTTTTAATCCAAGAAAAACAAGTTTTGGAGGGGAAATCAAAACAAGCTGCAGAATTTCCCTGAAACCGGGTGAAAGAAGAGTGCTTTGCGCAGTCCATGGCGGATTTGACCACGCCCCCTCTTTATTTTGTGTCTTCTGCACTCCTCTGTGAGTGGAGGTGGAGGATCTCACCTGAGAACTTAGGAAGGGGGCGTGGGGAAGGTTGGAGCAAGAATGTCTTTGAAAGCAGGTGGTGGTGTGTTCAGTTCAAGCTGTGAAAATAAAATTATATCAATGTTTTCCAATAAAATGCAGTGACTACCTGAAATGGCTGGCTGTTGCTTTGATGTTCCCTGTCCCTTTAAGTGGGCTTCCTAATTCAGTTGTTTGTTTCACAGTTGCTGGAACAGCTTAGATGTGAGTATATTTTCCCCCCATGAGGGCATGCTGCAAATTCCCTTTGGGAAACTTTGAAAATAAATTGGTACCAGCTTTCCTCTGAAGGTTCTCTGCCAAGCTGTTACCACCCCCACGGGCACCTTCCGGTTTAAATGTGTGTCTTCTTAGGTTTGAATGGATTATTTGACATCGCTGCTGTGGACAGAAGGGGCAAATCTCTCCCAACGCCTTTGTGTTGTTCTGATTGATTCTGGGTGGGGGAAGAAGGGAAATGACTTTGCTCACAGAGCAGTTGCCTTTCAAAATGGATGTAACCCGAAAGGGCAAATATGGCCGCTGGTCTGGCCAAGGCCTCTCTCCTTCCCTGGACTGTGCATAGCCTTCTCTAGGGGGCTTGTATCCCTAGCCTTTGCAGGAGGCAGGTGAAGGGTAATGTTTATAATTGGAACAAGGTGCAGCCTCCCCTCCTCCTCATGTCTGAGACCAAGAGAGGTGTCCAGCTCTTTTTAGCACAGACACTTGTTTTTAGAGAACTTGTGTTCTCTGCTTGCCCCACATGTTCTAACAGTTCGTGAACTTTCATAAGAATTGGTGATCCCCTGTGCCACAATGGTGATGATGGAATAGCAGTTAAGTGCTAGTTATGTCCCAGTCCCGTTAGCAGTCTAGTCTTTAGGGGTCACTGCAGGAGTAAGAAGGAAGCCTTTGGCCTTATCATTTAGGACGTATGGCTGGTGTATGGGAAGTGGTGGCTAGATAGAGAGGTCTGCAGGCTCCTCCCTTCTCTGTGGAAGCACCCTCCCAATTTGTAGCTCGATGCAACAGTGGGAGCATCCTTGGAGCCAGCAGGCATTGCAGGGCCTAGAGTCGTGCTGCCTGGGGCTGATGTGATTTGCAGTCTAAAACGTCTGAAGGCACCAAGTTGGGGATGGCTAGCTGAGAGCATTTGTCTGCAAGCTGAGCACTTAAACGTTCTACAGTAGCCCCCAAAACTCTGCCACTCCAGTTGCTTTTGCATGGAATGTTTATTTACCATATGTTATAGACTGCCCTGTAACACAAGTTCTTAAGGTGGCTGTCAAGAAGAAACGTTAAAATTCAGTAACAACAAAAATATGCATAAATACAGGAGAAAGAATGTTAAATCTGCAGTTGGTTGTTACAACACATGCCTTTTGAGTTTCTAATGCTTGTGGTTTTTACAAGTTGCAAGAGGGGGAAAATGACACCCTGTGCTATAGAACATGGCAAAGACCTCTTGTAAAGTTGGAGTTCTCAGAAAGACGGGTATTTGGTTACAGCTGCTGCCCTGTGCCAGCTCTCTTGCTGTAGGTGGGGAGTCAGCAATGAACTGCTTCTAGACTGAATCCCAGCTATTTGTTGCACTTAAATCCCACCTGGTTAAGCAAGGAGCTCAGGGGGATGCATGTGCTGCTTCCACCTTGCCTCATTTTGTCCTCGCAACAACTGTGTTGGAAGGTTAGGCTGAGAAGATGATGTCAACATCTGGAGGCCACCAGGTTTGTGAAGGCTGCTCTAACTACGCCAGTCGTTTCCTTGTGATCCTTTTTGAGGGTTTATGTGCTACCTTTTGAAAGTTCTGCCAAGTTGGCCACTGGCCAGTCTAAGATCTTTTTTCTTTTTTAGCATGTGGCAAAAACATGGGGAGACAAGAAACAAGCGTGGTTGGGAATATCGGCAGTCACACTGGTGCTGAGAAGGCATGTGGCTGGAATTTGCCAGCAGATCACTCAGGAGCACGCACACACTCCCTCTGCTGGCTCCAACTTGGGCAAGACACTCTCAGTTGTTCTGTCTACAGTCTCACTGTCATTGGTGGCTGCTGGTGTTTCTCTTCTGCCTCATTGCTACCACTTGCTTGCTTGCTGGGCGGAGAGCCAATGAGCAAGCAGGCAGTGGCAGTTCCAGCTAGGAGCCCAGTGAACAAACAGGTTGCAATCATAGAATAGTAGAGTTGGAAGGGGCCTATAAGGCCATCAAGTCCAACCCCCTGCTCAATGCAGGAATCCAAATCAAAGCATTCCCGACAGATGGCTGTCCAGCTGCCTCTTGAAGGCCTCCAGTGTCGGAGAGCCCACTGCCTCTCTAGGTAATTGGTTCCATTGTGGTATGGCTGTAACAATTTTTTTTCCTGATGTCCAGTCAAAATCTGGCTTCCTGCAACTTGAGCCCACTATTCCGTGTCCTGCACTCTGGGACGATCAACAAGAGATCCGGCCCTCTGTGTGGCAGCCTTTCGTGTACTTGAAGAGTGCTATCATATCTCCCCTCAGTCTTCTCCAGGCTAAACATGACCAGTTCTTTCAGTCTCTCCTCTTAGGGCTTTGTTTCCAGTCCCCTGATCATCCTTGTTGCCTTCCTCTGAACCTGTTCCAGTTTGTCTGCATCCTTCTTGAAGTGCGGAGACCAGAACTGGACGCAGTACTCAAGATGAGGCCTAACCAGTGCTAAATAGAGGGGAAAACTAATACTTCACACTCTTTGGAAACTGTACTTCAGTTAATGCAGCCTAAAATAGTATTTGCCTTTTTTGCAGCCACATCGCACTGTTGGCTCATATTCAGCTTCTGATCAATGACAATTCCAGGATCCTTCTCACATGTCATATTGCTGAGCCAAGTATCCCCCATCTTATAACTGTGCATTTGGTTTCTTTTTCCTAAGTGTAGAACTTTGCATTTATCCCTGTTGAATTTCATTCTGTTGTTTTCTGCCCAATGCTCCAGCCTATCAAGATCCCTTTGAATTTTGTTTGTCTTCCATGGTACTAGCTGTGTCCCCCAATTTTGTATCATCTGCAAATTTGATAAGCATACTCTGTACCTCCTCATCCAAGTTGTTAATAAAAATGTTGAAGAGCACTGGGCCCAGGACCGAGCCCTGCGATACACCACTCGTTACTTCTGCCCAGTTTGAGAAGGAACCATTGATAAGCACTCTTTGAGTACGATTCTGGAGCTGTCTGTGGATCCACCTGATAGTTGTTCCATCCAGCCCACATTTAGCTAGCTTGCTAATCAGAATATCATGGGGCACTTTGTCAAAAGCTTTGCTGAAGTCAAGATATATTATAGCATTCTCACAGCATTCCCACAGTCTACAAGGGAGGTTACCTGATCAAAATATGAGATAAGATTAGTTTGGCAGGATTTGTTTTTCATAAATCCATCTTGGCTTCTAGTAATCACTGCTTTGTTTTCAAGGTGCTTACAGACTGACTGCTTTATAATCTGCTCCAGAGTTTTTCCAGGGATTGATGTTAGGCTGGCGAGCGTGAGCCTCTCTTGTCATTGGGCCCCTACTGTGTTGTAGGGCCTTGGCAGGTGCCCTACCATACCGACCCCTGATAGCCGGCACATGCCCCCTGCCCACCAGTTGCATTGCTGGCCAAGGCCCTGTGCCCTTATTTGCCACCTAGCAATCCCTCTGTTGGTAGAAGGAGGGTATGATAAACATATCTGCCTCATTGCAGTTCCTGTCCCTTTAGTTGTTGGGAAAGGGGGGGCGGTTGGGCTGGGGCAGCTTGGAATAGCTCAAAGCTGGAGGGAGAGAATGCTTTTCTACACGTCTCTTCCCAGTACAGCAGGCCTGTCCTCTCTTGCAGATGATTGCCTTGCTTCGTAGCTTGGAACACGCAGTGGGAAGGATGTTGGGCCCTGTAGGATGCAGGTCATGGTAGGGGTGGCAACAACCTGTGGCAGCTTATTGCTCTTTGGTTGTTTTGACCTACCTTCCTCTCAGCCCCGGCTGCGGTGGCTTGCGCTAATGGGTTGTAGTCCATGGGAGGCCACTAAATTGGCAAAGGCTGGTCTACAAAGGGAAAGCAGCAGCTGCTATGGTTGCCCCCCTCCCCTTCCATTAGCTGTTGTAGTGAGCTCCAGGTGAATTTCAGGGGAAGCAGCTGTCTGAAGGGACAGGGGAGACACCCCTCATTAGCCCTTGTGCAAAGGTGTCCCTCGTAGGGGCGCCGCCTTGTTTTATTGCACAGGTTGCTATGGTGGCTGTGTCCCCTGCGTGGAAAGGGCTAAGCCAAAATCAGCGGCTTGTGTAGGGATGCAATGGGCAGCCATCTCTTGAGAGGGGTAAAGTGTGATGCCCCTTTAGCAGCAGTCACTGATGGGCATTTCCACTGTGCAGAGCTGTAGCAGGTTTACCTGTCCTGATTGATGCTGATTGGGAGACGTCAGGGCCAGAACTGTAACTCTCACAGAGATGCCTGGAGCAGCCTCCTTTGAAGGTATCTGCTCACAGCAGCCTTTGCTTTCTCTCAGCACACTTCAAGCTACAGCACACATTTATCACCAGCAACATTCAAACCATACATTTAAAGCAGTGTCATACCACTTTAAACAGTCATGGCTTCCCCCAAAGAATCCTGAGAAGTGTAGTTTGCAAAGGGTACTGGGCGTTCTTGGGAGATTCCCTATTCCTCACAGAGCTACAATCCCAGAGTGGTTTAAGAGTCAAGCCCTCTTCCCAGGGAACTCTGGGAACTGTAGCTGAGGGGAAGTTCAGGGTGCTGAGAATTGTTAGGAGATCCTTAAAAAGCTACAGTCACCAGTTGAATTGAATTGAATTGAATTCAAAAATTCAATTCAGTCACCAGGATTCTTTGGGGGCAAGCCATGACTGTTTAAAGTGGTATAATACTGCTTTAAATGTATGGTGGGAATGTGGCCTAAGTCAGGGTGATGTCTTTGAAAAACACCAAAGGGGAGTGGTGTTCAATGCTAGTCCTACCTCAGAGTAGACCCATTAAAGTTAATGGACATGACTAATTTACGTTCATGCATTTCAGTGGGTGTACTCTGAGTTGGATTTAGTTGAATGCAACCCATTGTGTCCTCCAGACGATACTGGCTTCTGGCTCCCAATATGGCCAGTGGTCAGCTAAAGGGTACCATATTGACTACCTCTGCAGTAAAACATCTTGTGAAAACTGGGTTCTTAGTACAGTAGTTTATTTTATGTTCAGTAAATGTCGATGGCCTAATTATACAAATGTTGTAGTGGTGTACAATAAGACACAAAAACCAACAGCGTAAAGAATGCTATATTATAAACACAATTTAAAGCAAGTGGATGCACAGTGTGTCTGATGATCAATTATGGCTATGTTGCTAGCCCTGGAATGCTTGGCTAAACAGAATAAAATAGTTTCATTCTGGTTCATCTCTCTCCTCCCCCAAAGCATGACAGTTGACCCTTTCCATTTTTCTCCTACAGGACTGAGCATTTGACAGTTCAAATTGTACCCCCAAGGCTCTCAAATAGATTGTAGAGGTGGATGGAGAAAGTTGACATGTTTTTTTCCATAAATTAGCTTTGGGGATTTCTGAAATCTTTGGCATGTGCAGTTTGAAACAATTGGACTGCATTGGGGAGCTGAAATTGAGAACTGAGTGAAGGTTGGTTATGAAGTTGAGCGAGGAGAAACCAATGTGTATTAGAGACTGCAGAGTCCCCTTGAGCACAGCAGAGGGAGCCAGCCGCTGTGGGAAGGAGGGCCTGGAAGATGTCGCTTCCTGAACAGGCTGTTCTACCCAGCAACTATGCGCATCTTGTCATCTCCAGCTTGCTCTGGTCTGCCTAATGTCAGTTGTAACCCTGCTAGATGGTGACTGGGGAACCCTCGTGCTCCTTTAGTACCTGGTTGCAGCTTCACTTCTGTGCTGTCACCATCACCCCATGACTATACAATCTTCTTAAGCCTGGGGCAAAAAAGCTAGACTGGCCAAGGTCTCATTCATAGCTTCTGAGCTTTATTATTATTTATTACATTTAATTTAGAACATTGCACGCTGTACAAGGCCCCACCTGCATTTTGTGGCCTGTCTTTCACTTCCTTTGCGGGCCGTTCTGGAGGAAGGAGAAATGAAACAAAAGTGACAGCTGTAAAATAGCAGCAGTAGATAAAGAAGGGCACACATCTGACCTGAAAAGATAAAACCAACACTTCTGTCGTCATCCTCTCTCCTTCCCCCTTGCCCCTGTCTGCATTGCAGCCCGTTTGGATTTGTGTGTGTTAAGTGATTGTTTATACGGAGTTATTTGTCCAGGCAGCAGCAACTGTAGGGCTGCGGTCTTATCCTGGAAACAGCTGTGTCCCAAGTTCTTTTGAAGGGAAGACCTCCTTTTTTACATAGCCACAGTGTGTTTCCTTGTTTAATTCAACAGGAGGGCATTTGAACTTCCATGTGGATTCTGTGGTTGAACATGAAGGAGGACACCAAGCTCACCATGCAGAGATGTTGCAGAATTATGTACTTTGTGGGTGCCCTGTTCCACCTCTGTGGGAGTCACTTCTCTACTCAGGACATGCACTTAGATCAGGAACTTGTGTGAGACAACACATGACAGAGTCTCCCCAAACTGTTAAAATGGATAAACGTGTGGCCCTCCAGATGTTGGGCCACAACTTCCATCATGCCTAGTCGTTGGCCATGATGGCTGAGGCTGATGGGAGTTGCAGTCTAACAACATCTGGAGCAGGGGTTCCAAAACCGTGGTCTGTTATACGTCTATCACACAGGTCTATCATAGCACACTATAACTGCTGCCAACAGGCAGAAAAATCATTAAGTGGTCCGCCAAGACTCTCGGCAGTTTTCAAGTGGTCCATGGGGGAAAAAGGGTGCCACAGATTCCCCATCCCTGCTCTAAAAGGAGTCGTCTTTTGGGGGTGGCAAGAGCTAAAGTGCATGGCTATGTTAATAGCTTTGGTAAGCTTGTTGTCTGCCACTTCCCAGCTTCAAATAACATTGAAAAAGCCATTTCTGCCCAATATAAACAGTGAACAGTGCATTTGATAGCTTGGGCTTTTAAGCAATCGGATCCATAGATAATATTTTTCTTCTTCAGCTTTATGAGTCCAGGGTGATTGATGGGGAAGGGGGGAATATACCCACCCACCTTTTCTTTCTATCTGCATGCAGGGGGAGTTCAGCTCCAAGGAACTTAAGGGGCACTCCCTTAATGCATTGACATTCCACCTTGGAATTGATGAGATGCAGGCGCTGCTGTTTATATGAAGACAGCCAGGTTGATGCCTTGTTTGGCATTTTTTCCATTGCACCAGGTGCCTTGGCTCAAGCAGCCTCCCTTGACTTTTAGGAGGAGATGCCATGCAGTGGCAAACACAGCATGGGTTGGCTCTTTTTTTGCTCCCTGAGCCGTGCAAGTGCCATTTCAGAACTCCACCTCCTTGCAGAAAAAAACAGGGTGCCTGCCGACTGAAAAATAATGCTTGTATCCTTTTCTGTTGCCTCTGGTTGGTCATGAGCCAGCACAACATAGGAGTCAATGGTGGTAGCATTTGAGAGACAGCACTTTTCCTAATAGCTGAAAGCACCTCATACAGTAGTCACTTCGGGGGGCAAATAACAACCCTGTAAGGTAGGCAAGTGATGGAGGCCTGGGGCTGGGAGCATAATCGTTTGCCTGCAGATGTGCTGTAAACTCACAGGTAAAGTGAAAGCGTAAAAACATAAGGTTATATCCAATGAATAGCCCTATTGTAATTAATATATCTAAATTAGTCATATTTATCATTTACAAAGGGTCTACTTGGAGTAGGACTAACGGGATACAAGTCAACCCATTAGAACCACCCTGCTGAATCAGCTGTCAGCCAGCATGCCATGGGAGTTGTCCAGCAACAGCTGTTGGGATAGATTCTTTCCCCAAGGTTGTCCAAATTCATTTGTAAAGGTCTTCTAAGTTATTGATGTTGGAGGGAGAAACATCAATAATTTAAGATATGCAGACGATACCATACTCTTTGCAGAAACCAGTAATGATTTGAAACGAATGCTGATGAAAGTTGAAGAGGAAAGCACAAAAGCAGGACTACAGCTGAACGTCAAGAAGACTAAAGTAATGACAACAGAAGATTTACGTAACTTTACAGTTGACAATGAGGACATAGAACTTGTCAAGGATTATCAATACCTCGGCACAGGCATTAACCAAAATGGAGACAATAGTCAAGAAATCGGAAGAAGGCTAGGACTGGGTAGGGCAGCTGTGAGAGAACTAGAAAAGGTCCTCAAATACAAAGATGTATCACTGAACACCAAAGTCAGGATCATTCAGACCATGGTATTCCCGATCTCTATGTATGGATGTGAAAGTTGGACAGTGAAAAAGGCGGATAAGAGAAAAATAAACTCATTTGAAATGTGGTGCTGGAGGAGAGCTTTGCACATACCATGGACAAAGAATTGGATGTTAGAACAAATTAAACCAGAACTGTCACTAGAAGCCAAAATGATGAAACTGAGGTTATCATACTTTGGACACATCATGAGAAGACATGAGTCACTAGAAAAGACAATAATGCTGGGAAAAACAGAAGGGAGTAGAAAAAGAGGAAGGCCAAACAAGAGATGGACTGATTCCATAAAGGAAGCCACAGACCTGAACTTACAAGCTCTGAACAGGGTGGTTCACGACAGATGCTCTTGGAGGTCACTGATTCATAGGGTCGCCATAAGTCGTAATCGACTTGAAGGCACATAACAATAACAACAACAAGTTACTGGCCATCACATTTGGGGATAGTGAATCCTGTATGTTAATTCCCCACCATTATCTGACAAAGGGTTTTCTTGCTGTTCAACATCATGAGGGGAACTCCAGTTCTGCTATTGTGAGGAAGGGGCCGGGTGGCTCATACGCGTCCCTCAAACCACTACAGTATATAGTGGGGATAGCTAACTTTTGGTCCTCCAGAGGTTGCTGAACTCCAGCTCCCCTTAGCTCCCTCAGCTGATAGCCAGGGATGATGGGAGTTGTACACCTGGAGGGCTACAGATCAGTCACCCCTGGTATACAGAGTTCCTGTCTGGGAAACAAATCACTTTCTGGGACAGCAGATCTCTGGTCACTGACCCATCTCATGTTTCAGGTGTCCATGTGAAGAAGCTATAAGCCAGGTGCAAAAGGAACCTTTGGCCCTCCAGATTATGCTGAACTACCACTATCCCTTATCATTGGCCGTGCTTGCTGGGGCTGATGGGAATTGTAGTTCACCAACATTTCGAGGGCCAAAGGTTCCTCACTCCAGTCATAAGCAAAGGCTGCCACAGAGCTGTGAAGAAACAACCAGCAAGTTGGACCACAGTCTCGCTGAATGAAAGGGAGCGAAGGCCTTTTCCCAGTTGACTGCCTGCCTGCCCGCTTCTACCTTCTCAGATACATATCATCAGCTGCTAGCCCCACTATGCCAGAGGCATAAAGCAAAACCCTTCTGTTGGTTTCCTTTTCTATGTTAACGTTTGTTTTGTTCATCATCAGAACCTTGTTGGAAAAGAAAGGCAGATAAAAAAAGTCAGTTTCTCTGTTGCCGTTAAAATATGTGTATAGTTTAGTACACATTAATAAAAGCACATGTTTTAAAACTGCACCATCACTTCCCTTTCCATAGTCTTCCGGTGGGCTTCTCTGGTACATAAAGAAATTAAACAATAACACTTTGCAGAAACCACAATAAAGCTTTAATGGCTGGCTGGCTGACTGGCTTTTGACAGTGTCATGTAATGATTAAGAGCTGGCTTTGTGCTTCCCTCCCCACTTTAAATGCTTCTACAGGAATTAAGTGCAAACTTATGTAGAATCATCTAGGATTTAATGTTTCCCCTCGCAAAAAGTTGCCACTGAGCATCCTTTGGAGTCTTGGGTTTTGGTCTTAGAGTTCTCTTTTTCTTTTCCAAGCTGTAGCTCATTGCAAGGAGTACAGACAGATGGAGGTCATGTGACAAATGAAGATGCCTCGTCTAGCCTTCTTGAAGGACATCTGGACTACCACCAGCACTGTCGCTACAATTGCCTAACAGCAGAAGAGCTGTGATGGATCAGATGAGGGTCCATCTAGCAGAGGACCCTGGGTAGCATTCAATTCTAGTCCTACTCACAGTAGACCCATAGAAGTGGAGACGACTAAGGCTGCAATCTGCTACATGTCTACTCAGAAGTAAGCTTCTTTGGGTTCCATGGGACTTACTCCCAGGTAAGCGTGTACTGGATTGCAGACTAACTTAGGTTCGTTCATTTCCGTGGGTCTGCTCTGAGTAGGACTTGGATATCTCTGACCCTGTTTCCAACAGTGATCAGTTGAATGCTTCCAGGAAGTCGCAAACAGCACGAAGACAGCAACCCTCCCCAATTATTTGTCCCAGCCTTTTATTTACAGAGATAGATTGTTGAGGGGGGGGGTCTTTGTGGTCCTCCAGAGATTGCTGGACTCCAACTCCCATCATCCCTGACTGCTGGCTGTGGTGGCTGGGGCTGATACAAGTTGGTGTCCACAGGTTCTCCATTCCTGCTCTAGAATGTCCACCTAAAGACCTTAAAAGTGAATCCTGGTTATTCAGCCCTTTCCTCCATGCAGCCATAGCCCCTTTTAAAAGCCATCTAAGCCACTGGCTGCCTCATCATTTTGTAGAAGCATCACCCTATGATTTCAGGGATTTCTGAAGCGTATGTTTTCTTCACCAACGAGAACTAGAACAAGAGGTGGCATGGACAGGCCACTTCCTGTGTTTTCTGGGGCAAAGCGCATGAAAAAATCCTGCTGCTGACATATACCTTTGGGTAACCCCTGCCTCTCCCCACCCACAGAGGCCATTTCTCCAGCCCACGTCTTATATCAGGCTGAAACAGGATGTGAACAAAACACAGCCATCCTTTGAAATGCACACTTCTCTGAATTTTCAGTGCAGTCTTCCAGCTGAGTAATGTGTACAGAAATGCATATATTAGGGTAAAGTGTGCATAAAATGTATATATTTGTGAAAGTGGCATACAAAAATGTATAATATTATGGGAAAATATGTTTTGCAAAAATGTGTGTATTAGGCAAAATTGCACACCATTATGTGTATAATAGGAGAGATCAACGCTAATGCTAATGAATTTTCAAGAGGACTTTAAAAAATGCAAACTGATGTGGAAATGTAGAAAACTAAATTTAAGGTTAGAAAAATAAGAAAGTGAAATTGACAGATTCACCCATCCAAACCCTTTGGGACCCCAGAAAACAAGGCTTATGGGGAAACTCCCTCGGTTGCGCTTTTGAACAAGGGGAGGGGCACTGATTTGCTGCCTTGATGGATGGACTTGCATTTTCCTCTCCTGCCAATATAGCTGCCCCCGAGGTGGTGGCAAAGAGCTCCCTTCTACCTGGCTATTTCAATGTGTGTGGGAAGAGAGATACAGAGGGGGGAATACTAATAGCCCATCCTGGGACTTTGGTTCCAAATATTTAGACAGGGAGGGATTATTCCTTGGCTGTGTGAGGGGTAAGAATGGACAGATCTAGAGGGATATGCAGGGGATTAGTGAGCAAAGGAAATATTTACTCTGGGCCTTGTCTTCCGGAGTTTCTGGTGAGTGTGTTGCAACTTGGAGCAGGGGCAGTGGAAGAGAGAAGCAACCTAGGCAGGACTTACCACTGTGACCTCATCTTGCCCTATATAGCAAGTCATATATTTTCAAGCTTATCCTTACTTACCTAAGGGCTAGAAACTTGATTTAAAAAAGAAAACAAAGTCAATGCCATAAACAGGACAGTAGTTCTCCAGTGAGTTGAGGTTGGTTTTGAAAAAAGGATTATGGCTTGTGGTGCACTTGTCCCACGTTCAGCCTTTGGTAAATCAATTTTGGCTGCAATCCTAACCCTGCTTAACCTGGGAATAACCCCACTGAATTCCATATAACTTACTTCTGAATAGGCACGGTTAGAATTGCACTGTTAATTGGCTTTTGTATTGTTTCAAGAGACAGCAGGACAAAATAAAGTTGTGTACACTGTTGAAACTTTACCCCAAACTGGTGCCTGCATATCTTTTGGACTACAGCTCACAACCACCCCATTCAGCATGGCCAATGGGGCTGGTTGGGGCTGATGGAAATTGTAGTCCAAAACATTTGCAGGGCACCAGGTTGGGGAAGGCTGAATGTACATCATGGGAAACAAAGCCTCCCTTGGACTACTTTGAACTTCATCCACACCAAACATATAAAGCACATGTCTTCCCCTAAAGAATCCTGGAAACTGTTTGTTAAGGGTGCTGGGGATTGTAGCTCTGTGAGGGGTAAACTACCGTTCCCAGGATTCTTTGAGGGAAGCCATGTGTTTTAAATGTATGGTGTGGATGTGGTCCTAGCACCTAACTACATCCTACAGCAAACACCAAATTCTACACATGTATGGAATGAGAGAAAAAGGCAGCAGAATGGGGGGAAAGTGTGAAAACACTTAGGAGTGGGAGTCTGTTTTAACATAGAGCCACACAGGCATGTTTGATAGAAACTCTCCATTCTTTAATTTCTGCGGCTTCAAAGATCCGCAGTAACACTTCACAGTGGAATCCTGTGTGCTAATTGACACCGAAAGCGTGAAAGTGCCTGAACGCCACTAATAGCCGTGACCTGCTGAAGTACCTTAGCAAATGAGGCCGTGCCAGGAGCGCAGGTAGCTCAACATGCAGGCAAACCCAATGTCATGCCTGTCTTCCCTCTCTCTTTCTCTGGCTTCTTACATCCTCTTTCTCTGTTTTAGCTCTTGGCGGTTAAATTACAGATCCCATTTATATTTGCTCTACTATCTCCTTTATCTGATGAGGAGACTCAAAGCAGAGCATCCCTGCAGAAAGGGGAAAGGCGGTAGCTCAGTGGTGGAGCACCTGTTTTGCATGCAGAAGGGCCCGGCTTCAAGGCTTGGCTTCTCAACATAAGGCTGGGACCCTCCCCTGCCTGACACGCTGGAGAGCTGCTGCCAGTCAGTGTAGACAATACTGAGCTAGAAGGACCAACAATCTGACTTGGTTTAAGGCGGCTTCCTAAGTTCTTAAAGGTTCCCTCTCCTCCCCTTCACGGGGCAGCTTGTGGTCAAGAAATGCTCATTGACCCCCTCCCAGCTCCTGGATCCTTGCTGAGATGCTTTGTGGCTGGGGTGGGAGTCGCATCTGCTTCTCCTCTTCTTCCTCAAAGTCTCCCTGGCCCTACTTGCCAAGTGCCGGGGAGCAGTCGCCGTGACCTTGTCTGTCGGGCAGCTTCTGCCCTCAACAGACTGAATAGTCTTGGAAAGGGATACCATCTTGCGTTCCAAGTGTGGTCGATTCCTTCTGTGTCCTCCACCAGCAGGGCCACCACAGCCGGAAGCAGAAGAAGTTCCTAAGGCTGCGGAAGACGGTATTGCGGAAAATGATAAACAGCCACGGATCCACAATGGGGTTGAGTGCACTGAGGCGAAAGGCGATCATGTCCTCGTTCTCTTTGTGGTCCGGGATGATGCCACCAACGTAGGCCCGGATCTGTGTGTGAGAGGGGCAGAGTATTAGCAACTTTCCACCCAGCGTCATGTGGGTGCTACAAAGAAACTCCTGGCTGTGTGCCGTTTTTTTCTGCCATCCCTGCAAATCGCTTAGTTGGATCACAGCTAACAAACGCACTAGCCGAGTTTGCCTTCTTCTGAAGCCACAGCTGAGTGGGTCGAGCAACTGCTTTGCATGCAGAAGGCCTCAGGTTCAGTCCCTGGCACCTGCAGTTGCACCTTGCGAAGCAGCCGGGAAGACCTTGGAAAGCCACGGTTGTTTTATTATTTATTACATTTGTCAGCCGATTTATACAAAAGGGAAAGCCTCAAAGTCGCTTAACAAAGTAAGATACAACAAATAAACACAATTGAAACTCAGAAAAATTTAAAACGATGAACAGTACATAAAATGTTCACCCAGCAGCATATTAATAAGGACGTCCTACCCACTTCACTAAAAGAGGAGCACCACTGTAGGAGGCAACTTATTTTTCCAAAGGCCTGAGTGAAATAAAAAGGTCTTAGTGTGGTGCCTGAAGACGGGCGATAATGGTACCCAGAGTTCCTGGGAAGAGGGATTGTCAAACCACTCTGGCAACTGTAGCTCTGTGAGGAGGGCATCTCCAAACAGCTCTCGGCACCCTGAACAAACTCACGTCCCCAGGATTCTTTGAGGGAAGCCATGACTGTTACAGTGATTAATATAATATAATGGTGCAGATGTGGCCTCAGCTTCTGCCAGACTAGGTTTAGGAGCTGCCAATTTGTACCTATGCGCTGTGGAGCTTCTACCCTGACTCCACCTCTTACTTTTCCAAGGGCCACCAGCTTCTCTTCTGACTTCTGCTCCCACCTGTGTGCAACAGGCTCAATCAGTGTTGACTGCAATTAAAAAATTGGCAACCCTCTTGGTGACCAAATGCTCAGGACTGCGCAATTGATCCGAGAGGGAAGTGTGACCGAAACGAAAGTTCCTCCATTCTCAGTGAAAGGAATGGAGCAATTTGTGTGTCTGAGTGATACTTCCTCATATGCTAAGAATCTTAGGCTGTGATTCACTGTAGCTTCAGAGCATGCAGGGTGTCCAAGGTATGTGTGTGTCCCCCCCAATGACTGCAGCACTTTTCCTTTCTCCCTGTGGAGGTTCATTGGAGAGAACAGATGGAGTTTCAGCCTAGTAGTAGGAATATAGGACTGCAGCCTTGAATTGCCTGAATCACTAGGTTCATCCACTCTAGCCATAGTTGCTTAATTGCTGAGGGAAGGTTTCAATCTATGGGTTAAGAGTACGATTTTTTAAAAAAACTTGTTTTGCTTCCTGAGCAGTTCTGGGGTCTTTTCCAGATGTTATTCAAGGGATAAATGTGTGTGTGTAGAGAGAGGGAAGCAACATCATTGTGGCAAGAGAGAGTGCTGGGAAAGATCACTTAACGGCTGAGAGAGGATTTGAATTTATATCCTTCATTATATATGAATGCACCTTGATCAAGATTTTTAAGAGATGCCATTTTATTTAAATGTGATTGACTGATTGTTCAGTAGGTTAAATATAGGTGATTAATGCACTAAGGGTAGAGAGACACTCCCTGTTCTGCCTGTTCCAGTGCGTCTCCACCTCTCTCTGCTCAAAACCCACCCCTTTTTACTGTAAAACCTGGTGAAATCAGCTTGAGTGCGTCTTTTTTAAAATTCAGCTTCAAAGAGATTTGGCAACTGGTTGGCAGATCAACCTGTTGCCCCTCCAGGTGTATGGAAATGCTTTGCTGTAGGTGACTAGTGTGCTCACAGCCCCCCCCCCTCTTTCACACACACACAATCAGTTGACAAGCAAATGGAAATGCATGGGGGTGCTTTAGTGTGGAGGTCTTGATAGGTTGCCAATTTTTCACCTTGCCACTGCAACTTTGCCTTTCCCTGCTGCTTGATGTGCAGACATTCTAAGTGATCCAGTTTATCTCCGCCCTATTAAAGGCTTCACCTGTTGATTTCTGCACATCAGGCTGTTGTTAGGCACAAGAGCAAGTCAGGTTATGTTATTTTCTGGTCGTTTGGCAACAACAGACCCAAAGAAGGATCTCATCTGGAAACAACTTTGTTGAACAACAGCTTGTTAAAGGTGCTAGGAATTGTAGCTCAATGAGAGCTGGGTAAACAACAGTTCCCAGGATTCCTTTGGGGAGGCCATGTATGCTGTATGCAACCAGGGAAGCTGTTCCGCATCCAGAAGACATGTAGATGTAGACAGATGTAGATGAAGACATGTAGATGAAGACAGAGAAACATAGGGTGCTTTCAGGCGGGTGTGTATCATGAGATGAGTGCTCCTAAATCATGCAAACTTTGCACAGCTCCCACATGAGGACTTTGGCATCAAAATGCTGGGCCCTATTTCTCCCCCATTTAATCTGGATTTACGAGAAAAATCCAGTAAGTTTTTCTTTTAAACCTGTTGCCAAAGACCTGCTGGCAATATCTGAATGACCCATTGACAGTATTAAACCCCTATCTAGAAGCACCCACCGTTGCTTTACTCCTTGGCTCTTTTCCTGCTGGGTGGGAGCCGGCGGAGGAGGACAGCTGAGGAGAACAGATCTCTTTGTGCTTCACTTCCAACCTTCCTGCGTATAATATAATAAGCTAAATCCAGATCCCACCGAGGTAGTTTAATGATTCTTCGCACCCTGGATGTTGTCACGCAGGAAACTCTGGGCCCTTCCGTTGGCATAATTGTAATCATACAAGAAATAATCCCACTGTGGTTTTATGACTAGAGGGCTAATGAGATTGCTCGGTAATGGCAAACAACGTAATCATTTGACAGCACGAATTAAGGTTGATGGCTCCCAGCGTCGGCAAAGCAGGGCTTGAATTGTCGCCTTTGAGGCAGATGCTCTAGAAATTGGCCTGGTATAGAGTCAAATGACGCTCAGATTCATTCAGTGATGTTTGAGTTGGGTCATGGATTTGTCAGGAGAGGAAGGGAAATAGATAGAAGTATTTGCAGCTGGAATCAGGGCTCCTTCCTCCTCTCCCTCCCCCCCCCTAAGTTTGCTGGCTCTCTAAGAAGAGCTCGTCAAAATTGTTTAACAAAACTTTCTCACATCAATCAAAACAGAAATTATTTTTGTTTATTCCAACCCACCCAATGTGTTTTCAATTTGGAAACACTGCCCTAAGGAGGATAGGCATGCATTGTTCTCCTTGGGTATGTCTACAGTCTACACTACACTACAAATTTAAACCAGTTTCAGACCCATTTAAACAGTGGCTGTGTACACACTCCCATTTACTCTGCATCCAGGGCATTCCCACCACTAGTTTAGGAAGCATTGTACACACATCAGGCACAATCCATATCTATCCTATCGTTTCTTATGGAATACTGCGCTTTGATGTGTTTCCCCCAAAACCAGCTTCAAACTGAATTTAGGAAAAAACACCTCCCAACTGTGTTAGGTACCCAGTAATATGTACACACAGCCAGCATGATTCTTCTCAGTTGAGGAACCTTTGAAACTGACGTCCTGTGAAGGAGCGACAGATCTCAAAGAGAATTTTCACAATACTTTAGCAAAATCATGGCTTTGTGTGTGTGTGTTGGGGGGGAGCCATGATAGTTTTCAACCTAATTTAAATTGGTTTGAAACTAATTTAAATTTACCAGGAGATGCACTCCCTTATTTGCTGGATAAGAAACACCCCACCCCCCCAAAAAAACACCATGCATTCAGACTGCATCTGGGCCTGATCCTAGGTATATGTTTCTAAAGGGGTTGTCAACAAAGATGCCTGGATATTTGCTAGCTGTATCTTCACGATCATGATATGGACTAGCCAGTTGAGCTGGGATTTTAATACATCCCAGTTCTCTATTAGATGTCAGTTTTCATGTGTTCTGTTGTCCATCTGAGAGAGAGATCACCAAAGTCAAACAATTCTCCTGATATATTCATTTTTTGACAAAAAGCGCATGGAGCCCACAAGCTGCCCACATTTTCAACCAAGTGTAACCACATACCTGGAACATGCTAGGCTCTGGTTTACATAACTTACTTGGATGTCCCATTAAATTTAATTCAACACTAGCCCCTCTTCTTCATTCTGTTATACCTTTGAAGGCAGATAGGATCTTTTAGCTAGCACAAGGAGCTTTTTAAAAGGGGCCTAAATGAGACCGGAACTGACAAGATCTGAACAGGGTGGTTCATGACAGATGCTCTTGGAGGTCGCTGATCATAGGGTCGCCATAAGTCATAATCGACTTGAAGGCACATAACAACAACAAACTGAGACACAGGTTGGGGATCTGCTGCTCAAGCAATTGAGCCTTGCAACGCAGGTGCTCTCAAAGGAAACTTTCAAAACGAGTAAGCATCTCTTCTTCCACATATGTTTTCAGAAGAAGAGACTGTTGCCCCAAGGTTTCCTGGCATTTTTGGGAAACAAATCTCTTCTTTTCCTCTGTGAAAGTTAATGGAGGGATTCCTCTCTCAACTTGCATTAACTATCTGCACAAGTGCACATGTACCTGAGTAAGGAAAAAAGTTACCTTTCAAGGACCATCCACTTCCCGCCTTGCATGAAAAAGAAAGATGATGTATAATACGTGACACGAGGCCCTCCCACTTTTGACTGTGCTTTGCAATGGCATCTAGCAAGGAATGGCATTATAAACTGGGGAGACGTGGTGTTCTGTTTCATACAGTGTGCCCTGTGAGCAGCAATTGCTTTTGCCAAAAAATGCCAGTACAGTGATGCCTTGCAGACAAAAGGGCTTTAGTTTGATGCACAGCACATAGTCAAGCTGTGGAATTCGCTCCCACAAGAGGTAGTGATGGCCACCAACTTGGATGGCTTTACAAGAAGATTAGACTGGATCAGGGGACTGGAAACCAAGCCCTATGAGGAGAGACTGAAAGAACTGGGCATGTTCAGCCTGGAGAAGAGAAGACTGAGGGAAGATATGATAGCAATCTGCAAGTACTTGAAAGGTTGCCACACAGAGGAGGGCCAGGATCTCTTCTCAATCATCCCAGAGTGCACGACACGGAATAATGGGCTCAAGTTGCAGGAAGCCAGATTTCGACAGGACATCAGGGAAAACCTCCTAACTGTTAGAGCCATACGACAATGGAAGCAATTACCTGGAGAGGTAGTGGGCTTTCCGACACTGGAGGCCTTCAAGAGGCAGCTGGACAGCCATCTGTCAACAATGCTTTGATTTGGATTCCTGCATTGAGCAGGGGGTTGGACTCGATGGCCTTAGAGGCCCCTTCCAACTCTACGATTCTATGAGACAAAGTTATGGAGGAAAAGGCTATTGATGGCTACTGGCTATGATGGCTATGTTCCGCCTCCACTCAGAGGCAGTATGGTTCTGAATACCAGTTGCTGGAAACTGCCGGAGGGGAGAGCGCTTGGGTGCTGCTTGCAGGCTTCCCATGGGCATCTGGTGGCAACTGTGATAACAGGTTGCTGGACTAGATGGGCCAATGGCCTGATCCAGCAGGTCTGCTCTTTTGTTATGCTCTGATGAGTGCACTAAAGTCTCTGAGAATGTTAAACCTGAGTGCCTCTTTCCTCACTACTGAGCAACCACATCACCAGTACAGTACACGTGAAACTGGGTAAAACTGTTTCCCAGTTCAAAAGAAAGTAAAAGAAAGAAAGGCAAACTCCCGGCTCTGGTATGTTTTGAGGATTTTATTTTTGAGAGGCAAAAGAGAGGCTGTTGTAGAAGATAAGCCCTAGCCTGTAGGAAAAGCTTGTATTGTGATTTCATGCTTTGTGACCTTTGCCCCATTTGGGGTCATTTTAAGGAAGGCAATGAATCACACAAGGTCAGGAGCTCAGGCTGGCATGCAACGCAAGAGATGGAGAAAGAGGAAAGACATTGCAAAAGGGATGTGAGAAACACAGACGGTGGCATCTAAACCACTGAGAGGGCACTTGCAGAGGGCTTAACTTCTCAAAAAAGGAAAAAAGAAAGAAAAGAAAGGTGCTGGGGCCAAGCTTATGCTCCAGCACGTTGTCCCTTAATTTATTTATTAGGGCACTTAGACAATTCTTCATGAAAGTAAGGCCTCAGCTGCACTATACATTTAAAATAGTAGTATACCACTTCAAACTGTCTTGGCTTCTCCCAAAGCATCCTGGGAGTTGTAGTTCATTAAGGGTACTGGGAATTGTTAGGAGACCCCTATTCCTCTCACAGCGTTACAATTCCCAGAGTGGTTTAGCAGTCAGTCCCTCTTCCCAGGGAACCTGGGAAACTATAGCTCTGTCTGTGAGAGGAACAGCCGCTCTCAGTACATGCCTTTGTGCTCAAACAATGTAAAGTAAATCTCTGATGTTACTCTTGCGTAAACACAGAGCCTAAAAGCAGCCTTAATCTGGTGCCCTCCAGATGTTTTGGATGATATCTCCTATCAGTCTTGGGAGTTGTCATCCAAAATATCTGAAGGACACCAGGTTGGTGAAGGCTGGCTGAAAGCATGGTTCTGTAGCTGATAGGCCCAGGGCAAGATCCACCCCCTTGCATCCACCCCCTTGCCAGTTATTCCATCCACACACCCCAAAAAAACCAAGACAGGTTGAAGAAGGGGGCAGCTAGAAAGTCCCATCCTCCTTTTGCCTCTCTGACCCATATCCTTTGGCTGGGAATGATAGATGGACAGAGGCAAGATACGCTTCCCTACCCCATCCTCCCTGAAACTTCTGGGGAAAGATGCTCCAATGATGCTGTCTGGGCCTTTTCCTGGTCTGTTAAATTCTACTTGCTGTCTAATTGGTTTTTTATTTTATCTTCCTTATTTTTCTTCTGTACAGTGCTTTGGGAATTTTTTTAATAGATTAACTGAATTTTAAAATTATGCACACATATATCTGTTTGAAACCCAAACACAGAGTCTGTCTGTCTGTCTGTCTGTCTGTCTGTCTGTCTCTCTCACACACACACACACACACCCACACACACACCCACACACACACACAGAGTGCTTTTTTTGTGCTGGTACTCAACAGTATGGAGGTAGCAGCACCTCATTTTCTGCTGCCCATAGTAACCATTTTGTGCTGGTACTCACAAGTACCCTAGACTCTAGGAAAGCCAATTTTAATTTAATAAACTCAGAACAATGGTAAGTACAGTGCCATGGCAAGCGACCCTAATAAGAAAAGGAGTCCAAGATGGCTGAGAATTTCTAAAAAAGGAAATTCTAAAGGCACAATGACAAACAATTCTGTCAAGGAAAAGGGGAAGACAGCAGAAGAAGCCAAAGTGACTTCACAAAAAGCTATTCAACATTTTTATTAATGACTTGGATGAAGAGGTGCAGGGAACGCTTATCACATTTGCAGATGATACAATATTGGAAGGGACAGCTAATACCCTGGAAGACAGAAACAAAATTCAGAGGGATCTTGATAGGCTGGAGCATTGGGCTGAAAACAACAGAATGAAATTTAACAGGGATAGGTACAAAGTTCTACACCTAGGAAAAAGAAATGAAATGCACAGTTATAAGATGGGGGATACTTGGCTCAGCAATACAACATGCAAGAAGGATCTTGGGATTGTTGTTGATCACAAGCTAAATATGAGCCAACAGTGCGATGTGGCTGCGAAAAAGGCAAATGCTGTTTTAGGCTGCATTAACAGATGTATCGTTTCCAAATCACATGAAGTTCTCCTCTATTTGGCACTACTTAGATCTCATCTTGAGTACTGCATCCAGTTCTGGACACCGCACTTTAAGAAGGATGCAGACAGCCTGGAACAGATTCAGAGGAGGGCAATGAGGATGATCAGGGGACTGGAAACCAAACCCTATGAGGAGAGTCTGAAATTGCTGGGCATGTTTAGCCTTGAGAAGAGAAGACTGAGAGGAGATATGATAGCACTCTTCAAGTACTTGAAAGGTTGCCAGACAGAGGAGGGCCAGGATCTCTTCTCCATCATCCCAGAGTGCAGGACATGGAATAATGAGCTCAAGTTGCAGGAAGTCAGATTTTGACTGAACAACAGGAAAAATTTCTTAACTATTAGAGTGGTACGACAGCGGTACCAATGACCTAGGGAGGTGGTGGGTTCTGCAACACTGGAGGCCTTCAAGAGGCAGCTGGACAGCCACCTGTCGGGGACGCTTTAATTTGAATTCCTGCATTCAGCAGGGAGTTGGACTCAATGGCCCCTTCCAACTCTTAATAATTCTATGATTCTAACACTTTTATCAAGGCATGAGTACTAGCACCTCATTTTCTACAAAAGAAAAAATTATATACACGCACACGCACATCACCCTCCCCAAGTGTTTGAGGGTGGTTTAAACAATCAAAAACATGAAAACAAATATATACCATCCGACATTTCAGATAGAGAAATAGGGACCATTTTCTTGTATATTTGGAAAAGACACAGCTTTTCACATTAAGACGCAGTCACCCCCACCACCCCAAAATACACTTAAGAACATAAGAAGAAGCTGGCTACTGGATCAGACCAAAAGGCCCATCTAGTCCAGCATCCTGTTCTCACAGTGGCCAACTAGATACCTATGGGAAGCCCACAAGGAGGTTACATGAGGGCCACAGCGCTCCCTCTTCCTGTGGATTCCAGCAACTGGTAATCAGAAGTGTACTGCCTCTGACAGTGGAGGTAGAACGTAGCCATCAGTGAACTCCCTCCCTCCCTCTCTCTGCTAAGAGCACATTGCCTACTGGATCCTCTACTAATGTGTTCTTCAATAGCTGGTCCTATGACAGCATTTCCAAATAAGACTCTCTGACTGCAGCATGTGCACAGCATGGAGCCTTAGTGATTACATCAGCATGCATGCGCACTAAGGTCAAAAAGCTCCCAGAGCCAGAGGGAGCCGCAACTCGACACTTTTCAACTCTAGTACACAAGAAAGCCTCTGAAAAGATTCTGTAAAAATGTCTCCCCCTCTCAACCAAGATAGGAACCAATTAGGGGCAAGTATCCAGAATGGGGACTGTTGGGATGTATTTTAGACATCCAGATATTTTTTTTAAAAAACCCACCAACATAGGAACATAGGAAGCTGCCTTATACCGAATCGGACCATCCACTTAGCTCAGTATTGTCTACACTGACTGGCAGCATCTCTCCAGGATTGCAGGCAGGGGTGTCTTCTAGCCCTACCTGGAGGTGCTGGGGGTTGAACTTGGGACCTTCTGCATGCAAGACATATGCTCTGCCACTGAACTACAGCCCTTCCCCAGTGAAAGCAGCCAAAACACCAATATAATTCAGAGCAGCAGCAAATTTAGCATTCAGATGCTGAACTGGGCTGGTTCTCCTTACCCTTATATGTTTTCCAAACTCCAGCTAGCAGGTACAGAGATCCTCTGGTAACTCTCTTTCCAATCCGCACCATATATTTAATGCACATTTAAAGCATATAACTTCCTTCAAAGAACCCTGGGACCTGTAGTTCACACCTCACAGAGCTATATACACTTCCCAGCAAAACAAACTACAGTTCCCAGGATTGTTTGGGGACGCCATGTACTTTTAACGTGTTTCTGAATGTGCTTTAAATGTATGGTGTGGATGTCACCCAACATGTGGAAAAACCCATACCTCTGATGACTAAATGTGTAAAAAGAAACGCCTTTTCCCAAGTTGTTACCTGAATCTAGAAAAGGAAAGTCCTTTGAACCCACACACCATCAACATCGCTTTCTCGCCTACTGAAACCACACTTATGTAGAATATGCAGAAATCAGCCGGTGCAAACCGAGCTCTGGCCTTGAGATGCAAGAGTTCACTTCTTGCTCCTGAGCTTGATGCTCTGCACCTTGGTCATCTCAGATTTGTGGCTGTGGCTGTTCAGTGGCAAGGGGGAATGCACTCTTTGTATATGCTTATACACCTTCTTGTCGTTGCCATCACTGGGCATGCTGAGTGTGGTGTCAAAACCAGGATGTGTGGTTCAGTTGCTGCTGAAACTAAGCATGCTGCACAAGATCCCCCTGCAAAGTGTCCTCAGGGAATAGGAGCCCCTGTAGGGACAGCCTGTGCTTTGCTAGGCTGATGCCCGAGAACAAGTTGGTCATCCCTACTGGCATCTGAAGCAGGCTCCTTATGCATGGCTCCTCCTCCTCCTCCAGTCTTTTCAGGCTGTGCTCTTTATCACCCACCCCTTTCAAAACCCTCTCGTATGCCCAGTTGGCATCATCAGCTGTTTCAATAAAGCCCTTCCCAGTTCACTTATCATTCCTTGCCCCGTTGTGTTGCCACAGCAGTGCAAAACAATCCTTCAGCCACCTGCTTTGGCCAGATACCCCACAATGGGAGGCTGGAACTGCCTGGCATTTGGGGGATGTGTGGGTGGGTACACAAGCTGGTGGAAAGCTGCAAATCTCCAGTGCATAAAGACAGGAGTCTGTTTGTGTGCGTGTGTGTATGAGAGAGAGAGATGTCAACCCTGCATGGTGATTACACTGCCCTGGATGGCTTTGGACAACACATTACGGGCTGCATTTAACTAAGTCCAGCTCAGAGCAGACCCATTAAAATTAATGAACCTAAGCTAGTCATGTCTGGTCAATGGGTCTCCTCTGAGTAGAGCTAGCACTGAATGCCGCCCCATATATTTAAAGTGCATGACTTCCCCCAAAGAATTCTGGTAACTGGTTTATACCTTAAATATGTAAATGGACTGCCTTCAAGGTTTTCCTGGTAAGTGGTATTCAGAGGGGATTTACCATTGCCTTCCTCTGCCGCTGAGAGGCAGTGACTGGCCCAAGGTCACCCAGGGAGCTTCATGGCTATGTGGGGATTCGAACCCTGGTCTCCCAGGTCGTAGTCCAGCACCTTAACCACTACACCATACTGGCTGTTGGTTTATACCTTACAGAGCCACAATTCCCAGCACCCTCTATAAACTACAGTTTTCCAGTATTCCTTGGGGAAGTCATGTGCTTTAAATGTGTGGTGTGTACACTGCAGTCTTTAATCCCAAAAATAGGGGCAGTGGCCCTGATTGCTCAGCTGTGTGTGTTGGGGAGGCACTCTGGATATTCATGCTCAAAAGGTGTTATCTTCTGTGTTGTTGCATCACCTGCTCCAAGATGGCCTTATCACTGCAAAAATGTTCTGGTCTGATTCTTTATTCAAATTAAGTCACAGAGACCTCAAAGGGGAGGGAATAGTTAAAATTCTTAGGAGCCAAAGAGATCCAGTTTTTAAGAGCTAACCCTGTATGGAGGAAAGACTATATTTAAAGTTCCAGGCAGCAGTGGAGAGGTTTTAAGCAACCAGATTTTTTCCAGGCTGGATAGTGTGCTGTGACTACTCCAGAAAATTCTGCATAAGAGGGTAAATCACAGACTAAAACCCGATCACAAAGTTCAGTGGATGATTCCTTCAGCCTGTCAATCTCTCCATAACAACAACAACATCTGTTACCTCACTTTCTAATTTCCTTCAGCACCCCTTCTGGCCCTTTCCCATCAGAAGAGGGAGACTTACAGTAGAATTCTACTGCCTTGTTCCATCAGTGCAAGGATTTCTGCTTGCACAAAGAACCATTCCCCTTCCCCCACACACACACCTTCAAAATCTGTTCTGGGGGTTCCCCCAACCATCTGGAGCAGATTTGGAGAGGGGATGGGGTGGCGCACAGAAAGGAGAAGGAGGGGAAATTCTGTTGGACATGTGGACATTTTTCCACTGACGGAACAATCACTTAGTGCTGCATTGGATGCAATCCATATCTTTCCACCCCAAAAAAACCTCTGTCTCTCAGCCACTTTTACTCAGCATGCAAAGAATTGCCAGTGCTGCCATTGGCCTAACCAAAAGGCTATGCCAGGGATGGTGAGCTGTTAGCCCTCAGCAAGCATGGCCAGTGGTGACGGATGAAGAGAGCTGTAGTTCAGCTACATCTGGAGGGCCGAAGTTTCCCTACGCCTGAGTTATGGCATGGATAGGAGGTGCCGGACAGGCTGTGGCACTGAGTCCCACCTAACAGTTGCCCAAGACACCATGGATGGCTCCTGGCCCATTGCCTGAGAAGCACTGCTTTAGATTCTGCAGAGATAGTCTAATAAGATTGCTCTTTACAAATCGACAATGGAGGCGCCGCAGCGAAACCTCAACCTAAGGTCACAGCTGCCCTGGCTTCAGTCTGCAACAGATTATCTTTAGCAATCCAACAGGCTGTGCAGTGTGAACCTCTCCGCCTTCTCCCACTTCTCAAGTTTGTGACTTCCCCACATCGGTCCTCACCACCGTGCTTGCGTGCTTGTGCGCAATATCCCAGTGTGTGCAGCATTTCCTGCAACAAGCATTCAACCACCATGCATTTAGAAAGTGATTCACTGCTTCCCCTCCCATTTTGCATTTTTGTCAAGATGTTTTGTAAATTAAAACCAATTTTGATTTAATTTCTGGCCCTTGTGTATCTCCAGGGAAATTTTACAAATAGAATAGAAGGGAAGAAAGGTCACGAAGGTTAAGAACTGTTTACTCAGGGGCAAGGAAATGGCACTCTGCGTATGGTCAGAGACATAGTTCTCTGTAAGCAGAAAATCTCTCAGATAATGCTACTGCAGTTAATGATCCTACCAAAGAGCCATTTCATCCAGACAAGTCTGTTCATCTTCAAAGGAGGCTCACCTCCACAAAATCCAGGTATGGGGAACCTTCGGACCTCCAGATGTTGCTGAACTACAACTCCCATCATCCCTGACCATTGGCCATGCTTGCTAGGGCTGATGGGAGTTGTAGTTCAGCAACATCTGGAGGTCCAAAGGTTCCCCACACCTGGATTAGGTTTGCTACCTCTGGTTTCATTTATTTATTTAGAAAATTTCTTAATCGCTTTATATTCAGAGAATCTCAAAGTGATGAACAAAAAATCAAATGCAATAGAGCATAATTTCAAAACATTGTATAAAGTAAAGGTTCAGTACCATAAGATAAAATAACAAAACCATGTACAAAAGTAGAAATCCATACCAAAAAGAAAGAAAAAGAAAAACATCAAATCAATGTATAATAGGCATGGGGGTGGGGTGGGGTGCCAAGCCAGACTGGAATTGTGACATGGAGGGGGAGAGAGAGGGAGAGGGAGTGCAGGTCTTTAACCCTTTGCTCCATGCTGTAGTGCCAATAAACTTCCCCAGTCACATATTACTTGAAATAGTAAGAAAGGTCACACTGGTGACTGAAGCCAGTGATGTATTCTAGCAGTGGAGAACAGGGCCCATAATGGAGTAACAGGTCAGTCATAATGGACTTATCTGCCTGAAACTCTGGAAAGCCACTGCCAGTCAGTGTCAGCAATGCTGAGCTAGATGGACCAAAAGCCTGACGGATGGGCCCCAAATCTTCTTGGATCCTGGGGGCACATTTGGAAATGCAAGAAAATGTCACAGGAACCACAAAATACACATTTCCCAGAAGAAAATCTGGCAATGCTCAGATTCCCGTCCAAAGTGGCACCCCCAAAACAAAGTCAGAGAGCTTCCAGACTGTCATTTTCAGGTAGGATTCAGTCACATTCCGGTAAATTCGGGTGTGTGCAATTGCAGTAGATTAGGAGGTGTTGTGCAATAAACTGGTTCCCCCAAAGACTGGACTGTTTGCAATAAGGGAAGCAACAGGAAAATGCACTGGAATGTGTGGAATAACACTTGCTTTGACACAACGCCATCTAACTTCCCCACAAACAAATCAAAATGAATGCTCATTAAATAGCCAGCCAGGTCTCATTTCCTTGCAAACAAATCAGGCTGAATGCTCAATAAACAGGTTATCTGGAAGCAACCACAGACCAAAACGAAACAAAAACCAACTAACCCCCCCAATCATACAACCCCCCCCCTAAAAAAAAACCCTCAAAAAAACACATTCTAAAAATATTGGGAGGGGCCTTGGTAGGTGCCAAGGGGAGGGGGTGTCTGGAAGCATCACAAGCGCAATGTGTGCTCCGCTGGGGACCCCAGAACTTGGGAGAAGGCTGCTTTCTCCTAAAAGCAGCCCGTGGTTCACCACTGTGGCTGGAGAGAGCCGCCCCTGCTTTGGCACAGCTGTTCACACCTCCTTGTAGGTGTCTCTGTTTACCTAACCTCTGCTAGGAGACCTGCAGGCACACCCGACGGGGAAAGATAAGAGGTTCCGCCTTGACAGCACGCTGCCGCCCCTGCTTTTGCCCAGCAGCCTACAGATCTGGATTCCTGGCCAGCTGGCTGAGGTGCCCCAGGTCATGAATTTCCCCCTTCTCTCGCCCATCCCAAGTCCCAACCCCCTCCTTGAGGAGCAAGAAAAGGCAAGCTGGGCTGCACAGGCCAGCAGCTGATGCACGAAAAGCCTGTCCCTACAGCGGCTGCCACACTGATCCTGCTGGCTCAATGGCTCAGGATGTGGTCCAGAGAAGAATAATTTATTTTTGCTCAAAGAGACATGCGCTGCTTCTCACAGAAGGTAGCGTCCTGTACCGACTGACATCCTTAGCCACTCTTTCAGCTGTTCCTCAACTTGGCGTCCCAGATATTTGAGACGGACTACTGTAGTCCAAATCTTCTGGAGGGCACCAGGTTGGGGGACGGCTGCTCTATTTGACATGGCTGTCTGCATTCACAGGAGCCCTCCCGTCAGTGACTTCCCTGCCACAGACCCCGCTGTGCCTTCTGTTAAGATTCCCAGGCCTGTTTGAAAATGCACAGCACGTAGGAAGATGCCGTATACTGAGTTGGACCATTGGGGTCCATATAGCTCCGTACGGTCGACCCTGACTGGCAGCAGCACTCCAAAGCTTTCAGGCAGGAGTCCTTCCCAGCCCAACTTGGAGACTCTGGGAGCTGAACCTGGGACCTGCTGCCTGCGACGCAGATGCTCTACAACTAAACCCCCGCCCTTTGGCAAAGGACGGCAGGAATGGCCTCACCAGCCCTGGTGCCATTTGCAGCAGGGTGATGGGCACAAATCAGCAGGTGAAGGTTTTGCACAGCGTGGAGGTTCAACAGGATGAGGTGGGCGAGGGGGAGGACAGGGCTGGCAGCACTTCTTGCTAGCCCAGTTCATTTGTCTGAAAGAGTAGCCTGGCACACAAAACTTTGGCAGGTTGTAGCACCTCCTAGCACAGAAACGCAAGGGCCCCTTAGGGGAAGGGCTGTGACTCAGTCTCACATCTGCCTCACATACAGAAGGTCCCAGGTACAATCCCCAACATCTCCTGGAACCCAGGAAATGTGCTGCCGGTCAGTTTAAACGATACTGAGCTAGGTGGATTGATAGTCTCATTTGGTATAAGGCAACTTCCTGTGAGATAAAGTTATGGAAAGGCTTCACCTGTCTCATTCCTGTAGGTCAAGATGACCAGAGAGTCAGTGTTGTGTAGCAGTCAGAATGTCGGATTAGGACCTAGGAGACTAGGGTTCAAATCCCCACTCAGCCATGAAGCTCACTGGGTGACCTTGGGCGAATCAGCGTCTCAGCCTAATCTACCTCACAGGGCTGTTGTGAGGATAAAATCAGAAGGGGGAGAACCATGTGTGCCACCTTGAGCTCCTTGGAGGAAGGGTGGGATCGAATAATAGTGATGATGATGATGATGATGTCTCAGGCAAAGGAATCAGTCCACGGAAAAGGCGGCAGCCCTAGCAAGGAGATGGCCTTCAAAGTTTACACCCGTTCTCCCTGGCTGCTATGACCCCTGTGCATGAAAGGCAGAAAACTCAACAGGCCAACCTTTCCCCCCTCCCCCGTGCTGGATGGGGCTGATGGGCACCAGGTTGGAGAAGGCTGCCACAGTCTAGTACTACTGGTCTGCCTATCACGGCCAGCAGCTCCTCTCTGGATTCTCAGATAAAAGCCTCTCCCGCTGAGTTACGATGGTCCCTCTCACAAGCAACTCTGAAGCTAACATGGGGAGATTGTAAAAATATTGGTAAATATTGGCGTGTGCTATATTGTGAGCTCTCTTAGTTCCTGGGCAAGGCATCCTGGAAAAGGTTGGCACCATCAGGCGGATATCATAGATAGACTTGCCTCGCTGTGGCTGCCTCGGGACTGAGAAGATTCAGGAAATGTGTGACCCCTCTGGGAGTCTGGCCACTTTCCACTCCAACTCTGGCTATGAAAATTTAATCACTTCTGCAGAGTGGGTGGGTTGTGGCAGGGAGGGGAGAGTTTAAAGCCTGTCAGTTTTGGCAAGGCTGGTTTGGGCCTGTATGTGGCTGACAAACCCAGGGCGCATGGACTTCTCCCATCACATGGGGAGCGGGGGGGGGGCTTGGACAACATTTGTCCTAGGAAAGCCCCTTAATAGTTTGGAAGTGAAAAAGCAGAGGCATTCCTGCTGCAGGGTGGAGACGAGCAGGAAGTGCAGACAGGGAGAATGCCTCAGAGTCCCACGTGTGGGTCTGCACTGTGCAGTCCTCACTGGGCACACAATCTGACCAGCCTAGGGTGTCCATGTGCCTATAATCTATCAGAAGGGAGAGCGGCATGAGCCTAAAGTATCCCATCGACAGTTAGCAGCACCCGGACAGCAAAATGAGCATGCAGAAAGGATACCTGGTCTCAGCCTTCCCTGCTATGGCAAGATGGATTATATTTCCATTTTAAATTCTTATTGTGACGTCTAAGTTTTCATCTATACATATACATTAGCATATGCACAATTTTTTTGCATAGTCCCTGTCCTCTTTTTTGCACAACTGGCCACCCCAGACTATGGTGGAGGCAGCCATAGTGAGCACCGCTTCCAACCTGCCTGCATCCCATTCCAAGTGACGGCCAACAGGGCGGCGCTGATGCCTGGGTCACATCCACACCAGACATTGAAAGCACTCGTATACCACTTTATCAGTTGTGGCTTCCCTGCACCACCATCAAATAATCCTGGGAATTGTAGTTTGTTAAGGGTGCTGGGAATTATAGCTCTGTGAAGGGATAAACTACAGTCCCCAGGACTCTTTGGGAGAAGCCATGACTGTTAAAGTGTCATATATGTGCATTAAATGTATGGTGTGGACTCAGCAAACCCTTTAATGAGCTTTGGCCGCTCTCCCATGAACCCTGCCCAGTCCCACCCAGTGTTGTCGTTGATGATGATTGGATTCCTTGCCCACCTTTCATTGCTTTTAACATCACATTTTAAATGGTTGCGATCCGCCCTAGGGCCTTAGGGTGAACGGCAAGTTGTTTTATTTATTTATTTGGTTATTTTTTTTATTTGTAGGGTGGAGTCCTGGGTGAGAGCCAGGAGGCTGAGATATGTTGAGTAGAGAAGGGCAAGGCAATTGTCTGGCACATGTTCACTCCCTGGCGTGCAGCTACATGGGTGGGAAGAGTTTCACCTGCTCGGCTTCAGTGTGACAGTTAAAAGCTTGAGAGCACGGCCAAAAATAAAATAAAATATTATGGTGACCCTCAGCAAGGCCAGGCAAAGACATTATTCTGCCTGAGGCATAGGACAAGATGGTGCCTATCCCCACCCCACTCCATATACAAAACCTGTGCAGACTGGCAGCTGGATCTTACTTTGATACTGGCAATAGGGAGATCCATCCATCCACACCATGCATTTAGAGCACACATATGGCACTTAACAGTCAGGGTGTTCCTCAAAGTATCCTGGGAACTGTAGTTTCCCCTTACAGAACTACAGTTCCCAGCACTGTTAACAAATGACAGTTCCCAGGATTCTTTGGGGGCAGCCACATGCTTTAAATGTATGGTGTGAATGTAACCACAGCATCCTCCATGGCCATCAAGTCCGAAAGCTAGCTTAGGGGGTGCAGGACAGGCCTGGTGGCCAACGTACATCTCTGTCCACGGCCCGCCTCTCAACATCTGCTGCCTGAGGCAGCTGCCTCTCTCTGCCCCAAGGCAGAGCCGGTCCCCTGACCCTCGACACTGGAACCCATTTGAAATGTACAGCATAGAAGTATGTTGGACGTTGATTATTCGTTCCCAGGCCCACTGCGAATGAAAAGTTGTGCCAAACAGTGGTTAAGCAGAGAGGGTGTTTTCTGCCAGCCAGGGTTAGTCGGATTTGGCTTCTCAAGCTGTCAGGCCCTCTGTGCTCTGTGGTTTATGCAGGGGGGGGAGATTGTGAATCTTGCTCAAGCCCACTAGTGTGGTTCACATGCTGGTAGGAAAGTAAGAAAAGCAGGGGACAGTGGCCCCCCTAGTCCAACATCCTCCCAGTGGCCAACCAGATGCCCATGGGAAGCCCACCTGAATGCAACAGCACACTCCCCCCTTGCAGCTCCCAGCAACTGGTAGTATTCAGAGGCATACTGCTTCCGTAGCAGGAGAACATAGCCATTGTGGCTCATAGCCATTAATAGCCTCATCTTCCCTGTATTTATCTTAACCCTTTTGCAAAGCCATCCGAGTATTCCTTGGGTTGCCACCTTTCTGGGTGCCTCCCACCCTTTTAAAATGTGCCTTCTTGACAAGTGGCCTGATACGTAGAGATTTAGCATGCAACTATGTTCCCACCCAACATCTCCGGTGGGGGTGGGAGAGGGCACAGGCAGGCTGCTGGTGGAGACGAGATGCAGGGCCCTTAAAAAGGTGACAATGACCCCAGATATCGTGGGATAGCTTCAGCTCCATGGAGAACCAGTGTGGCTAGTGGTTAGTTTAGCCCTTGGCTACCAGATATTTTGGAGTACAATTCACATCAGCCCCAACCAGCACCAGCATGTGGTGCTGGGAGCACAGTTGTGCTGCCTGAGGTTGATGGGTGTTGTAGTCCAAAACATCTGGAGGGCACAGGGTTGGCAAAGGTTGGGTTAGAGACAGAGTGGGGAGAGAGCTCAATTTGAATCTGTGCTTTGGCCATGAATCTCATTGGGTAAGCTTAGGCTGAAGTCTCTCTGTCTCTGTCTGGCTAACCTACAACACAGGGTTGTTGTGAGGATAAATGGGGATATTCCCATTAGGTGCAAGAGATGATAGGGCTCCTGCACCCTCCATAGTTGTGTGGAAGGAGGAATTTCAGCTGCTGTGGCTTGCCATGCAAATTTCTTCTATAGAACTGTGAAAAGAGCATCTGGCAACCCCAAACCCCATCTGTGCATGTTACTCTCCAAGCTTCTTGGGGAAAAAGTGGGATGTAACTGTAATAAATAAAACAACACCACATCTTCCTATGCCTTAGTTGCCAACTTCTTTTTACCAGTCTGCAGGCATTAACAGCGGATGATCTCCATGCTGTGAAAAGCTTTGCTTGCAGATTTCTACCGATCAGGATGCTGCTGAAGGCCTAAGAGTATGCCTTTGTCTGTACATTGGTAGCCTTACAGTTGCCTAATCTGTAAAGAACAGAACTGACAAAAGCTTCCCTTCTTGTTTGGGTTAGAATCTGGCCTCCTTGGCTGCCTGGCCTGCAGAGATTTTGAACAGTCACCCCCATTCTCTCTAGCCCCTGCATGTACCAGGTCTTTCAGGGAAGAGGGCAGGGCCCTTCCGAGGACCGATTCACATGTCTGGGGCTGGATTCCCCTGTGCCAGGAGAGAGCGTAGCAGGAAACTGGGGCAAGGCCCCTCAGTAGCAGTACTGGAATTTGTGGGGCAGATCTGGACATTGCAGCACTAAGAGGACTGTGGATCTGGTTGGGAGGGGGAGAGGAGATGGGAATTAAATTAGGAAAGGGGAAAGATATGGGGTAGGATAAACATTCCTGGAGGAAAGGGACGTATGTTTATTTTCTGCTCTGTGAATGGGGAAATCATAGATGCACTGTGTGTTAAGGTCCAGTTTTTTGTATTAATACAGGTGGGTCATGTCTGTGTGAATGTTTGGCTATGTTTAAGGTTGCCAACTTGTTTACTGATTCTCAGTCCTCTGCTTTTATCAACAGCTTGATTGGCAAAACACTAGTGGGCGATAATGGTTCTCTCTGTGTCAGCATGAAAACCTTCACTTTCTGATTATGCGCTGCCATTAAAGGCACAGGAATGGGCCAAGCCAGTTTTGTTCTGACCATTTGGCAACCTACTGGTGTTTTATAAAAAAAAATCTCTCCATTTCTCTTTAATGTTGTGTTTCATGAATTGCATAAACAGCTGGAAATGGCAAAAGAAAAGGAACAGGAAGCAGAGAAACAAAGAGAAGGAATATTAAACAGGGAAATTGTGTGATCAGACTAGTCTTGTCCCTCGGCTCAAGACACACACAATAATCCTCTGGTCTAACATTTTCCTTGCTGAATTTACACTGGTGTCCTCTTTCCCCGTGCAGAAGGGAGATCTCCCATCGTGGTGATGATACAAGTCAGCCTTCGCCAACCTGGTGCTCCCCAGATGTTTTGGATTACAGGTCCGATCAGTTCCAGCCAGCATAGGGCTGAGGCTGCTGAAAACTGTAGTCCAACTAAAACTACCAATTAAACATTCTCCTAGCAAGGGGCAGAACAAATCAGAAATTTACCCAAGCAGGCTGAATCCAATCACTGGTCCAAGAGTGTGTACAAGTCAGATCTGAATAACAACAGGGGACCCTAAAATGTGGTGTCCTGCTGACCATGAAGCCCAAATTCAACAGGAAAGCTGCTGTTTTCAAAGAGCCCCAGAGAACTGAAGGAGAAATGCTGGAATTTCCTTGCTGGATCCAGCCCAAAATTATTATGCAGCACTAGCCAGGCAGGTGTCCCCATAAGCTTACAAGGAGGGTGCAAGGATGATGGCCTTCCTCTGCAGTATGTCTCCAAGCTGTGGTATTCAGAGATAGACTGCCCCTGAACCTGGAGATCTATCATGCATAAATAACCAGTAACATACCCTTTCCCTCTAGTTGTCTAATTAAGAACATAAGAAGAGCCTGCTGGATCAGGTTAGTGGCCCATCTAGTCAAGCATCCTCTTCTCACAGTGGCCAACCAGATGCCCCAATGGGAAGCCCGCAAGCAGGACCTGAGCACAAGAGCACTCTCCCCTCCTGCGGTTTCCAGCAACTGCCATTCGGAAGCAGGCTGCCTCTGACCGTGGAGGCAGAGCACAGCTGTCACAGTTAGCAGCCATTAATAGCCTTCTCTTCCATGTATTTGTCTAACCCTCTTTTAAAGCCCTCCAAGATGGTGGCCATCACTGCCTCCTGTGAGAGGGAACGGCAGCGTTTCACTTCGTGCTTGTGGGCGTGTGGGGAAGAAGTCTGTGGCTTGCCAACTGACTCACATCAACCACACCACTGATCAGGTTTTGAACAGCTTTCACGCAATGCCCCATGTCGCTTGGGGGCCTCTATGAAGTCCATGCATGCATGGGAACGAACCGAGGAGGTTGCCTTATACTGAGCCAGGCCGTTGATCCATCTCGCTCAGTCTTGTCTACACTGACTGGCAGCAGAGGCTCTTCAGGCAGGGAGTCTCTCTCAGCCCTACCTGGAAGGATGCCAGAGATCAGACCTGGGACCAGTGGCGGCTCCGTGTCAATAGGGCAGCAGAATCCACTCCAGGTTTTAGTCCAAGCTTTCGAGAAGCTGTCTAAGACCTGAAAGTTTGAAAGTTCAGACTAAAACCCGGAGCGGATTCCACTGCTCCACTGACATGGAGTCAGCAGTAGCCAGTGCCTGGGACCCTCCGCATGCAAAGCAGATGCTCCACCCTCAGCTGTGGCCCTTCCCCAATACAAACAGCTCCCCGCCTGTGCTCATCCAGTCTTGTGCAGCCTCCTCCTGCACAGAGGGGGGATTAAGCTGCGGCACCGTGCTTGCAATGATGGCCTTGGGCCAACGCCCAGCGCAGGACAGCAGCTGTGCCCAGCCAGCCAGGGTGTTGCCTCGTGCAGCCATTCCCAGCAGCCGCTGCAAGCCCACCGCCAGCCCTGCGGTGGCAGGTCAGGAGCCACTTGACTCGCCATTTCAATCCCACATCCCACCTTGTAGGGCATCTGCCTGGCATGCAAAAGGTCCCAGGTCAAATCCCCGGCAGCATCTCTAGGGAGGGCTAGGAAAGATTCTCCTGAGAGCCTCTGCTGCCAGTCAGTGTAGACAAGACTGAGCTGGATGGAACAATGCATCTGGCTCAGTCGAAAACAGCTCTGTAAGTTCCCGTTTAAATCAGCCCTTTTATTCAGAGCCATGAGGACTAGAATAGTTGCTCAAAGGTAGAGCACCTCCTGAGCATGCAGAAAGACCAGGTTCCATACCAGCATCTCCAGGTAGGGCTGAGAGTGTCCCCAGTCTGAAAACCTGGAGAACAGCTGCCAGTCAGTGTAGACAACACTGAGCTACATGGACCAATAGGCTCCTGTTCCCTCCACGATTCCTGCCACCTCACCTCAAGTCCATGTCACATCAGTTAACCTGTTGACCAGCCAACCCATATCATCTCTCTCAGTGCCTGCCACCAAGACATCCGCCACCACGGTGCTGAGAAACATCTGCCACCACTGCCTCCTTAGCCACTCTACGTAGGACTCGTCGCATCCCGATGTACATTTCGGCACCTACCGTGAGGGGCAAAGAGCAGATCACAAAGATGACAGTCATAAGGGCCAGCAAGACCAGGTGGTCCACCTCCTCCTCGCCTTGGCTGAACCAGCTCTTGCGCCGCCGCTGGGCTGCGTTGACCGAGCCACGCCGCCGGGCCCGCTGCTTGCGGTACATCTGGCAGAGGCTGATGATGACCAAAGCGTTGCACAGGAAGACAGCGAGGATGAGGAGAGCCATGAGGGTGGCGTAGGACAATGAGAAGGCTGTGTCCTGGTGCTGACCCTTCTCATCCCTGTCCATCTGGACAAAACACCAAGTCCCCGGGCAGTACTGCTTATATTTCCCAATCCCCAGGAAGGGCAGACTGCAGAACAAGGCACTGAAGGTGTAGATGGCGGGCAGCGAGAGCTTGGCCCACCAGCGGATGTTGTGCTGGGAGTAGAAGTAGGGGTAGCTGATGGCCATGCAGCGCTCCACCGCCATGGCGCAGAGGATCAGCATGGCTGCTTGGCTGAAGAACATCATGGAGAAGGCAAAGAGGTTGCACAGCCAGTTCTGGCCATCCACCATCCCCACCACGGTGGCGTTGCGTGAGTAGGCCACGAAGACCATGGGGCTGACGGCGCAGGTGCCCAGCAGGTCCGTGACGGCCAGGCCGGTCACCAGGATGCAGAACGAGGAGGTCTTGGTCCGCAGCTCCTTCCGGTGGACCCCCAAGATGGCCAAGGCCGCCATGTTGCCCACCACGCCGGCGGCAAACATGAGGGAGCTCACAGCCGGGTTGCCGTCCTTCCGCAGTTGGGTGATGTTACTGCAGTCATGCGGGAGGGACCCCAGGGTGGGCGTCAGGCTGGTGGTCAGGCTTGCTTGCAGGGGGTGCATCAGCACAAGCAGAGGGTCTTGCAGAGGGTTAGAAGGCCAGCAGCCAGGGGGTGCGGGGGTGTCTGGGATCTCTTGTTCTTCGATGGGAGAAGAGTTTCAAGCAGGAAGAGAAGGGAGGCTGGAGTCCAAATCCTCCTGCTCTTGATTCCCAGTTGATGCTGGAGGGCGGCCTCTAGGAGCTAGAGAAGCGGGTGGGCTGTTCACCAGGATTCCTGAGTCCTGAAGTTGGGAAAAAAGACATTGAAGTCTAGTGGCTAAAGGCGTGAGTATTCAAAGTCAGGTCCCTGGGTTAAGACTGGGAGGGAGTCATGAGCCCACCAATTAAAGTAGGTGGGGTTGAGGGCAAAATCGGTTTGGACTCCTGGGTTGTGTTCTTCCCAGCTCTGAGAAAGCAGCAAAGACAGAGAGCAGAAGGTGGGCAACGAAAGGAACAGCAGTTTGGGGTTCTGATTCCTCCGTGGAGCTGCAAGTCAGGATTTCCCAGATGTGGCAATGCTTGGCAGGGGCATCCGGGGGGCCTGTCCTGCCTTGTCCCTTCTGGCTCCTTGCTAAGACGTCTGGCTGCCTCTGAGTGAGTCGTCCAGCGTGGAAAGTGCGCGTGCTGCTTGGCTTTCTGTTCTGCGTGGGAGAGCATCTGAGCTGTCAGAAGCTTGCAAGGGAGCAGCTTGCTATTCAAGTAGGCAGGCAGGGACAGGGGAGGGACGGAGGTGGGGCTTGGCCAACCCGCCCAGGCCCAGGCCAATGGATGTCAAAGCAGTTTCCTTTTCTCCATCCAGACTCCCACGCTTTCTTTTTTCCTTTCTTTCTTTCTTCAGTGATTTTAAACGAGCTCATCAGCTGAATCAAAACACAAAAGCTTGCCCAGCCGGTGAGACTCATTCCTGATTGCATAGGCAGAGCCCCCCAAATTCTAGCTGCCCAAATGCAACCCAGCGGAAAGTATGCTGCGGAAGCAAGGGGCATTGCACAGTTCCTCGTAGTGCAAAGTTAAGTCACCCGGATTTAACCACAGCCAGGCCTTCAGCATCTGGAAGTGGAGGGAGGAGAAGCGCCTACCCGACCAAAACAGGCCTACCGTTAGCCAAAGTGAGGCAGCTGCCTCAGCTGACAGAAGCTGCGAACTGGGGAGAAGCAGAAGCCGCTGAAGGGCAAAAATCTGTGCGGTGGAGGGCGCAGGGTTGAAGTATGTTTCAACAACCGCCCGTGTGGCCAGCTTTTTCGCATGGGATGCGGAGGGGTGCCAACTTTTCCTAAGCCTCAAGCTGCAAAGGGTCTCGAGGCAGCCCTTGCAGCATTGCATGAGTAAGGTGGCTGCCTTTTTGGACTGGCCTCGTTTTAAGCCACTTGTCAAGGAATATTGTAGCCCTGGAATCCCTGCACTGGCAGGCAGTTGGACTCAGTCAGCCTTCCCTCACTTAGTGTCTTCCAGATGTTTTGGTCTGCTGCCGGGAGTGTGTGCTGACTGGGGCTGCTGGGAGCTGCAGTCCAAAACTTGTGGAGGGCACGAGGTTGGTGGAGGCTGGACTAGATGACCCATGAGGTCACTTCCACCTCTATGATTCTAGGAATGAAGACCCCCTAATTGTATGGTTCTCAAAGGCCTCCCTAGAGTTAGGAAGTACTTGTGCTGTATCAGGCAAAATCCAACATCCCTGTATAAACCGCCCAACCATCCCGCTCCATCGCTCCACCCATATTTCCTTCTTCAGGTTCTCACCTGGATTGGCCTCTGTTTCCTGGGAGGGTCCTTGCAGAGGGGCTTGCAGAGGGGCTTGCACAACTCAGATCTGTGTATGACCGCAAAGAGCAGAAGGCACAGCTGGAGCTTTAGTTAATCATTTGGTTGGAAGGGAAAGATCTCGGGTCCACCTGCTGGGCAACTCGGGTAGTAGCACCGAATGTCTGCAAGAGAACGCTAGTCTGGGTACATCAAAAGGGCAATGATAGCAGCTACCTGGAAAACACCCAACCCACATATGTTACATAAATGGTATCAGGAAGTATGGAAATGAGCTCTGATGGAGAAACTCACACATCAATCATTGGCGATCACTTGTGGCTGAGTAAGATTATCTTCCAAGATAAGGTCTCTGCTTGGAAGACGCCTGTGCATGAATTTGTTTTATGTGGGGAGATCGGAGCACGACGATCGACACACAATTTTGACAGAAAAGGGCTTTGATCCAATGGCATGGATACCAGGACGATTGGAAGTCTTTTGTCTGCTGCAGCCTTCATCCGCCTTCACAGCCTTTGTAACATACACATTGTTATCCTCCACCTGTTCTGCCGTTGAGGACTTTCTTGGATCGTTCTTTGTCTGGTTCCTCTCCCTTGACCTTACTACCATGGGTGACCCTGCTGGGAGTGCATGACTCCCGACGGCATCACTCACAGGGTTCACTGGAACACGCAAGCCCACTCACCACTACCAGCTAGGGGACTCACACCCAATTTAAAAGCAATGAAACAGGACCAGAAGCAGATAAGTCTTATGAACAATGGTACCGCTTTATTGTTGTATTAATTAAGTTCTACTTGTTTTATATATTCAAAACCAATGAAAACATTGTTTAAAAAAACCCTAGTTTTAATATTCATTGCTTCCTCTTGGAAACCTTGGGCCAAGGTTAGGAACTGCAGTTTCAAATGATCCCTGTTAGAGAGTTACAGGCTGCATATATACCATACATTTCAAGCACATTTAAAGCACATGACTTTTTAAAAAAACAGTATAATATAAATAATATGCCATTGTTTACTAAATATCATATAAACAGTGAAGAATAGATTTGATAATTTATTTGAACTACTATACTTATAATTATATGAAGAAATATATTGCACATGTATATCATGGTTCATCTCCCCCTCCTTCCTCAACTGGATCTCTTGGGAGATCATACCCAAGGATTTTTCTCATTTCCAAGAGAACAGCTTCCCCAAGGGTCTTTATTATGGGACATTCCCGTGACAAATTTGCATTGGATGCCTTATATCTCCAGCACAGTTCTCTAATAGTTAGATAAATTTTATTCAGTCTGGTTGGTGTTAAATACCGTGAGTAATAGGTTTATTTTAAAAATTCCCAAATGTTCATGCGGCTGGGAAATTGCATCATATTCTTCTATACCCATGTCCATTTTTCTGTCAGTATTATCGATAACATATTTGACTTGGTAAGTATTAGTAATTGGTTCTAATTCAGCAATGATTTTATATATCCATCCTGGCAATTCCAGGCAATTGAATATTTGTGATGAACAATTCAAAGGTTGCACAATCTCTGAATGATCAGTTTCTTTGTACTAACATGTGCCTTACTTGTAAGTACTGAAGGAAGGATCACTATCCTTCCTCCTGTGCCTTTAACAACAGGAAAGCATGCAAAAGATGCAGGTCTTCCTGGCAGGGAGATGTTGACAATCAACGTATGTAGTAGGAAAGGAAACCATTGCCTCTATTCAGACCCAAATGAAGAGAGTTGAACTTCTTGATTAACTGCAATTCATTTGTTTCACACTTGGAGCGTCCCTGTTACATTCATAAGAACATAAGAAGAGCCTGCTGGATGAGGCCAGTGGCCCATCTAGTCCAGCACCCTGTTCTCACAGTGGCCAACCAGGTGCCCATGGGAAGCCTGCAAAGGGGACCAGAGCACAAGAGTACTCTCTGCTCCTGCCGTTTCCAATAATTGGTATTCAGAAGCATGCTACCTCTGACTATGGTGGCAGAGCACAGCCATCATGGCTAGTAGCCACTGATAGCCTTAACCTCCATGAGTTTGGCTAATGCTCTTTTAAAGCCATCCAAGATGGTGGCCATCCCTGCCTCTTGTGGGAGCAAATTCCGTAGCTTAACTCTGCCCTGCGTGAAGAAGTCCTTTCTTTTGTCTGTCTTGAATCTTCCGACATTCAACGTCATTGGATGTCCACGAGTTCTAGTGTTATGAGAGAGGAAGAAAAGCTTTTCTCTAGCCACTTTTTCCACGCCGTGCATGATTTTATACACTTCTATCATGTCACCTTTTACAAAGTCCCCAAAACTACAATATTCAAGTGGTTGGACTTGCCGCAATATAGAGACTCCATGTTCAGAGGCAGTGTACCTCTGAATACCAGGTGCTGGGGACAACAATGGGGGCAGGCTCTTGCCTTCCTGCCTTGCCTGTGGGCTTCCCGGAGGCATCTGGTCATTTGGACGCTAGCCTAGCTGGACCTGCTTGGTCTGATCCAGCCAGGCTCTCCAGACATCCTGGATCCTCGCTCAGGCCTTTCCAGTCCAAAGTCACCGCTCCTTCGCAATGCAACAGGTGGGAGATGCTTCTCATCCTTTGTGCTGGAGATAAACTAGGCTTTAATTGGCTTGCCCTTTCAAGGCATTTAGCTTCCAGCTGATAATTTTGTCTTAATGCAGCTGGGAAGGGAACATTCATTATTCAGCAGTAGCTTGGCTCTCTCTCTGTTCCAGGCCTTTTCCGGATGGAATAATTCATTTATTATCAAGGCAGGGTGATGTCATGCCTTTCTCAACAGTCATTTGCAACATCCTGTCAGCATCCAATGAACCCTGCAAGGTAGGTCAGCTGCACATGGCCTAACTTCAGCCAAGGCTCTCTTGTGCTTTGTCTCCTAGAATCTGCCCAGGGCTCAGTGCTATAAAGAATAATGGAGTCCAAGAATGCCTCTGAGCATGTGAAGATCTGAAAGCTACATTTTGCTGGTGGGAGTGAGAGATTGAGGCACAGGAGCAGGGCCTATTCAGAAAAAAAAGGGCAACCCCGGATAGGATTTCAGTGCCACTGGACAGATCTGGGACCTCTCTAGCGACCCCTCCTGCCTGGATGGAGTATTACACCTTACATCTGCACTGCCCTTTCTTTGGAAGTGTAACTTGGCCCATGCCTGTCTTCCTTTTGATTGTATCCTCTAGCTAGCAACTTCTTCTGGCAGAATTATTCATGCAAAATACATGCAGGTTTACTTAATCTGCATGACATGCTCTAGCCTCAAAATCTCTTGGTTGGTCTGTTTTGAGCACAGAAATGTGACGGTGATTGTGACCAGGAAGAATAAGGAAGGGTTGTGAAGAAAAAGCAGCCTCCGGGGTTCTCAGAGTCCTGCTAGGCCATGCTCCAGCCCATCTCCGTCTCCTCTTTCTCCTTGCAGAGGGCAGCGGCCGGGCATAGCTGTTCTATGATGGATTGCCCACATCTTGCCAAAAGGATGCTTGGCTTGGCAAAGCCTGCCAGCTACCTAGTCCGAGAAGTTTGTCTAATCTTCGTTTCATCGGGGCTGGCTCGACATTCTCTCTTAACATATTAGGAAACCTGAAGTAGGTTTATGGGAAGTCAGGCCTTTCCTTGTGGAGTAGCTGCGGGGCCTGCACTGCTTCTCCCTTACAGTGCTTGGACAGTTCTCCATGGCTCCTGGTCCAAACACACATCACAATCTCCCTTCATGGCCCTGGCACATTCTCCTAATCCTCGAGAACTGGGGTGAAATACAGTCCAGAAACCTGACTCCAGCAGTCTGGAGTTCATGTGCTCTCTAGTGACCCCTACTGCCTGGATGGAGTATTATGCCTTACATCTGCACTGCCCTTCCTTGGAAGTGTAACTTGGGCCATGCCTGTCATCCTTTTGATTGTATCATCTAGCGACTTCTTCTGGCAGAATGAAGGACTACACTCCTGAACTTACACTGTCCTTTTCTTGGGAGACTTTGATCCCTGGTGGTCATGCCTTTTACTGCATCAACTGAAGTTTCCAAGTGTGTGTGTGTGTGTGTAGTTTGTTTGGGGAGGTGTGAACTCCTCTCTGATCCACTCTATTATAAAAGTTGAGTATGCACTACCTAGAGAGCCAGTGTGGTGTAGTGGTTAGTGTGTTGGACCAGAGAGCTTGGGAGACCAGGGTTCAAATCCTCACTCAGCCATGCGGTTCACTTAAGTGACCTTGGGTCAGTCTCTGTGTTTCAGCCTAACCTACCTCACAGGGTTGTTGTGAAGATAAAATGGGGAGCAAAAGAACCATGGACACCACCTTGAGCTCCATGGAGGAAAGGTGGGAAATAAATATGATAACAAATGCTAAATAAAAAGAATGGTACGGTACACTTTGATTGCAAGATCTGGGTTCAAATCTCTGCTCAGCCATGAAGTTCACTGAGTGACCTTGGGCCAGCCTCTGTGTTTCACCCTAGCTTGCCTCACAGGTTATGGGGATAAAAATGGGAGCCAAGTTTCTCTCCTGTGACAGCTGAGGTGGGAATGTTTCAACTGTTCAGTTTCCTTTGGTTAGATGGCTAGTAAAAGCATAGAAGCAGGGCAAATATTTTTTTTAAAGGTTGCCAAGGTTAATTCTGATTTAGAGGGAAAGTGCTAATTTTTTTTCTAGGTCATAGGCCTATTAGTTTCCCATCTTTGTCTGAAACATTACAATAGGAAGTCATTGGGGCTTAATTCTATTTTCTGTTCTGTAATGTTTTTTGGGTTGCATTGCAATCTAGTTACATTTCAGCTGGGGCCTGCCACGCCTCAGCCCCACTATGTCACAGAATCATAGAACAGTAGAGTTGGAAGGGGCCTATAAGGCCATCTAGTCCAATCCCCTGCTCAATGCAGGAATCCAACTTAAAGCATCCCCAACAGGTGGCTGTCCAGCTGCCTCTTGAATGCCTCCAGTGTTGGAGAGCCCACCACCTTCCTAGGTCATTGGTTCTACTGGCATACCACTGTAACAGTTAGGATGTTTTTTTTCCTGAAGTTCAGCCAAAATCTGGCTTCCTGTAACTTGAGCCTATTCCATGTCCTGCCCTCTGGGATGATTGAGAAGAGATCCTGGCCCTCCTCTATGTGACAATTTTTCAAGTACTTGAAAGGTGCTATCATATCTCCCGTCCAAAGTGCTTAGCTCTGGAAAAATGTAAAGCAACAACAGAGAACCTCTGAGTATGTGCAGAGCGCCTTTTCCACAACAGCACTAAAATAGTGCTATTTTGCCATTAAAAAGAAAGAAAGAAATGGAAAAATGGAAAGGGAATCAGTAATTAAAGGAACTCCACCCTCTGTGGGAAGAAAAACGGACTTCTGAGCAATGTAAAAAGGTAGCTATTCAATGGGGGAAAGGCCATAGCTCAGTGGTAGAGCATCTGCCATAGATGCAGGAGGTCCCAGGTTCAATCCCAGGAGAGACCCTAGACAACTGCTGCCAGTCAGTGTGGACAGTACTGAGCTAGATGGACCAATATAAGGCAGCTCCCTGTGTTCCTAAGTGGTACATCAGGGTCTATTAATCAGTCATCCCTCATCTAAGATCCACAAGAGCCATAAAACAGGCAAAACTTGCAAACAGGAAGGTGTTTAAATGTAAAGACACATGAGCCTTGGAAAGCTTTCAGTGGGTTTTGCTTGTTCACACTGGACAGGCTGGTGCTGCAATTATGTTCACACGCACACACATCACAAATGAGGCCTGGGAAAAAAGGAGGGGAAGAAGACTTGGCAATACTGGAAAGCAGTGGGCTGCCAACAACATCATGTGGGTGCTCCAAACAAAGGGATGGAGCAAGAGATGCCAGTTCCATAGAGGAAGGCTGGAGTGAGAGCGGAGGATCCACCCCCAGCAAGAAGGGAAGGCCATAGCACAGTGGCAGAACATCTGCTTGGCATGCAGAAGGTCCCAGGCTTGATCCCTGCCTGGCATCTCCAGGTATTGTTATTGTTGTTGTTATTATTATTATTAAATTGCCCGCCCTTCACCCAGAGGTCCCAGGGCAGGTTACAACAGCCTTAAAATACAGGGTTAAAAGCAATTCAAGACAACCAGAATCACAACAAAGGGTAGGTCCTAAAAATACATGTCACAGGTATCAAGGTAGGGTTGGGAGAGACTCAATTAAAGGGAAGACTGGGAAGAGACCATATTTACAAGTGACGAAACCGTTTGAATTATGGGCAATCAAGCCAAGCAAGGATTAAATTGTGCAAAGGTCCCGAACAGCCATGGAACTTTATGTATCACAGCTTAGCTGAAGCTGCAAGTGTGCGACACTCTGAGGCTATTTCAGATCTCAGACGAATGTCCCAAGGGTGCAGTTACGGCATCGGGAAAGATCCAAAGGCAGCAGACACCAAAAAAGCAGCTTGCTCCCTCTTTCCCTGGAAATGCACATTTTCCATTTGCTGGATCGAGAGAAATGTGATTGCTGAACCTCTGGCTTGTTCCAAGGGCACCCTAAGCACTGAGACAGCATGGGGCAGCTCTTTACAGTGGCTGGGCTTCTGCCTGCTCCGTACACGCAGCCAGTGACAGCTGGTGCCTCCATGTCAGTGGGGCAGTGGAACCCACTCCGGGTTTTAGTCTGAACTTTCAAGGAGCTGATTCCACTGCCCCACTGACAGGAAAGTACCAGCTGCCAGTGTGTGCAACAGAATGAGGTTGTAGAACAGACTGAACCATTTCAGACTCCTGGCAAGTGTTTGTGTATTTTGCAGAGCTTGGAAAAGTTACTTTTTTGAACTACAGTTCCCATCAGCCCAATCCAGTGGCCATGCTGGCTGGGGGTGATGGCAGTTGTAGTTTTAAAAAAGTAACTTTTCCAAGCTCTGTTACTTGCATCAAAAACTCTTTGCAAATGACAGCCACAAGAGCTAGCCAGAACCCATCCCTCTGATGCGCTGCTTTTCTGTTTTAAGAACCTAAGAGCCTTGTGGCTGGATCAGGCCAAAGGCCCATCTAGTCCAGCAGCCTGTTCTCACAGTGACCAATCAGATGCTCCAGCTGGAAGCCTGCAAGCGGGGCCTGAGGGCAACAGCCCTGTCCCCACGCGTGACTCCCAGCAACTGCCTCTGACACGGGAGGGAGAATTTAGCGATTTTGGCTAGAAGCCATTGACAGTCATGTTCTGTCTCCACTGTCGGAGGCAATATATCTCTGAACACCATGGAGATTTTTTTGTGGGGTTGCATTCAGAAGTAGTCAGTTTCTTTGCCTGAAGCAGTACAAGCTAATCTTTGACCTCAGTCTTCTACCATCTCATTCTGCTGTGTGTAGGCCCAGCCAGATTGATTAAATCAAAGTTGAAATCTGAAATGTTCTTCATTACTATTTTAAGTAGAGACACTATCCGCCTGCCTGCCCCGCATTGGACTAATTTTCAGTTAGTGTAGAACTAGAAACATGCAGGCGTTCAGGCTTTGTAGATCTCTTCACCATTTTGAAGCCACCTTGGGAATTAAGTGCCATATAGATAAATAAAAAAAAATCTCTTCAACATCCGCTGAACTCAAAAGCTGAAAGCAAAATTGCTCCCTCAGTTGCTCCTGAGTAAAATATCAGACAGAACATTGCACAGTTCCTGAACAGCCTCCCTTGTCTGGATTTTGTTGGGTGCTTCCCTGACAAAGGGGGTAGCCCTTTTGCAGCACAACGACAGCTGGTTAGCCTGGTAAAATCCATCCTATCTTTTCTTTCTTCCTATATCTTGGATCCTGTACACTGAAGGACTCAGAATAACTATTTCCTAAATATTCTTGTGGACTGGCTGCTTGTTTCTATTCCGTTTCTAACCATCAAAAGCAGTCAAGCAAACTCTTTTTGTGTGTGTTGTAATTGACACAGATTTGGGCAGAGATATTAATTGTAATACCAAGACAGCATTTGAGCGTTCCCGGGTGGCGTGCAGATGAATCTAGACATTCAGACCCACCAAATAGATTACCCAACAGCAGTGGTGTAGTCATCCAGGGTCTCAGGGAGTCTCAGACACTTCCTTTTTGGGGGACAGGGTCTCAGCAGGGTCCCTATGTCTCCAGCATCCTATGAGCCAATCAGCATGAAAGGGGAGTGTGTTAGCCACTGAGAAGAGTCTTCTAACATGCTTCCTTGTCCTTTCCAGCTGCTTGGAGCCAATCAGAGTGAAAGGGGGTGAGTCAGCCACAGAGAAGACTCTTTTCAGTAGCTAACACTGTCCTCTTCTGTGCTTATTGGCTCCTAAGGATGATTGTTGTTGTGGGAATGTGGATCTGATTCTCAGCCTAGCAGCAAAAAAAGAAGGAGGTGCACGGCTCTCATGAAGGGACCCTGCCCTTCTGAATTTGCCACTCCACTACTGCCCAACAGACTTCCACATGTGGTTCTGGTCCCATGTCTCTAGACCATCAAGCAAGTACTTATCCATTTTGAGCCAGATGACAAGCTCCTGTTGGTTTGTTCTCCAAACTTTATGCAGATAAGCGATCTTCTTGTGTCAAGATGATTTACCAGCAAATGTCTAATGGGTCCAGAAAAAAACATTACAACATTTTACTCTGCTGGGCTTTGGGCCAACCATAACAAAGGATGTGAAATAGTGAAATTGTGCTGCCACTTCAGTTAGATGATAAGTGTTAAGTAACTGCACTGCAGTGCTTAAGTGCTCTGAGTATCATTGCAAGGCAGGACTCCATTTTTCATTGGTGGCCTTGGACTGGTTCTTCATAGTCTTCCCAAGACTTCTCTGGCAATACCAGAAGCTTTGACTTGAAGAGATTCAGCTACTGCAGGTGAGGGGAACCTTTGGCCCTCCAGATGTTGCTGAACTGAAACTCCCATCAGCTCCTGCAAATATGGCCAATGGCCAGGGATGATGGGAGTTGTAGTTCAGCAACATATAGTGGGCCAAAGGTTCCCCACACCTGAGCTAAAGGGTTAAGACATGCATGCCTTATAACATAAGCTTGGAGCAACATCCCAGATCACCCGCCTGATGCCTCCTCTTTCTCTTCCTTCAACCCCACTTTTCTGTGAAGTCTTTGATGAAACATCCCCACCCTCCTGATTTACATGCACTATGTAATCACACCTAAGGAAGCGTAGCTGAAACAATCACATAACACTTCCTTGTTTACCTTCCTTATAATCATCATCATAATCTGTTGTTGTTGCTTTCTTTGATACAGTGCAGGAGGCTGGCTTGCTATATGTTAAGGTACCCCATCAAGTATCATTTCCTGTTCTAGCTGACCATTGCATCAACTGCATGGGAAGCTACACTGGCTGACTCTCTCTCTCTGCACAACAGGAGCCATGGCTTCTTTTTCATCTGGTCACTAGGATAAAGGCATTGCATTTGCGTCGTTAGCTGCTATTCGGTGGTATGCTGCATCTGAACATGGATGTTCCATTCAGCCATCATAATTAGTAGCCTCCTCCTCCTTCCCCCCCCCATCAATTTGCCTAATACCTTTTTAAAGCCCTCTGTGTTAGCAGTTGTTGACTTTTCCTGTCGTGGCACCTTTCACAAATTAATTTTGTGCTGTGTGAAGAAGGTATCAGGATCCCATGAAAAAGGAAAAGAAAATCTCTCACTCAAAAACCGCCCTACCTGGGATTCTTAGACGAGTTTCTGTGTACTGGTGTGACAAGCAAAAATTCAACAGGTGAAGTTTTCCTGGAATGCAAATGCATTCAAAGCTGGGTGGGAGGGGAGAAGGAAGAACAAAATAGAATGGGCGTGACCAAACAAATGCTATTGTTCTTTATTAATGTATTAATAATATTAATAATCGTACCTAAAATTGCTAGACTCTGGAAGAAAGTTCAACACAATGAAGATCTTTTCTGAAGGCTTTATAAAGATAAAGGGCTAGTGGGGGTATTTTTGCAGGTGTATTCTGCAAGATGCCATTGGTGCAATAATGGTGTATAAGCACTGTTGAAAGTATTCTCTCCCCACAGAGGTGCGCCTGGCACCTTTTCTGTACAGTTGTCGGCAAACGCTAAAGGTGCACCTCTTTACCCTGGCCTTTGGCACTTGAGCAGTATGTTTTCAGGGCCCACTCTAGTCCTGTGATTATCATTTGTTTTAACGATTTTTTATACTGAATTTTAAGCTGCTGGGACCTGCCCTTGGACCTGCTGATGAAGAGCGGGTGGTGACAATGCTGCTGCAGGTGCACGTATAACTGCCCTGATACCATCAGAAGCACAAGTCATGATGAATGCACAATATAAAGGATGGATGGAGGGCACCAGGACATCATAGGGTTAGGTTGCTTTTAAGTGTTTTTAATTATGTGTTTAAAATGGTTGCAACCCGCCCTGGGACCTTTGGATGAAGGGTGGGTAGTAGTAGTAGTAGCAGTAATAGAAAGAAAAGGCAAAGGAGATCCAGCAGGATGAACAGGTGTGTTTTAAGGAGGTGTTCAAATATATACAGAGCAGAGCTTGGAAGTAACTCGTTATTTTTAACGAGTTACTTGTAATTAGTTACAATTTTAAATGACGAGTGGGTAATTCCATTACATTTGGCAAGTAACGGAACGACTAGTAATTTCCCTACTTTTCAGCTGCAACTTTAACGTTTCCACGTTAGGTTGGACGTTACTTGGGGGCGGGAACAAGGGGAAGTCAGCTCCTGGCTGTGATTGGTTAACACAAGACATGTGCCTCACACTGATTGGACCTCTGCGCAGACTGTCTCTTCCCTCGTGATCTGTGTTAGGAGGCACGAGGGAAGAGGTGAATAGGCAGGGCCTGCTAGCGTCTGAGAGGAAAAAATGGACGCCGGAGGAAAAAGCCAGGGCAAGGACAACGGAGGAGAAGGCAGCAGCAGAATGACGAAGAGCTGTGGAGGTGAGTGCCGATGATTTGTGTGTGTGTGTGTGTCCCGCGGCCCCTTCCACCCCCCTGTGGAATTTTTGCCCCCCCCGTGGCCCCTTCTGCCCCTCCCACTGCCTCTCCTTGCCCTGCTGCCGCCCCCCCATCAATCACAAGGCACTTCTGAAACTTCGGCCTTCCCCCCCTTTTTGAACTCTCCCCCTTGTTCCTATGCATACCTGTGTGCTGTATTTATCCAGACAGAGCACTCCTGCCTTTTAAAATGCCGGCTAGCTTTTTATTGTATATTTATTTGAACTGCATCTTTCTTTTTATTTGTATTTTTGTCCTGTTTAATCACAAGACTGAATTGTATGTGGGACAAAAACTGTCTCAGTAATAATAATAATAATAATAATAAAAATAAAAAATCATTAGGCGTATAATAAATGGCTTAAGGCTGATTTTTTTGTTCTTGGCAGAGATGAGGTGAGAAGTAGGGTCCTTGCAGCTCCTCCTCTCAGTCCCCCAGCTCTCAAACTCATGTTCTGTGAGAAAGAGAGAGATTCCCAGTCCCAGAGAGAGATAGACTGTTGACAATCTCTGCTAATATCTATACAGATGTACATAACATGCATCACCTGAACTCACATGATCTAGAGTTACCTTAGATCTTGCAAGATTTGCAAATGAGAAGCAATAGGGTTTTATATTAGTTCTGATTGTCTATTGGGCTATCATAGGTTATATGTTTTTTTCATTTTCTATGACAAAAACTCCAACTTCAGTGGAATTTATGTGATGTGTTCTAATCATTTGAATTTGGCTAATGAATGCTTTATTCTTTCATCAGAACTTTAGCAGTAGTACTAAAATATTAATAAAAAAGAAAAGGGAAAGAAAAAATACTTTACATACATCATTCAGCTGTATTGCTAATTATAGATATAGATATAAAAGATAAACGGCATTTTGTCAAAAGTATTTTTGAGAGCAGCAGTCAGTTAGTGCAGCCACTTGAGTCACAGATTGTTGATCCTGAGGAGGCAAAACTAGAAAGTGAGGTTCAGAAAGGAGGCCCTGTGCATGAGGAGGAAGAGGGCATGAAGCAGTGCCAGTTGCCCACAGCCACATCTGCAGAACAGCAAGTACCATGGTTTGGCTTTGAGAAAGCTTGTACATTTGTGAGCCAGAGTGGGAAAAATGTTGTTGTACGATGCAATTACTGCCTTCCAAGGATCAAAAATCTGAGATCAGCTGTTTCCTCCTCATCCAATGTGAAGAAACATTTTGAGGTAAGCCTTTGTCATGCTGGTCCTCAAAGAGTGTCCATTGTCTATTTATGTTTAAATTGTGAAGTTCCTCTTCCATTTTTTCTTGGATTCATGCTTTGTTCTTCTTCCTCAGAGGGCACACCCTGAGAAGCTGAGAGCAATTGAAGAAGCAATAAAGGCAAGGAGACGTGGCCTTCCTGAACCAATGCATGACACCCCTCCTCCCAAAATGCTGAAGCAGCAGCAGACAACCCTTGAGAGGTGGGGATCTGGCAGGGAGCCTGTCACCCAGAGCAATCTCGACAGGAGAATCATTGATTTCATTGTAGAGGAGACATTACCACTTCAGACTGTGGACAAACCATCATTCATTAATCTGGTTCGCATTGGACTCCCCAAAGATCTCACCATCATATGTGCCAAGACTCTGAGAGACAGAATTGAGAAGAGAGCATGCCACATGAGAGAAACTCTTGCAAACCGAATGGGTGCTGTGGCATATATAGCAACCACTGCAGATTGTTGGGCCAATGGCAAGAAGAGTTACTTTGGGGTAACAGTCCACTGGATCAACCCAACTACCCTGAAACGTGAGGTCGGGGCCTTGGCTTGTAAGCGTCTGAAGGGGCGCCATACATACGATGTCCTTTCAAAAGCACTGCATGATGTACATGTGCAGTACAGGATCCACAACAAAGTTATGTGCACTACTACAGACAATGGCTCCAACTTTGTGAAAGCGTTCAGAGTTTTCATGGCCAAAGAACCAGTGGAAGCTGCAGGCACCAGTGACGATGATGGTGATAACCAGGAGGCGGCGGCGGCTGAGGTGGAGTTTGTGCCTATCTGTGAGATCCTGGACACAGGACCTGAGGCAGAGGAAGAAGCTGCAGACTCAGGAGAGGATTTTGTTTTACCACCACACCAGAGATGTGCTAGCCACACCCTCAACCCTGTGGCAACACAAGACATAGAGGCCATGCTTTCTGACTCCTCCAAAAGTAGTCTTCTTGGTCCTTTCAAGAAACAGTTTTGTTCCTTGATGGGAAAGTGCAGCAAGTTGTGGTCCAAGCAGAACCAGTCAGCACAGATTGCTGAGTATATCCGTGCGCAATATGGTGTGTATCTGAAGGTACTGAATAAGACCAGGTGGAATTCCACCTTTGATGCGTTGAAGCAACTACATGAGCTCCTGTCAACTGTGCCACTAAAAATGCACGCCATAATGGACCGCTGCTCCTTGTCCAGGATCACAGCTGCTGAGATTGAAGTGGTACAGGAATACACAGAGATTATGGAGCCACTAGCCCAGTCCCTAGATATCGTGCAACGGGAGAATGGCATGTTCATGGGGTATTTGCTACCAACGCTCTGCAATCTGGACCACAAGTTAGAAGGACTGGAAAACAAACCTGAGAGGTACACATACTGTTTTCAGCTGCTGAGAGGTGTGCGCGAAGCCCTAAGAAAGCGGTTTGCAGCTATCTGGGAGGACAAGAGGCTTCTTCTGGCAGCCTGCCTACACCCTTGCTTCAAACTAGATTGGCTGGAATCGTGTCAGGCCACCACCCATACCAACAAGTAAGAACATTAGGGAAGCCCTTTGGGTGGATTACTCCAAGGGAAATGTTGTCTCAAGGGAGGCATCAGAGGGCTTAAGGTGGTAGGCAGGGGCTGGGCCTTTTCTTCCTGGGGCTCCTCATCACAACCTTGGGTTGCTGCAGGTAATCCTTAAGGGTCTGCTGTGCTGCCCCATGAGTGTGGTGACTTGGTCACCTTCCTCCCTTCCATGTCATCATCCACAGGCTCAGGCTGGACCCTGAACCAGGGGACATGACAAGCATCAGGAAATGAAGAGCAGATGATGGTTTCCTAACATATATGTGTTAACATATCCTCTCTCTTTCTTAGATACACAATGGAAGCCTTGCTGAAAGCTGAAATAAAGATGGGTGTACTTAATGAGGACAGTGATCAGTCTTCAGATAAAGACCAGGAAGGAGATGACTTAGAAGATGACTTCTTTAACTTTCTGCCCCAGGGCAAGAAGTCAGCAGTGGACACTGCTGAGGAGGAACTGGTGAGGTACCTGAGGTCTCCCAGCAGGGAAGTGTCATCACTCCATGGCTTTCCACGTGTGCTGCGGTGTTTTTTGCAGCACAACACAGGCATGCCTTCAAGCGCCGCAGTAGAATGCCTGTTCAGTACTGGTGGCAACGTAATGACTGTAAAAAGACATTCCTTGGCTGACATGCTCTTTGAGCATCTTGTTCTTTTGAGACATAACAGAAACATATTATAAAAGCATTTCAAGTGTAAAATTTGATTTCAAGAGTTGGGGTATCTTCATTGCTTGGGGGGATGTGAGATTCTGTTATGCCATTATGTTAATCTTATGGATAATTTTTTTTATTCTTCTACCCCCTGTGTGTGTGTGTTTATTTTTAATATTGTTTTAGGCTTCTTAGATGTGCAGCAGCCAAGGCCAGCACCTTGTAGGAGTTTTTTTAAAAAAGTAACTGAAATGTAATTGTAGTGATTACTTTTGAGAAAAAGTAAAGTAATCAGTTACTTTCAGAGCAATTGCAATTGTAACGGTAATTACTACTTTTTTGGGCCAAGTAATTGTAACTGTAATTTATTACTTTTTTAAAGTAATCTTCCAAGCTCTGATATTACAGAGGAAGGGAGGGCCAATGTCAGGTGGAAGAGTGTTCCCAGAACATTTTGCAGCCTGCAGCAAAGGACAAGATGGTGTTCCTCCCATTCCATGCCCAAAAAGTGTCCAGGCTGAGAAGTGAATCTTAGCTCAACACTGGTGGCAATGAGACAGTGTGCAGCTGGGTGCAGCAGGCTGACGTTGGGGGTGCCCTGGGCAAGAGCTCCTCCACCGTCTTGCTCCGTCCCCCACCCTCATTATCATCTGCTGGCTGAGCTGACCGCCTCACTCTGCAGGGTTGGCCCTGAGTGTTCCAACGACACATACTTAGCTTTCACTTTGGTTGAGAAAGCATTTGAGCATGTACAGAGCACATCTCCCTCTGTATCTAAGAATTACATGCTGCTGCCCAGCCTACCACAGTGCCCTGATTCTCTGGTTTGTGAGTAAATGTGGTGTATAAGAAAGCCCTTTTGTTATTAATAGCTTCCATCTGTCATGGTGATTCATGCAAATTCTTTCCCAGCTTCCTCACAGACTTTTTACAAATGCTTTCTTGACCCTGGCTTCTGAGAGCTCCCTTTCTCTTTATCCGTCAGCAGGGTCACAGTGAATTTGCTGCCTCTGTAGCTTGGAGTTCCACAAGCCGAGTGGGTTTTGAAATACATTTTTTTTAAAAGAAAAGAAAATACAACAATTCCCAAGACGCCTTCCAATTCGTCCTGGGACAGTCCCCATTCTATCCAAAGAACTGTGCACTGCCATTTTCCCCAGAATTTGGGCCGCTTGGGGATTTCGAGAGATCTTCTGGGGTCGTCTTTGCTAAGAAATGATACTCACTTGAGCGGGAGAAGTGAATCAGCCAAAGGAGCGTGGGAGATCTGCTCCGTGCCATGGGAGGGCAGGGGATGGTGAGGAGGCCTGGCTTGCCTTCTTAGATTAGGGAGGGCATGATGCATGGCTAGTAGACGGCCCTTGGCCTGCTGCATTACGTATTGTGCAGGCCTCCTCTCTCTTTTGACCAGGGGCCATTCTTCAGGATCTTGCAGGGGTGGGGGATAAAAATCTGTGCCAGATTTCATTGTAGCTCAGCTACAATACCTGATTCCAGTGCTGATGTCAAAGCTGAGCCACTGAATGTGGGAGGTAAAATAAAAAAGAGATGGCCCTGATGCATGTGCAGAGTGTCTTTCCATCATTGTTGACTGACCGGAGAAAGAACCATATATGTGTGGAATGAGACTGTGGGTGCCTCCAGAAGATTCAAGCGCCTACAGAAAACACAGGCCGGCACAATTAAAGTGGATTAAAATGCTCTGTGGTCTTAGAACAAATATACTTTCTTTTCTGAAGGACTTTTTGCAGTTAAGAAAATGATGGGAAAATGCACTGATAAGTGTCGGATGAGCGAATGACTAATGGGAAGCCTTAGAAACTATAGGCAAGCAAACCAGGATGAATGCTCAATAAGCAGATCATCCAGAGGGGCTCTGCCTGGTTCAGCACCTGAGTCATAAGAACATGGGAACAGGCTTGCTGGATCAGACCAACGTGGGCCTCTCTAGTCCAGCACCCTGTTTCACACAGGGGCCAATCAGGCCGCATCCAGAAGCCCACAAGCAGGCCACAAGGCAACAGCACCCTCCCACAACAATAGTCATTTGATACCTTTGAAAACCTTTAGTAAAATCTAACTTGGCTGTTGGTTTTAATCCTGGCCTGATGCCTTGATTTCTACACTGTGTGTAAAAGCCAGAACACCCTACAGGGAATTGGCTGGGACAGCAAGAAGATTACAGAGGGTAAAGGGCTGTTTTAACTAAAGCAGCTAGGAAAACTGAAGACAGACCCACCTTATACTGAACCAGACAATTGGTCTATGTAACTCAGTTTGTCAGCCCTGCCTGGAGATGCCAGAGACTGAACCTGGGGCCATTTGCAGGTAAGGCTAATGCTCTTCAGCTACGGCCCTTCCCCATTCATTTGGCAATGGTAAGACCCACAGGAGGGGCTGCTTCACTGCATTGCTCACACACCCCCAGTCTCTCATGGTGCAGGCTACACACCACCGTTACACTCTCCAGTGACTGATATCCAGTGGCAGACTGCCTTGGATGACTGAATAGAGATTCCATCTACCCATCATGAGCAATACACAGCCATAGACAGATCCATCCTCCATGAATGTGGCTTATCCTCTTTTAAAACCATCTGAGCTCATGCTCATCACTGCGTCTTGTGGCCGCGAGTTCCATAAGTTAACTCTGTGCTGCACGAAAGGGCCTTTTGTTTGTCCTGACTTTCCTTCCAAAACATTTCATTGGGTGATGCTTGCGTTCTAGTGTTAGGCGAGTGGGAGGAAAACTCCTCTCACTCCACTTTCTCCCCTCAGGGCATCATTTTATATATGTCTGTCACATCCATCATCCATCCTCATTAGTCATCCTCTTTCTAAAGCCCAGATGTTATACCCTTTCCTCATGATCATTTTGGCTGCCCCTGTCCCCACCTTTTCCAGCTCCACCTGGTCCTTTGTGAGATGAGTAACCATAAATGGCACTGAGTGCACCCACTCTGATTTTTAGGACTGTGCCGAAAAATTTTCAGAAGACTTTTCCGGCAAATTGTTGAATAGTTTTATTTTTTCAAGCACTTCCTGATCAGCTGAAGAGTTTCCCCTCCCATGAATTCTGGGCACAGCTGTGGATCCAGTTTAAATATTGTTCAATAATTATTTATGCTGTTGAAGCAACTGTTGGGCTTGGATCCTGGTCCTTCCAGCCCTCTGTTCTTTGGCCGTTGCCTCCTTCATCCACCAATATGAACCCAACATTAGAGTTTCATTCAACATTAAGTGAGCTGAACTTAGAGATTTCTCTGAGAAAAACTGTTTGAAAATTCCATACACCCCAAGAATATTTGGCTAAATCCAATTTTGCCCCCTACAAATAGCACTGAGACTTTTTGAGAGAACATTTTAGCTCAGTTTTACTAATTTTGTCTCTCTAGAATGGATTATAAGTTGCTGGTCCACTTGAGCGAGCCAAGAGTACATTAAGTGGTAAGGAGGAGCAAATATGTCCATTTTGATTTCTCATTTTTTGAATGTCAGTTTCAGTTCTCCTCACTTCTACATCAGTTTGCTTTGGGGGAAAATACCTAATGAAAATTCATCTGAATTTTGCAAATTTCTCCTAAGGTATACATTTTTATATATGGTTTTGCTTAGTTTACACATTTTTGCAAAGCAGTTTTTCTTTTTTGTAAGTCATTTTTGCAAATATATGCATTTTTATGCACACTTTACCCTAGTATATGCATTTTTGTAGAAATAACTTGGCTGGGGAACTGCATTGAAAAAGTCAGAGAAGGGCGAGGTTTGACAAGTGGCCATGTTATGTTTTGATGCGTTATTGTTTCAGAAAGGATGAATGGGGTAATTCGCCATTAAATGTGAACTGAACTAAATTTATATCTCCTCCCTAGTAGCTGGTGACAGCAATCAAACTGACATATGTGGTACACCCAGACCCGAAAGGAGATGGCATTTCATGTAGGATATCCTGACATGTTCCATTTTCTGATTCTTAGTCATCTCTAGCAGAAACAGACCCTTATATAGTTTCTCTCTCCCTAGAAGGGAGGAGACTTCACTTAAGACCCCCACTCTGTTGCAAACAGAATTAAGATTACTACATGACTATGAAGTCAGGATGCCAACGGACCAGAAAAACATTGCTTGGTCTGCTCCTGTACCTTTCATTGCAGCTTGATCCGCAGAAATCGTCAGGCAAAGCTCCTCCTGGCATTGGCACTTGCTAATGTCTGCAGATTAAGCTGTTGCTAAAGACACAGGAGCAAGTCTGGTTAAAATGTTGGCATCAAGGGTGGATTTACACATTCAGTTTTGACTTTTTTAAGAACAACAACTATCACACCCATTTACAGAATTACCACATCTGCTGATTGGGGTAACTTTTCACTAGTATGGAGTGCTGGCATGTGATGGTGGAACAGGAAGTGACATCACATTTTACACATGCAAATAGAGGAACAAAAAACAAAGTCATTGCATAGCATGTGCTCCTTTTGTCAGAAGACCTCAAGACCTCAAGGAGAAGTTCAAGAGCTAGATGGAGCCAGCAGTGCAGTTACTGGCCTGATCATCAAGAAAAATGGCAAATTAGCAGAAGTTAATCAAGCCTTGTGGAACCAATTCTAGACTAATGGAGAGCAGAGGTAGTTGCTCATCATGGGGGACAAAAATTAAAAATGGTGGTTATACTAACCCAACTACTTGGGGTCAGGAAGAGGTGACTGTAGAGCAATGGTCTGTGGTCAAAGCCAAAGTGTCATCCCTGTTTCCTGACCCCTCTTGCTGATAAACCCTTTATTTGTCTTTACGGGAGACCTTGGGGGTGCCTTAAGAAAAAAATGTTCACATGTGCAATAGAGCGCCAGTATGGTGGTTGAGTGGTTGGCGTAGCCTAACCCAACCTGGTGCCTTCCAGATGTTTTGGAGTCGAGCTCCCATCACCCAATTCAGCACAGCCAAAGGTCAGGGATGGTGAGAATGGAAGTGCAAAGCATCTGGAGCGCACCAGGTTGGGGAAAGCGGGGTTAAAGTCTTTGACAAGGACCAGGAAAACCCAGTTCCAAATCCCCACTCAGCTGTTTCCTAGTGGCGGTTGGAGGCTCCATGTCAGTGGGGCAGTGGAATCCACTCCGGGTTGTAGCCTGAACTCTCAAGGTGCTGAAGCCCCTTGGGCAGCTCCTTGAAAGTTCAGACTAAAACCCGGAGTGGATTCCAGTGCCTCACTGACATGGAGCCACCATCCTCTATGGCTGCTTCCAGATGGGGGTGGCCCCTAGTGCTACCCTATCACTGTTCTCCCATTCTAAGCTACAAGCAGAATTGCAATGGACTTGCCACACAGTTGGGAGTACTGTGATTCCCCCCTCCTCTGTGGGCATCCACACCGGCAGACCAGAACAACTTTTTTTCTAAATCTGAGAAATGTCTGTGGATATGCAATAGCGGGGTGTGTGTATGTGTGTTTCTGCTTCCCTGAATTTCTAGCAAGGAAAGTGTAAGGGCAGGAGTCATTCTCACCCCAACCCTTTGACACCAATGCCGGGCTAATGTTTTACACTTCCTTAGTAGCCTCTCACAGTGTCCTCATGAGGACAGGAAATTTAGGACATTCTAGTACAGTTTGTTCATTTAGCCCAAACAGACAGTGGGAGTCTTAAAAGCAGCCTCAACACACACACACACAGAGCAAGCTTGTAGATCTGCCCTCATCAGGTGTCCGCATTCATATTAGCTAATTGTTTCTTTTCAGTTCTCATCCACATAGGTGCAATGTGCATTCAGTTGCTAGTAGCCATCAGCCATCAAAATGATTAATCCTTATTTAGGCAAGCAGGCACTTTCTGTCCTTCAGTGGCCATAGAAGGAAGGAAGAACCTATCAGTATTAGAAAAGCCTACAGAACAAAGAAACCTCCCATCTTCAAAGCAATGGTGCAGTTTAAGGAATTTGACATTCCTTACTTAATGGTCCTACTGGCAGGCCCTCTTTAGACAGTAATGTGCACATTATTCCACTTCAAAATGTGGTGAGCCAGCCCTGATGTGTGTTTTTTTTCTAAGGGGGGAGAGTTCCAGCTCATGCTGCTGAGTGGAGCCCTGGTTGTCTGCCCTGAGAGCCCTCTGAAAAAGAGACCTTCACACACCCTGCCTGCCCCCATTACCTCCAAAAACATTGTCTTTTCAGCATGCAGGGTGACCAATAGGTATGGGATAGCACAAATCTTCTTCTTTGGAAGTATACCACTGAGCGCCCCTCCAGACTGGTGTTTTTTGTGGGTGTGTCCTGCTGCAATATATCACTGATGCAATAATCGTGCATTAGGGATGATTTATACTGGGCTGTCCACTAGGGTGGGGTCCACTGCCTAGTCCCAATCTGCTGGCATTCCAAGATTCCGGCTTTCTTATCCGCCCTTTTTTTGTTTCTGTTTGATTTCGCAATTGCAGATCTGCTGATATTTTAAGAAATAATATTTTTAAAACAAATATGCTTATGAAAATGTGAGAAACTGCTGCAATTGACAATTTGCTGTAATAAAATGATATTTTGCATTAATGCTCCTTTGCTTGTGAACCTTAATGCGATGCCTGTCCATCCACCAGTGCAATCCGAGCACTCTGCAACAAAGCCTTATTTAAAGTCCTCCACAGAACATCCCCGCAGAGTGTCTGCTGTGTGCAGTATCTGTGATGTCATTGCCACTTTGAAGAGAAATTTACTTAGTCTTTCATAGATGAAAGTGAAAAAAAATTGCATTGCATTGAAACGTCACTTGGTAGATTGAAGAAAACTACATTTTCTTCTGCGATTTAATAATGACTGAAATGATTACTTAACCTAAACATTATTTAAAGAGCAGAAGAATTAGCAAACAGACTAAGAAGAAAATTTAACATGAATGAGAATTAACAAAACAAAGAAAAATTGGAGGGAGGTTCATGGATGTAAATGGTGATCGCTATCGCCTAGACAGCAGTTAAGAATGCATCAGCTTAGAGGAAAGCCAGTTACGAATAACGTAAAATTCAGAGTGGATTTTTTTTTAAAATCACGCTGATGACAGCTGTAACCCACTGCATGAAATCAATGTCGGTCCAAAAAGACAGCAGATTGTTAGATTATGTTGAAATCTGGTACTGATTTAGTGGATATTCTCCCCCAAGCCCACTGTCCACCCAACATTCTGCTTTATTCATTATTTGGGTCTGCTTTCCCCAATTTTACCTCATTATTGCTGCCTCAAGGGGAACTCTTGCACTATATGTCAATAAAAGGAAAACAATGAAAGGAAAAAATAACATTTGTGGTATAATAGGTTACAAGATTTCAGCAGGAAGTTACAGGACATTCACTTGGAAATGAAGTAGTATGTGTGCTCTGAAACTTTTGCAGGTGCAAACGCTATTGAAAGTGGAGTCACGTATAACTGCCCTGATACCACGATGAATACACACAAGAAAGGGACTTCTGGAGAGCCCCTGAGCTTCAGACTCCCTTCCATTGCTGCATCTAACGGTGTCAATGACGGAGGTTCCCATCAGCACTGTTGCTGGCAAACTGGCTTCTCCCCAGCCCCAATGGCTTCCTGAAAGTACAGCACTAGGTTTCCCCCCAAGAAGGCCAGGAGTAGGGGTGGAAATCCCTCCCCTGACACCAAACGAAGACAGACACAAAACCATTACAGGGAGAAAACCGGATGAGAGGAAGAGGGCCTGCCCATTCTAACAAAAGAGCAGCAGCCAAAAACATGTGCAGTTCATAAGCTCTGTTGTTCCAGTCACATTTGTTTTCGGTCCTGGTGTTCTTGGTAATGCTACAAAGAAAGCTCTACTAGCCTGCTGCGGTTCCATGAAAAAGCAAGCAAGGGGTGACATGATTGCACTCTTTAAGTACCTGAAGGGCTGTCACATAGAGGAGGGTACAGATTTGTTCTCTGCTGCCCCAGAGGGTAGGACTAGGTCTGAAACAATGCTTGGCAGCAATGCAGAATTGGATGAACAGAAATAAATTAAAACTCAACCCAGATAAAACAGAGGTCCTTCTAATTGGACGAGACTCTCTTCAGGAAAATAAAAATCTCCCCACATTAGACGGGATCTTACTTCCCCTGAAGACGCAAGTCCGTAGCCTAGGCATTATTTTAGACTCAGCCCTAACCCTGGAACCTCAGGTCGCAGCAGTCTCACGAAGCGCTTTTGCACAATTAAAATTAGTTAGCCAACTTCATCATTTCTTGGGATTACCTGATTTACGGAAAGTAACGCAGGCCCTTGTAACATCACGATTGGATTATTGTAATTCCCTCTATGTTGGTCTTCCTGTCAGAACCCTCCAGCCGCTTAAGCTAGTGCAAAGAGCAGCAGCGCGGATGCTAACAGGAGCTGGCCCTCGAGTGCACACCACACCACTCTTATATCATCTGCATTGGCTTCCTATTATGTTTCGTAACCAATTTAAGCTGTTGGTCCTAACTTTTAAAGTTTTACATAACTTGGCGCCACTTTACTTATCCAATCGCATTTGTGAATACACATCCCATCGTCCACTGAGATCCATTGCTGAATGTACTTTAACTATTCCCTCAGCTTTTACCATCTGTCAATCAAGCACTAGGAACAGAGCTTTTTCAGTGGTAGCCCCTAGTATGTGGAATACCCTTCCACTTGAGATACGGCGTTCTAATTCTCTCTTAGATTTTCGCCGACAGGTGAAAACGTTTTTATTCCGCCAAGCTTTTAATATGTAAACGGTACTGTTTTATTTAATGTTAATTTTAATTGATTTGTAATGGATATGTTAACTGATTGTATGAGTTTATTTATATTGTATGAGACTATACTGTTGTTCGCCGCTTTGAATTCAGTGAACGAAAGCGGGTTATAAATTGGCAAATAAATAAATAAAATAAAATAATGGTTTTAAGTTGCAGGAGCGTAGATTCAGATTGGACATTAGAAGGAACTTCTTGACAGTAAGGGCAGTTCGGCAATGAAACCGACTGCCTAGGGAGGTGGTGGGATCTCCTTCGCTGGATGTCTTCAAGCAGAGGCTGGACAGCTATCTGTGGGAGATGCTCTAGCTGTGGATTTCCTGCTGTGAGCAGGGGGTTGGACTCGATGGCTACAAGGCCCCTTCCAACTCTAGGATTCTATGATTCTATGATTCTAACCATCAAACACCCCCATCAAGAGCCATTTTGCCTCTTGTGGACTGCATGATCTGTGGAGATTTGCAGGAAGGGGGAAAACAAACAAGGAAATAGGTGTGGAAAGAAACATTTATTGGAAAAGCCAATGCAAAGAAGGCAGGGAGGTGGAATTCTTCTCTGAAGGGAGGAAATTCCTTGAAGGACACATTGCAGCCACTTCCTCCCTCTCAACCTCTCTCCACACCCAGTAGAACAAGGGTTGCCAACCTCTTAGGGTCTGTGGGCATATCTGCAAACCAGATAAGCTAATGTGGGCATCACCCACCCACAGAGCGGTTATAATAGAATACTTCTTTCAAGGCTAATTTCAGTGGGAAGAGAGGGAGGGAGCCCTGTGAGTGCCAGGGAAGGCACCATATTGGTGACACTTCCAGGAGGATAACTAGGCTCTGGACATAGCGCAGCCTGGACAAGCTTATTTCAACAGCAATGAGGACCAGTAACTTGCTTTTTTAAAAATCAACACAAGGCAGGATATTCCAGATGCTCTACAGCATATCCTAGACAGAATACACACAATCCTGATTATATGGTTAGATGGAGGGACCAGGACTTGTGTGGAAAGACAAATTAGAGAGGGGGAAAGGATGTACTATGCTAGGGGAAAATATTGTATCAAATGAACATACAAGAGAAGGCTCAGTCCACTACTGCCCTGGTTTGGAAATAGGAGGAGTTTGCTATGTGTCCCCATCCACTTCCAGACTCACAGCACGATGCAAAAGAGCCGTTTCTCGCGGAAGGGGTTCTCTGAAGAGGGTACTGGAGTCACCAGAGGGTCCTCCTTGGCATGGGCTTCACAGTATGCCAGGAGATCAGCCGCTGCCTTGGACACCTGCCATGGAGAGAAAGAGTGAGAGTCAGAGCTAGCATGTGTGCCTTTGTAATGCTTCCACCCCAGACTGGACTGCTCTTGGAGACTATTGAGTGGCTTTATCACACAGAATCAAATGCAGCGTGTGCATACCCCTCATAGCATAATACGAGAGCAGGTTGGAAAGCTTACCTTCATGCGGTCAATGTTCACTTCCAGTTTAAGTTGCTCCACTGTCTTACGGGCCTCTGCAATCTTGGCCATATTGTTAGACATTATCCCTTACCAGGCTAGATTGGCCTTGTTGTCAACATGTTGGCAGAGAGAGAGAGAGAAGGGGGAGGGGGAGAGGTAACAGACAGCCAATAAGTTTAATAGAACCAACTGACCTTTGAGCCTACGCCCTCTCCCAGTTTACAGATGTCTGGGATGTTCACAGAACCCCTTATTTCAGAGGAACAAACCACAACTATTACTGATCTTTCCAAATATATATTCACACCATCTGGAATGTAAGAACTGTTTAGCTAGATCAGACCAATCATCTATCAAGTCCATCCTGTCTCCAATACAGCTCTGCAGCTGCTTCTCAAAGTCCATGTTCAGGGCATCAAGGCGACAACCATTCTTCCTATGGTAGGTTCCCATCGCTTGGCATTTAGATATACTGCCTCTGAACATGGAGGATCTATTTAGAAGGGAAACCTTCGTGATCACATTTCAAGGCAGACTTAAGGCTTGGCACCTCTCATTTTAGGAAGGAGAGCCATTGTGGCCCATTAGTGAAGACAGTGGACTAGGAAACCCCTAGGTTCAGATCTCATTAGGTGGTCAGTCCGAAAGCAAGCCGCTATTGTATCAGATCAAATCATGTCACTGGCCTACCTCACATGGCGATTTTAAGGATTACTGAAATAATGTGAGTGGGAGACCTGCACCCCTCCAGAGGTTCATTCACTCCCATCAGCCCTAGCCAACGTAGTTAATGGTGAGGGACAGAGATGGGGGAATAAATTTGGTTTAGTTTGCCATTTAATGTGCATCTACCTAATTTGCACTTCCCAGTACAGTGTATGAATAAAAACGCAGCTCTTCTTCCAAACGTGCACTTCTCCAGATTTTGCGATGCTGCTCTCTGGCTTAAAAATGTGTACAAAAATGTGTATATTAGGTAGGGTTACCAGGTCTCCAGTCCTCTCCAAGTTTCTGAGTGAGGCACCTCAATCTCCAGACTCTTGAAAAACAAGTTAAGTTTCTAGGTGGTCTGGTTCAAGAGATATACACCAAAATGTCATCCCCTCCCCGCAACTTCCATTAGTACTGGCTGCTCTAATCCCCACCCTTCCAGGTTTGTAGCCAATAAGTGAAGTCATGGTTGTGATCGACAAGGGATTTGTTGACCTCTGCTGCAAGTTCTGAAAGCAGTTTCCTTTTCCCGCTTGTCTGCACATCGGGAATTCAGTAAATGTATAGCTTTCAGCAGCATAAAGACTACTTTCTCTGTGCAGGAGATCTGAATACATTGGGACTTGCTTCTGAGTAAACCTGAATAGGATTGCACTAGAACAGAAGATCACAGTAGGATCTTAGTGGGCATGCACAGTAAACAATTTCAGCTATTATTATAATAAAAGTGTACATGCAGGTTTTTTAATTACTTGCAAAAATAGCATATTATACATTTTATCTTTCAAATAATTTTGAACATAATTTTTTTAAAGTGTACATGCTGCAGCTTATTATGCCATTACAGTGTTATACTTTTCTAAGGAATGAAATAAGTTTACATTTTCCTGGGCTGTTGAAGAGGGCAGTTTATCTTCTTATTCATAACTGGTTCTGAAAACTTTCCCAGTATGAAGCTTCTACATGGCTGGGTAGGCTTGCCTTAAAAAAAAATGTTTTTAGCAAGGGCCAAAAAGAGTACAATGAAGGTGCCTGCCTAATGTCAATAGGCAGGGAGTTCCAAAGGGTAGATGCTGCCACACTAAAGGATCAATTTCTTACAAGAGCAGAACAAGTACTATGTGGCACCCATAACAGGGAAAGCACACCTTGAACTTGGCCTGGTAGCAAATCAACAAGCAGTGCAGTTTTCAGAGCAGAGGTATTATGTGCTGACAGGGTCTCACTCATGTCAGCAATTATGCCACAGTATTCTGCACTAACTGCAGCTCTGGGTCAGATTGTGCTGCATGGGGATTTCTGTGATCTTGGCTGACTGGCTGCCAGGGTTTTTTTAGTTTTGTTTTTTGTTTAGGAACCCTGACTGGTTGTGGGATGCTGAGTTTTCTGCCTTACTTCTAAGAATCTTGTTGTGGTTGCTACAGTATTGCATTTAGGAAATCATCACTGTCTTTTCCTTTTCGTTTTGTTCGCATTTCATTTACCTCTGACCTCACTCATTTACATCCATAGAAGCAACAACAGTGGTTCCATGCGCTCAACCCCCTTAAACCCACTGATGATGCACTTTGTTGTTTGCATGATAGTTTGTTTTGTTGCCCAATAGTGGTAAAAGAGAATTCACATACTGGGAAGTGTGGCTTCAATTGCTGTTGTTACCAATCTACTGCCTGTGAAGGTAGACCAAACCATGTGTGTTTTCTCTCTGTCAGTTATTACTCACTGGAAGTGGGTTGGCTGTCAAAGTGAGTTTATAGCAGCCAACAGGGTAGGTAAGAAAGGGTAGAGAATCTTCTTAACTCTTACTCATTTCTCAAATCTCTCTCTGCAATGAAGGGGCAAGTCTGTAAAGAAGTTTGGAGCAGCCATGTTAAAAGGCAGGCAGGGCATTCCAGGCAGGGGGTTGCCAACCCTGCTTTGATATGGACAACTTTGTAAAGGAACCCTAGTCAAGCCTTACCAATAACACAATCCTAACCATATCTACTCAGAAGTAAGTCCTGTTGAGTTCTATGGGGCTTAGTCCTTTTGTAAGTGTGTTTAGAATTGCAGCCTTCAGGGGCATCCATCTTTAATCCAGAGTGCTCCCATCCAGCATGCCCACAACACTAGGCTCCCTGCTTCCTACATTGGCTTTCTGGTGACTGGTCTGACCTGAGGGCATTTAAACCCTTCCTATCAGAAGCAAGTAGGCTAGATTAAATGTTCCCTAACAAGGCTTCTTAAGCAGGTGAGAAGGGATGCTCCCATTACTTCAGCAGGACCTGGGAATACCCTCATTTAGCAAAGATTTCTGTCTTAATTTCCAGTCACAGAATTCTTTTTTTGTTTGAGTGGTATGCTCCAAGCAACTGTAGTTGATGCTTAATGTATCATGCTTAATGACATCACTAGGGCCCATCCTGTGACATCACTAGTGCCTGCCCCTGAAATCTCACAGTTTGGGATGCTTCTGACCTGGCAACCCTAAGGGGAAGTGTGCATAGATTTGTGAAAATAACGTATAAAAATGCATTGTATTGGGAAAATTGCTTGCACAAAATGCTGTATTAGGAAAAACACCCATTAAAGTGCTGATTAATTTTTGTGAAGTTTTTTTTAAAAAAATAAATAAACCAGAAATTTATTTCTGATGTAGAAATGTAGAAAACTAACCTCAAGGTTGGAAAGGTTGGAAAAATTAGAAACTAAACAGCAATCAACGTTGACACACTTGTCTATCCCAACCCTAACAACATCTGGAGGTCCAGAGGTTCCCCACCTCCTGCTAGAGGCAAAACATCTTGAATGGCATAGAACTGCTAATGCTTACTACATTAAGCCCTCCTGAGTTACATACTACAGCAAACATGGCTATGGAAATTTGCTTTCTAACAGTGAAAGGGGCTCTTCAGTTAACAAGCCAGAATCAATATCTGGTTCCTCGATGACTGTTATCTACCACTAACCCCAGCAGGGTGCAAGGTGCTGGATGGAACACAGAACTGCTCCAAATGTCTGCCTAGAGAGCTGTCCGTCTACATCAAAGCTTATAAATACCTGTAGGGAGCAGCAGAGCACTATTTGAGTTGTTTATCCTATAACAAGCAGAATTCAAGTCCTTCACAAGGTTGTTCTTTCAAATAACAAAAACAACAACAATAATATCCACCCAATCTTGCTCTCCAAAAGAGCCCCAGATCCATCAGCCCAGAGGGTTAAAAGTTGAAAGGAGCCCAAAAAGCAAGGCTTGGTTAGATGAAGGGGAAGTTGAACAGCTTGGCGTGATGGAGGAATAGCAGGGGGCCCAGCAGCTGTACCATGATCCAAGAGAAAAGGGAATGAGTAACACTGCAGGGGGAGCAAGAGGGTTGCAGAGGGGAAAATGCAACTCATTAGCCCCCTTCCTTCCACCTCCATCTGCTCCCGACCCCTCACATCAGCAATGTTCAAAGCTGCCAGTTAATTGCTCAGCCCTCCTGCAAAGGAGAAGGGAAGGTTATTGCACACACATAGGATGAAAGCAGGTGAAATGCCACTGGGGGGCTCCAGTGTCTGTGGGCAAAATGTGGGGTGTGTGAGAAAGGACAGCATCTGTCCCCCCCGAACCTGTATTTAATACCCTTACACCACCTCTGAAGTATGAAAAGCCAACAGTGCCTCTGAGCATATGCAGAGCCATTCCGCTGCCTGAGTAATTAAAGCCAGCCCCCACCCAATATCTAGGACTGAGGGTTGAAGGAAGTGGCTCCCAAACAGTCCGGCTGTTTTTACTCATTTGCTAGAAGATTTTGAGTCGTGAGGAGTGAAAAATTTATACTTCACAGACATAAGGTGAAGGATATGGAAGTAGGTTTGAACCAAGTCTGGCAGGATGGTTCTTCAGTGCCAACAATCTGCTGTGCAACACCCAAAGCGATAAGCAGAAGGGCCTCTGAGCGTGTGCAAAGTATGCACCTGTGCATGGGCATGCAAAGGACCGCTTACACACATAGGCAATTGATATCATTGCCTTTGCCAACCTGGTGCCCTCCAGATGTTTTGGATGAAGGTGCCCATCACTGCCATGCTGGCTGAGGCTGATGGGAGTTGCAGTCCAAAACACACTGGAGGGCACCAAGTTCACCAAGTCTGTAATATATTATCGGCTTCCCCCCCCCACGGGTAAACCAACTCACCCCGGTGCCCGCCCATGCCAGCTGTGCCCAGGGCCTTTCTGAGCTTGGCAGCTGCTGCTGAGGGAAAAAGAAGGTCCCTCATCTTGCCGATAAGCAGGTAAATATCAGGAGGGATGAACTATTCTGTTGGCCGAGACAGGCAGACTGCCCCATAGCGCCTCTCTCCCCACCATCTCTCGCACCCAAGGGACAAGGCTTTCGGATTTTAGAAAAATTGGCCAGCAGCTGTTGTGAGATCCATTTCACAAGTGAGGCAGGCAAAATTGTGCCACCTCAACGAGGCATCCTTGGCGAGTAACCTCCAGGATTCAGGTACAGAATTCAGTGACTGTTAAGAATGGGCTGCTTATTCATCTTGAAGGGGCTTGGTCCCTCTAGCTCAGTTTTGTCTACCCTGACTGGCAGCAGCTCTCCAGGATTTCTGGTTCTCTGCCAGCCTTACCTGGAGATGCTGGGGAACGAAACTGGGACCTTCCTGCATGCAAAGCAGATGCCTTCGGACTAAGCTACAAAACGTCCAGCCTCACACCTTGGGTGAATTGCCCTCTCTTGGCCTCGGTTCCCCCATCCATTAAAAGGACATAATCATGACTTAAGTACAAGCTGAAGAGCATAAGAGTTTCGCCATTTAAAATGGGTATCTGATTATGAAGGACAAAACCACAATAGTGCTGTATCGGTATCTGTTAAATCGGTGTACTTGGGGGTTGGTGGCTCCCTTTGTCTGTGTCTCAGCACTCATTTATTTATTTATTTTATTTAAAGGATGAAGCCCAAGATTGCTTTTCAAAAAGGGATCAGACAATGGAAAAGTTAGCAAAAGCTGAGAGTTTTTATTTTAAAGATGTTCATTGATTCAGTATATGGAGAAGGAATCTGCTGCTTTACCGCCGTGAACACTGCAATCCTACATATGCCTACTCAGAAGTAAGTCCTGTTGAATTCAAGAGGGCTTACTCCCAGCCTGGGAAAGGCAAATAGCATTCCAACCTAAATGTACTTGGCACAAAGTTATTAAGTGTTGCTTACAAGCCACTTTATATTTTGAACTTTCTCTCGTCCATTGCCAATATTTTTATTTCCCTTTTCCTTTCTCCCCCTCCACCTTGTATAATCTTCTTCCCTGCAAATACAATGTTGAGAGTATTATTGTGCTGTACCTTCAATCTGTGGCAGTGGCAGCAAATTTTACAATTTTTTTAAAAAAAGGTTTGTTTAAAAAAAATTAAGACAGGAAAGATCTACCAAACCCTGCCTTTGCACACCAAGGGACGTTGGGGACAAAGGAGAGTTTAAAAGCAACTGCCTGCCTGCCCCGGTGCTTTCGAGCTTCCCAGAGGTACTGATTAGGACCAGGATGCTGGGCGAGATGGACCCATCTGGGTCAGAACCAGCAAGTCCACCCTTATGAACTCAACATCATTTTAGGATGCAAAATTCAGTGCACGCACAAACCCAACAAGGCTTTTGCCCAACCCAGCCTGGTTGGAGAGCACCTGCCTCTCTTCCAAGTGGGGCAACTACGGGTTCAAATGGAGGGAAACAAGGAAAGGCGGTGAAGGACTCAGCTAGTACCTGTTGTCCACGATGGGTCCCTCGAGTGACTGTAATGGAGCAAACCGGCTTCTCTGTCGTCTCTGGTCGGAATGATTAGCTGCTGTCACCTGGGGCATCAGCAGCCACAGGAAGGGAGGAGAGAAGCCAGGGAGCTGCCTCCCAGCCCACCCCGGGGAGACTCCGCTTCAGAGGAGGGCACTTTGTAGAAAGGGGAGGGAAGGATGGCAGGCCCAAGATCTTCAAGACAAATTGGCTTGAATCTCTGGCTTCTGGGATCTTCTCACTTTCTAGACAGCCACCAGTCTCTCTGAGGGATGGGGGAGAAATTCGATTCAGTTCACCTTTAAATGCAAATTTAACTAATTTGCATTTTCAGAAACAATACACAAACAAAAATGCAGCCCTCCTTTGGAATTTGCACTTCTCTGACTTTTGCAATGCAGCTCCCCAGCCAAGTAATGTGTACAAAAATGCATATATTAGTGAAGAAAACATGCAAGCATAATTATGTTAGAGACAATTGCTTCACAAAATGTGTACATTAGGCAAAACAGCATGCAAAAATGGGCATGTTAGAAGAAATTCGCACGGAAGTGCTGATGAGGGCATTTCAAAAAAATGCGCAAACTGATGTGGAAATGTGGCGAACCAAACTTAATATTAGGAAAATGAGAAACCAAAAAATAGTCATTAACAGATTCACCCATCCCTAGTCTCTACAGACTGGATGGCCCTCATTTTCCCAGAATGCCTCTCAAGGCACAAAGTAACTCAGCCTCTGCCAACCTGGTGCCCTTCAGTTGTTGCTAGGCTGATGGAAACTATAGTCCAAAACATTTGGAGGTCTCCAGGTTGGCCTTCCTCAACCTGGTTCCCTCGAGATGTTGGACTACAACTCCCATCATTCCTGACCATTGGCCATGCCAGCTGGGGCTGATGGAAGTTAATAGTCCAAAACATCTGGAAGGCACCAGGTTAGGGAAGGCTGCTCTAGACTGCTGGACACAGGTGTATTTTTAATCCCTTGATAGCTACAGCTTCAAGGGGTGACTTGCACATATGCCTTGGGGAAGAGGCTTAGCTCAGTGCAGAGCATCTGCCTTGCATGCAAAAAGTCTCATAGGCTACACTGCATAACATGCACCAGATGGCAATTCCTACCTCCCCTTTGATAGGGCCAGCCCCAAATATTTTGCTCTCTGAGGCAAGGAGGAAGTGGATCAGCACGCTATGGCCCCAAGCCTCATGTCTTTTACACAGTCCCCACCGGGTGATCTCACACTTCACCTGGCATCTCCAGGTAGGGTTAGGGGAAACCCCGTCTGAAATCCTGGAGAGCCACTGGCAGGCCGTGTGGACGGTACTGAGCTAGACAGGCCATTGGTCTGACTTGGTATAAGACAGCTTCCTATATTTGAATGGGCTATTCACAAATGCAACACTACAGAGAGAACTTTCACGCCTCCTCACATGCCCCTCAGAAGGCAGTGCTGCTTTTCAGTGCAGTCCGTTCACACATTGAGAAAGACCCAATGGTGTACACAGAGCTGCAAACCAAACCCCAGAGGCAGTAGCGGCTGGTGGCGCCATGTCAATGGGGCAGTGCAATCCACTCCAGGTTTTAGTCTGACACTTCAAGGAGCTGTCCAAGGTGCTGGATCCCAGAGCAGATCCCACTGCCTCACTGATATGCAGCCACCAGCTGCCACTGCCCAGAGGCCCCAAGTTCTTCAGGCTTTTCCCAGCACTTCAGAATTCCCCACGCTATGGTCCCAGGCCCCAAACTTTGTCTTGTTCACAGTCGCCACTGGCTGATTTCACAAGTGTGGCACTTAATGGACATTGAATTTTAGTACATGAAAATCATCAAAAGCTGCCTTCCAGCAGAGAGCCTGCCACTTTGGCTGGAATTTAATAGCTTTCTGACCAGGACCATATCCGAGACCAGAGAAAGTTCTGGCCTTTGCACTGTGGGCCACAGTGCTTAATATGTACACTTTGTGGCAAGACATAGTAGATGGCAATGCCTACCTCCCCTTGATAGGGCCAGCCCAAATATTTTGCTCTCTGAGGCAAGGAGGAAGTTGACAGGCAATGTCTTCTGACCTGATTGTAAGTAAGAAAGCAGGCAGGCAGGCCAGTGCCAGGTGGGGGCAGAGGCTGAGGCAGACTGAGGTGGATGAGCTACTGACTCATTTGCCATAATGGACTAACCTCCATTGTAAAAATGGGCCTGTCCAGGTCTGGGCCAGGCAATTTTATACAGCTCCAGGAAGTCCCAGCTAACCAAGGCAAAAGGTTGTTCAAACCTCTAGATAGAAATGGCAGGGAAGCAGATTTTGGCTAACCTCTGTTCACCAGTTGAACTGACTGTCTCAAGAGGTGGTGAGGTCTTCATTGCAGAAGCTGGATGGCCATCTTTCAGGGGTGGTGTACTTGCATCCTACACTGCAGACCCTGCATTGAGCAGAGGGTTGGGCTAGATGGCTTCTGAGACTCCTGCCTATGCTTCTATGAACATTCTATGGTTCTATGAAAAGAAAAAGCTATCCAAAAGTCTATTTCCCTTTAAGATTTATACGCTGCTTCTTGTAGAACCCCCCATCTTATAGACTTTATTATACAGCCTTGCCAGTTTTGTGTGAAGCATGTATGCAATATGCCATCAGACGTATTAATGTGTAATGCTGTGCTTGAATATGCATACATCATAACCAAGAAACCCAAAGCATGGGCTAAAGGCACAACCTGGCAGAACCTGAGCTGTTCTGGGCCTGGCCAATATCTGCATAGGGGACTAGCTGCTTGGAAACCTAATTTATAGCCTTCATTTTTTAGTCCCAAGGAACAAGGGTGGAATACAAATGTAATATGCAAGGAAAATGGTACCATTTACCACTCATTAAGAAGTAATTGTGCACAGCAGAAAACTACTGCTGGTTTCCGGATCACTGTCTCGAAATTAGAATGGTAACCGAGAATACTTTAGGGGAGGGCCATAGGTCAGTGGTTGAGCATCTGTTGTGCCTGCAGAAGGTCCCAGGTTCAATCCCCAATGGCATCTCCAGGTAGCGCTGGGAGAAACTCCCTGCCTGAAATCCTGAAGAGCTGCTGCCAGTTAGTGTAGACAGTACTGAGCTAGATTGACCAGTGTCTTGACTCGCCATAAGGCAGCTTCCTGTGCTCCTAATACTGAAATTGGACATTTCTGGTCTAGAAGACAAAATACCAGGATTCACTTCCCATCTCTGCCCAGGGGTACGAGAGCAACCTTGGACAAGTCCCTGTCTTTCTGCCTCAGTTTCTCATCTGAAAAAAGGAATACTTCATGGCCTGCCACCCATGGTTGCTGCAAGCGAACAACACAAATATTGGGAAGGATTACTAAAATGTTTATAAAGCGCAACTAGAAGAGCTAGATAAATTAATAACAAAATAATAAATCTCTGGATTTTATTTGGTATCCCTGAATGCAATGCCAGCTACATCCACACTGGGGCAGAATAAGGCAAGAGAATAACAGCATGAACATTGCCCCTGGGAACTATGCAAAGAGAAAATCTACACTCTTGAAGGTTTTAGGACACCAAGTGTAGGTCAATCTGCACCAATTGGTGCCCTCCACACATTTGGGACTGCAACTCCCATGGTTGTGCTGGCTGGAGCAGATGGGAGTTGTAGTCCAAAACAACTGGAGGGCACTGCGTTGGCCAAGGCTGGTGTAGGTTCTGAGCAGTCCCAATCAGGGTGGGCGGTGGGGGGAGTAGCTGGGCTTATTGAAATCTGCTGTACTTCCAAAACGTCCATCACATGTTCATGTTTTTCACTAATAAGTCCACAATTGCTGTATTTTGGAAGAGCCAGTATGGCATCATGAACAGTGTGTTGGCATTACGGGTAGAGACACACTCCCTCTTCTGCCAGTTCCAGTGCATCTCCACCTCTCTCTTCTGAAAATGGAGCACACAATGCTAGTCAAACCCCGCCCCTTTTGCTGTAAAACCAGGTTGGACTCAGCTTGAGTACGTTTTTTAAAGAAAATTCAGCTTCAAATAGATTCCACAACTGATTGGCAGATCAACCTGTTGCTCCTCCAGATGTGGCCAATGGGAATACTTTCCTGTAGGTGACTAGTGTGCTCACAGCTTATGACTAGTGAGACCTGGGTTCAAATCCTTGCTTCAAGTGTGAAAACTTGCTGTAACCCTTGGGGTAGTCAGGCCTTTTCTTCCTCAGCCTAATTTACCTCACAGGATTGTTATGAAGATAAAATGACATAAGCCCAATCCATGCTGCTTTAAACTCCTTAGAAGAAAGGCAGGATATAAGCAAGAGAGATATTGCTATGCACTCTGCCTTTCTGCAGTACCTTTCTTTTGCCAAACCATTGGTATTTCTTGTCATGTTTTAACTGTTCCATGCAAAATTATTTCCTGTATGATCACCAGTCCCTGCAAAATCGGCTGCATCCTACAGAACGAGTTATTTCTAGATGCTTGATGTTTATCTGATGGAGCACCTCCAGCGCCACCAACCATGCCGCCCAACAAGATCAGCCACACAGGACCTTCTCTCAATCCCGCCAACTAAAACAGCTAGGTTGGCGGGGACAAGAGAGAGGGCATTTTCAGTGGCGGCCCCCACTCTCTGGAACTCCCTCCCGTATGACCTTCGACATGCCCCTTCCCTGAATGTATTCCGCCAAGCTTTGAAGACCTGGCTCTTCAGACAGGCCTTTGGGACTTACGGGGAGGGTTAAATTTTTACGACCAATAGCCTACTACTCTGTACTGGAACTGTTTTATTGTTTTATTGTTATATTGTATTTTATGATGTATCTTATTATGATGTAATGTATTGTTGTTAAATTGTACGTCGCCTAGAGTGGCCATTGGCCAGATAGGCGACCCACAAATTAAATTATTATTATTATTATTATTATTATTATTATTGAGAGTTGTTATCCTGTCCAGTTGCTGACTCATTGTTTCAAAATGATGGAATTTTGCATTATATTTGTTGAATTCTGATTTTTATTATTTTATAGTATTTTCTATATTGTGAGTTTATAATTTCTGTAAACCTTTAGGGATTTTTGCCAAAAATGTTACATACTTTCCCTAAATAAATAATATATATATTAAATGTGCAAGAACAATGAAGGGTTCATAGAGTCCTAAGACTACAAAATCTATGATTGTAACAATTATTGTAAAGTTCATATCCTGGTTTGCTTCCAATACTCAGAGCAGCTAATTTTAAAAAAAAGCACACTCGGGTATGAAACTGTACTTATTTAGCAGCCTGATCTATCTACGTTTAACTGTTGGAAATAAAGTCTCACAGGGCTCACAAGCATACAGATGATTGTAGCCTCATGACTCCCTGTACATGCAGAGGAAGTGTCGGCACAAAACCTCCCACAGCCTTGAATTTAACTAAGCAATGGAAGAAACTGGCACCAACGATGGGGCTTTTATTGACATCCACTACTAGCAGCTCAAAACTTGGATTTTTAAAAGGAATCGTTCAAGAGAAAAAGTGGAATACAGGATTATTGAGCTGGAAGGCATCTCAAGGAGAAACACAGTGCACTCTGTAAATGTTCAGTGGGCAGTTACCAATTGTAATGGCCAGGTTAGACCTGTCAGTCATAACATGAGAGCACTGGCTATAGACAGTGCAAGGTGGGACTTTGGTTAGTAAGTAGCTTTTCAGTGCAATCTTGTGCACATTTAGTCAGAACAAGTGCCTGGAGTCGGTGAGTGACTGGATGGGAAGGAATAAGCTGAAGCTGAACCCTGACAAAACCGAGGTACTGTTTGTGGGAGACAAGGGAAGGTTGGGGGATGTTGACCTGGTGCTCAGTGGGGTACAACTGCCCCTGGAAGACCAGGTCCACAGCCTGGGGGTCATTCTTGACTCCCAGCTGTCCATGGAGGCTCAGGTCTCGGCTGTGAGCCGGGTGGCATTGTATCAACTCCATCTGATACGAAGGTTGCGCCCCTACCTTCCCAACCATCTGCTCCCATCTGTGGTACATGCCGTGGTCTCCTCTCGCCTAGACTACTGTAATGTGTTCTACGTGAGGTTACCCTTGAAAATGGTCCGGAAGCTGCGACTGGTACAGAATGCGGCAGCTCACCTGATTAAAGGCAGCCGCCGGCAAGATCACCTCCCTCCAGTGCTGAAGGAGTTGCACTGATTACAGGTTGTTTTCTGGGCCCAGTTCAAGGTGTTGGTTCTGACCTTTAAAACCCTATACAGTTTTGGCCCAGTCTATCTGAAGGAGCACCTCCAACATCATCAGGGACGCCGCTCAGTAAGATGAGCCTCAAATGGCCTTCTCTCTAACCCACCAGTTAAAACAGCTAGACTGGTGAGAACTAGGGAGACGGCTTTTTCAGTTGTGGCCCCCATTTTGTGGAACTCCCTCCCAAATGATCTCCACCATGCCCCCTCTATGATGAGCTTCTGCCGGGCCTTGAAGACCTGGCTCTTCAGGCAGGCTTTTGGGGTGGGTTAGGTTTTATTATTGTTGTTGAGATTTTTAATGTTTTAATGTATTTGTATGTTTTTATTTTGTACGTCGCCCAGAGTGGCTAGACAGCCAGCCAGATGGGCAACTAATAAATTTAATAAATAAATAAATAAATAAAAACATAAGTCCCACTGTGTTCAATGGGGCCTGGATGGTGCTTAAGCAAGACTGGAGGGTTTTCTTCTGAAGGTGCAAAAGTCTTTGGCACTCTGCCCCCCTCCCAAGGCTTCCCAATTTTTGAAGAAGGGATGGAGGGCGAGTGAATTACTCCTCTACCCCTGACAGAAGTGACTCCATTTGGGAGGAGGGACTTACATATTTCAGAGGATCTAGTACATAGCATAGAGCTTTGCTCCTTTGTCAGAGGAACTTTGTTGTGCGATGTGGCATTTGATCGAATCCAGATGGAATTCTAGTTCCTTCGACCTGATGTCATGTTTGTGTGTCTGCGCGCGCATGCACGCACACACTTGTGAGGTGGTCACCTCCTGACTCCAGTTTCCCAGCCCTTATGTGGCAGCTGTGATAAGGATGCCATGGGGCTAAAATTAACCCCAGAAAAATCTCAGGCAAATGTCTGGAACAGATCAGAATAATTCCAGACACCAGGAGAGGGTTGGCTGATGGCATGTGGGCACACATAGTTCAATGCAATCTGAAGGAGGGATTGCAAGCAGAGGAAGGCAAGAAAAGCACCAGGGAGGGAGGGAGGTAGAGAGAAGGAAGGCAGACAGAGAGAAAGTTAAATCACTGGCCCTTTAAAGAGGGAGCTGAGGGAGAAAAAAGTCAAAGTAAAACTCCAGGGATTGCCAGGCCCCACCAGCAGGAGCCAGGCAAGAGGCCTTTAAGTAGCACCACAGCAAGGGGAGTGAAAAAAAGAAAGTATGGAAGGGGCCCAAGCAGCTCTGCACATGCTCAGATGCACATCTGAGTTATACTAGCCACAATTTTACCCTCAGTGTTTGCCAGTGGAGGATGTAAAGCTAGAAACAGATGTATGGGGACAATGTTGTTGCTTTTTATTTCACTGCTTTTCTGTGTGAAAACTGAGTTTTGTTTTGTTTTTTAAGTAGAAGCTTCAGGGGCACTCTGCAGGTACTTATAGCAGGGATGAGGGAGAAATCTGACTAAGTTTGCTTTTAAACGCAAACCTACTAGATTTGCAATTTCTGAAACAATACGTGAACTGAAACACCAGCATCCTTTAAAATGTGCACTTCTGCAAAATTTGCAATGCAGTTCTCTAGTCAAGTAATGTGTAAAAATGCACATATGAGGGGAAAGTAGGCAGAAAATGCATATATTAACATACAAAAATGTATCATGTCAGAGGAATTGCTTTGCAAAAATGTGTATAATAGGTATGTATTTTCTTAGGAGAAATTCACACTAAAATGCTGGAAAAAATTGATGAGGATTTTTAAAATATTGCTGCAGAAATGTGAACTGAAGACAGGAAAAATGTGACACTGAGAGAACTGAAATTGACAGATCTACCCATCCTTACCTCAGTGGTTGACCTTTTTTTTAAAGCCTCTATTCCTCTAGGAAAGAAAAAAATATTCTCCATATAGTGGCTGAAGCATCTTGGACAGCTTCTTGAAAGTTCAAATTAAAACCCGGAGCAGATTCCACTGCCCCACTGACATGGTGCCACCAGCCACCACTAGTTGGAATGACTTTGACCATGGGCCATTACATTTTCTTATTTCACTGAAGGGAGAGGCACTCTGCAGACCTTACTCTGCTGTTGGCTTCCAGCAACCGGTATCCTCTGACCATGGAGGACCATATAGCTGTCACTGAAACATAGGAAACTGTCTTATGCAGAGTTAGACCATTGGTCCATCTAGCTTAATATCATCTACATCAGCAGTTCCCAAACTGTTTTCCCCCCAGGACACATGAAATTGCTGATGGTCTTGGCAGGTCACCGATTGATTTTACTGCCTGTTGCAGTAATTGTAATGGGCTGTGCTACATTTATATGATATTTCATTGTATTTTTCATGCTTCTGTTATTTCTTACATATTGTGTTTTATTGTATTACATAGAATTCAAGTTTTAATACAACAACATTCATTATAAGAAGTAAAAGAAGTAATAAAATACCATGAATAATATATTAAATGCAATGGGTGTGCTTCTCCCATCTTCATTCTCAAATTCACAGAGAGGCAGCAACCACGTGAATAAAGCTTACGGAGCACAGCTTGGAAAACCCTGATCAACAGTGACTGACAGCAGCTCTCCAGGGCTTCAAGCAGGGGACATTCTCAGCCCTATCTGGAGATGCCGGGGATTGAAGCTGGGACCTTCTTCATGCAAAGCAGCCACGGCCCTCCTCAAACTAATAGCATATTGATTGATCTCACCTCCTCTGTGAATTCCCAGGGCCATTCTAAGTTGGTGGCCATCACTGCATCCTGTGGCAAGTAATTCCATAGGCGGACTATGCAGTGAAGAAGTCTTTCCCTTGGTCTGTCATGAATCTATTGCCCATTGGCCAGAAAGTGGAACGTCGTCTGCCAAGAGATGTAATGTTGCTATGTTCATGATATTGAGATGTTGCTTTTCTCTGCTGTTATATTTGCTGTGATGTTACTGTTTTATTATTTTTTGTTATTAGGAAATTGTTTTTGCAATTGTTGTTTTTGAGGTGTATTTCTGTTCACGTTGCAAGCTGCTTTGAGTACAATTTTGGGGGGAAAGGCGACATACAAATAAAATGATGGATGAATGAATAGATGAATGAATGACTTCATTGAATGGCCTCCAGCTCTAGTGTTATAAGGGGACCAACCCCCCCCCCAAAATCCACCATCCTCTATCCGCTCTCTCCCATTTCTCTACACCATGCTTTAAGAAAAAAAAAAAGCGTCTCTCACATCCCTCCTCTTCACCATCATCTTTTTGCTAAACTAAAAGCCTTAAACACAACATCCTTTTCCACATAAAAGGTAAAGGTGAAGGTGTCCCCGCACTTATAGTGTGAGTCATTTCCGACTCTTAGGGTGATGTCTTGCAACGTTTACTAGGCAGACCGTATATATAGGGTGGGATTGCCAGTTCCTTCCCCGGCCTTTCTTTACCCCCCAGCATATGCCAGGTACTCATTTTACCAACCACGGATGGATGGAAGGCTGAGTGGACCTCAGAGCGTCGGCTGCATTACCGCTGCTTACCACCCTGCGCCACGGAGGGTCCACATAAAGATGCCCCAAATCCCTGCTCAGTTTGGCTGCCCATACAGAAAATTTCTCAAGAAATACCTCCCATTTATATCATGCTTTAATGCTCAAAGAGCTTCCCTTTGGCCACATTCACACTGTACATTTATTCCACTCTTATTCCACTTTAAACAATCGTGGTTTCCCCCAAAGAATCCTGGGAAGTGTAGTTTGCGAAGGGTGCTGAGAGTTATTAGGAAATCCTTGTTCTCACAGAGCTACAGTTCCCCAAGTGGTTTAACAGTCAGTCCTTCTTCCCAGAGAATATGGCTTTCCTAACAACTCCTAGCAACCTTCACAAACTGCACAATTCTTTCGGGGAAGCCATGACGGTTTAAAGTGGAATAAGAGTGAAATAAATGTACAGTGTGAATGCGACCATACATTACCTCAGCCTTCCTTAAAACCACCCTAGTCGGTAATTCTGTTCAGTTACCCTGACATTAAAGACTGACAGAGGGCGAGGATGATGGAGCATAAACTCGGCCACTGCAAGGCGGAGATGAGACCTGCATCCAGGATTGAAATGTTGCCAGTTTGCTGCCCCCACTTCACCTCATCTCTCCCACAATCTCCGTTGCTCAGCTCATAATTAACCGACTCTGGCGATTCGAGACGCTGGTCTCCTCTCACACACTTCCGGTGTTGGGACTGGCTGGTGCCGTTGCCATGGCAACTCTTCGGCAAGCACCCGCATCCTCCATGAAGTGGATGAAGAAGATGAGCACCTTAACCCTTGCTGGGTTCCACCCATCTCCCCCACTGTGTGTCTGCGTGCACAACGGGCAGGGGAAGATTTCTCTCGTACGTTCTGGAACTTTCTGCAGCAGGAGGCCTCCCCAGCTCACGGCCTGCCCAGGCAACCATAACCCGTAGGCCACCGACAGCAGAGGCCTCAGCAAACCTCCTGCTTTTGCTGCCTGCCTGAAGAAGAGATGGTGTATCCAGCACCTGTTAGGCTACACAATATGATCACAGGTTGCACTGGCCTGCAAGATCGGCTCCCTTCCCTTTAGAAGGGCAGTTTCATTTATTTGTTAAGCTGCTTGGCCTTCGGAGAGGGCTAATTTAGGCTACCTTTAGTCCCATGCCCGGTGCTGTTTTTGAAGCTCACTCCTATCCTTTGGCTACTTCCTGAGGAGTGTTTTTTTCAAGTTGCTGGGGGTTGAACTGAAGAGGCAGATGTGGGGAACCCCAGGCCCCTGGGCCTAACCAGGCCATTTGGGCCAAGCCACACCCACTTGCCATATGGGTAAAGTTGCAGCTGGGCCCCAAAGAGAGTTGCAGTACAAGCCTTCTCTGGCTAAGCAGCCTGCTTTGGAAGTGAGGAAATGGCTCCCCAAAGTCTCAGGGGTGCAAGGGTGGGTAATTTCCCAATGCTGTGGTCCAAGATACTTTTAATTAACTGGCAACGGCAGCTATTAAACCTGGGGCCTTCTAGGTGACAAGCATGTGCTCTGACCAGACTGTGGATAGATTTCCCAGTTCTTCAAATAAACGACTGTGGTTAACTAGGGGTGAAGCAGGGGCACATTGCCTGGAAGAAAAAGGGGGCATCCCTCCCCATCTTCTGTCCTGGAATATATTCTGTGCTAGTTCTACTCAGAGTAAACTCGTTGAAGTTAATAGGCATGACTAACTGAGGTCCATTATTTTCAATGGATCTACTCTGAATAGGACTTAGTTGAACACAACCGTATGAATTTATAATAGACTGCATCTGTGCATCTACAGAGTTCCTTTCCTTTCCAATTAAGTAATTGCAGTCTGCTTCCACACATTTAAGGATAAAGGAACAGGTATGACATGCTGGTTTGAGCCCCAGCACCTTTTTTACAAATGAAAGCTGCTGACATTTCCTCTCCAGCCTCAACCCTTGCTTCTTTCCTGCAGTCATGTACTGTCCAGCCTTGCATGCCAAAACGAGCCCAGATGGAAATGGTGAAATGGCAAAAAGGTACATTCTGAGCCCAGAGTGCTCTCTCCCTCTAAGTTGACTAAAAACACCGTAAGATGCCCCTCTATGCCCCCCTTCGCCTCATGCGTTGGATATGGTCTGGGCGGAACCCAGGCGGTTGAATGAACCAGACCAGTCTCAGTCTGCTATCTCCAAACTCTACATTTCCAGTCACAAGGAAATGGAACCACAACTGTAAGCCTGCATCCATCAGCACAGGAATAGAGGTGCCACCTTATTCTCCTCAGCAGAGCTCCTGTGCCTTTAGCAGTTGGGAGCCAGGCAGAAATTCAAAAGTGGAAGCAACGTTCTTTGTGCCTGCAGGTGTAGTGATGGGTAACAGCCTCACCTGAAGATTGTAGAAGGCAAGAGTGGCCCCATGCTGTGGAACCCTTTTCCAGCAAAGATTTGGCAGCCATCCTCACTTTTGACTTTCAAGCAACTCTAGAAGACTTTTTTTGTGCTGACAGGCCTATGCAGCTGTTTAAAATGTCTCTTGAGAAGCCAGTCAATTTAATGCTTGTTTTCTATTGCTTTGAAACGTTTTTATGTTGTTAAACACCACCCTGATGGCAAGAGGGTGGTATATAAACACTTTTATAGATATTAAATATAAATAAATAGGAGCACAGTATTTTTGTTGTTATGTGCCTCCAAGGTGACTACAACCTATGGCGACCCTATGAATCAGTGACCTCCAAGAGCATCTGTCATGAACCACCCTCTTGTGGGGTGGGAGTAGGTGGTCAGAAGGGCCACTCAGCATGGGCTTCAAGCTCAAAGGGGGCCTCACATTCAGACACTTGTCAATTATTTGGCATTTGATATGTTTTGGAACTGTTTTTATGCGCAACAGACCAAGATATCACATACTCTCTCAGCTGGATAGTTTAAAAAAAATGAAGAGAAAAGACATGGTAAAAGACCTGATTTCTTTTAACCAATATACATTTTGTCATATTAGAATGCTTTAAATGTTCATAAATATTAATAAAAATGTATCTGTTCTGATAGCACAAGATTAGACTGTGGGGAATGGGTCCTCTCCGATTAGCTAATGATGTAAACAAACCACTACAACTCATACTATGGCTAGTGGCCTCTAAAGCTGGAAGTGGCCTGGGCCTCTTGGGGGAGCTTGTTAGACAGGACTATCCCTGAAGGTTGAGTGGTGGGGGGCAACAGTGGTTGTGATTCATGCATGTCTTCCTCAACCTCCCATCCCCCCAAATCCTCATAATACTCAGCAACTGATGACCAGGGAGGGCCAAAATCCAGCCACAGAGTAAAAGAAAAAAGAGGGGGGTACTGTCTCCCATCTGGAACACATTAGGAGAGGCTGTCCACATGCCCTTGTTTTTTAAAAAAAGTCAGCCACAACCCAGACCAAAAGGGACTCCAAAAGGCTCTCCCCCTCACCTCCCCTACGCTCAGGTTTCCATTGCAACAACCTGGCGAGATATTCAGATGGTACAAATTAGACACACGCTTCATAAAAGAAGCCTACCCCCTCCTCCAACTCAATTTACGCAATTCCCTAACCACGCGTCAGGCGAAAGAAGTAAATCAAGATGGTTATGGCTCTCAGGAACCCAAAGTACTCACCCAGAGGAGGAGGAGGCTCCCTGTTGTGTTCCTGTAGGATGTTCTGATCTGCCCTCAACTCCTTCCAGTTGACCTTCACTGGGGGCACATGGTTCTGCTGTATCTTTCTATTGGGTGCAGCTGGATTATTCGACACCCCCTCCCCCAGTGCAGAGACACTACAATGACGCTGCAGGCTTTCTTTCAAACAGGAAGGTGCTTTATACCAAGCCAGACCATTGGCATCATCTGGCCCAGTATTATAGCAGCTCCCCAGGATCTTAAGCCAAGAAAACTCCTCTCCATCAATTGTTACCTGCTCTTTTTAAACCAGAGATGCCAGAGATGGAATGAGGAAACGTAAAGATCAGGGGTGGGGAACCTTTGGGGCTCTAGCTGCCCCATGGGCCAACCTACCATGTTCCTTGCTAGGTCTTCCAGCCCTGTGCTTTGCAAGCTGCTTCGTGCTGTTCCTTTCCATCTCGGAAACGGAAGGGTGGAAAGAGCAGCGCTGGGAGGGAGAAGTTGTCAGAATGGAAACTGCTGCCCCCCTCCTCGAGCAAGGTGTGCTCCTACTGCCCATCAGGTGACATGCAGTTGGTAACTCACAAAGGAACTACTGAGAGCCCATTTCAAGGCCCTGATTGTTGCTTTGAAGCCCCGCCCCACAGGTCAGGTAGGTGTGGCTTCCCCAAAAGGGCCTGGCGGGCCAAATTTGGCCTGCAGGCTGGAAGTGCCCCCCATACAATCTATCATTAGGCTATAGATTCTCCAGGTAATCAGTAGGTCATCTGGAAACAATGTACATGTGTATATAAAAGACAATATGCAAGAGTGTAAGTCAATCATGCTTCCAATTAAAATCCATGAGCACTTTGTTGTTGTTGTTATGTGCCTTCAAGTCAATTACGACTTATGGCGACCCTATGAATCAGCGACCTCCAATAGCATCTGTCATGAACCACCCTGTACAGATCTTGTAAGTTTAGGTCTGTGGCTTCCTTTGTGGAATCAATCCATCTCTTGTTTGGTCTTCCTCTTTTTCTACTCCCTTCTGTTTTTCCCAGCATTATTGTCTTTTCTAGTGAATCATGTCTTCTCATGAGGTATGCTTAAACAAATCAAGGGTTTGGAAAGTACTGATTTGGGTTAAACTGGTATTCAAGAGAGAGGGGAAGAGTCATAGCTCGGTGATAACACATTTGCAAACGTTTTCCTGTTCATCCCTGGGCCACCTCCAGGCAGGCCTGAAACCCTGAAACCTCTGCTGGTCAGTGCAGAGAATACTGAGCTAGATTGACTAATGGTTTGGCTCACTGTTAAGGCAGGTTCCTATTGCACACACACACACACACAACAAAGGTAATGTCAAAAGCGCCATCCTCTCTTCATTTCACTGTGCGTGACGTGGGTTCCTTGCAGAGATGCCTTCTGCATGCTGTCCCGTGTACGTGAGGCAGAAGGGGATAAGGCGATGGGTGTGCGTGTGCAACACCAGGCCTAGCTCAAATTTAGAAGACACTGGCTTAGCAGGAGTGCAAAAAATGCTCAGCAGACAGGGGCATGGGGCAGAGGAATGTTTATTTTACAGAAGGCTGGAAAGGGGAAAAGGGTTCAGATCTAGTGGTTCAGGACCACTGTTGTCTGCTTCTATCTCTCAGACATCATTTTGGAGATCAGGGAGCAGCTGAAATTGTGTGTGTGTGTCCATAAGGGAATGCGATCCTCTTGCTAAAAAAAAAAAAAAAGGTTCCCCACCCACAGGGATCAAGGCATCCTCAGAGCCAGTTTCAAAACACAAGATGGCCCATTTTTGGGATCCAGATTCAAAGACCCATAAAGTCTCATTTTGGGGAGGAAGGGGCATGCCAGACCTGGTGGAGTCCAGCCAAGGAGGCCACAGGCTCATTCCTTTGGCTCCCGAGTGCGCCGGTTCATCAGGAAGGAAAGTGTTCGCCTTGCAAAAGCCGTTGTAATAATTTAGCTGAGCCAGGATTGCTTGGAGGGAGGAGGAGGGGATGGTGGAAAAGAGGCCTCCCGTTCCTGCTTTCCCTATATTGGGGCAGGTGGGGGATGGGAGAAGTGCCGTGCGTTCCTGGGGAAGGAATTTGGAAAGCGCTGCTGCCTTCCTGGCTGCACAGCAAGCATCTGGCTTTCATAAGGAGCTGGAGCTCAGAGCAAAACAGTATATACGAGGGAGGGGGAGAGAAAGATGGACCTCAGATAGCAGGGCACAAAGCAGAATTCAATTCCACATCTGTCCAATAGTGAAAGAACTAAAATGGACTCGCTGCTGGATCCAACGTTTTGCTGTTGGTTTTTTAAAGGAACAATCCAGAATTGCCAGTGCTTCAGCTTATTTACATACCATAAGGACAAAAACAAGATATTCTCAGTAGCTTTAGAAAAAAGAAAGTCTGAGGTGTGGCCTAGTTCTGCAACCAATAAGAGTTTCCTCTGAGCAAGTGAAGAGTGCCCTGGGGATAGTACTTCTAAGCATGCTTGAGGCCTACACTCAAAGGCTCTCTTTTTCTCTTTACAAGTCTTTTTTACAATGGCTTATCCCAAAGAATTGTGGGAACTGTAGTTGGCTAAGGGGGCTGGCAGATGTACCTCTGTGAGGAACAAACAACAGTTCCCAGGATTCTTTGGGATGGTGGTGGAAATGAGCTTCAAATGTATGGTGTGTACACAGCCTAGGACACTGTCTCACACACACGTGCACACACACACTTCATTTGTCTCACTTCAGTTAAACAGATTCTGCAGGTTTTGAAACCAAGGCAACCTTCTTTGGCCTAAGGCAGAAGTAGGATGCACATGCACGTCACAGACGGCAATCCCTCTTTCAAACAGCCTGCAGCTCTCCAAATAAAACGGATCATCTGATTCAACAGATGAAACCCAGAGCACGTTAGGTACTCCCTCTAGGTCTCTCAGAAAATCTATGAGATTAAGCGTTTAACCTTCATTGGCTTCTCAGCTTTATTTTTGGATCTCTGCCACAGAGCCTAAGCTTTTAAGGCTGATTCATCCTGGGTTGCACAGGGATCTGGCCAACATTTGAGTTAGTTAACAAATAAAATGTGAAGGGAAGACTCCTGTCCCTGAAATACAAAGCAGGAAATTGGCAGCTTAGCTGCCCCAGGGCCCAACCTGGCCCCCTCGGTATTACCAGTGAGCTTCCCAATTACCAACCTAGGGAAAAGCACTTTAGCACAAGCACTTTAGGAAAGTGCATGGCCCATTGCTCCCCTAAAAGCGATCCTCTTTTGAAGCTCGTCTTCGATCAAAAGTACGTAGTCCACCAAAAAAACAAAACGCTGAATTTTATTTACACACACAGAGAGGAAGAATGTCTTTATAGAAATACAAGATTGGCAGTGTTGGTTCAGATTCCAGAGTTTTGTACCAAAACTTGGACTCCTGAGAAGTTAACTGTACAAAAGCCATAATAAATACCTCTCCTTTAAAAATGGACTTGATAAGAAAGAGGGAAGCAGGCACAGAGAGAGTGAGCCATGGTCTCAGCGATTTTCGTGCAGCTGGGCAAAGGGAATAAGATACCAGACATGCCAAGCTCTGTCAATGGCAGCGTTTACTTCCACAACAATTCCCCCCCCGGGGGAAAATGGAGCAGATCAGTCCCAGGTTAGAGCCAAACTGGATGTTGGGGAATTGAAAAGGAATATGTGGTGCGTTTGAGGGGATCTTTCTGTCAAAAGAGGGATGTGGAGAGACTATAGGGGTGGCAAGGACTGGCATCCCTCACACAGTTGTCATGACCTTGAGGGAGCCAGAGCGGAAGCGCATAATCTTCTTCTTCAGTGCATGTGAGGCCTTGATCTTGACAAAGACCTTGGGTTGCCCACCAGCAGCCTTCCCAGGCCCAGAGGCCGACACAAGTTGTGGGGAGAGTTGCTGTGGCCACACCAGACCACTACTCTCATCCGTGTCACTGGACGGCCCACTGCTGTAGGGGGGAGGTGAGTCCCCTTCGCTGAGGCTGGACTCGCTGTCTCCATAAACCAGGCCTTCCTCTAGGCGGCACATGGGTGCTTGATGGGCCTGCTCACCTGAGCACTCGGAGTCGCTTCCAGCATATGCGTACTCCACCGGACCAACCCCCCGCTGGCTCTGGTGTGGCTCACCGCCACTTCCTGTAGATGCCTCCTCTTGGCATATCTCCACCGTTGACCGCCACTTGCGGTAGCCACCGGCCACACTGCCATGAGACCGCCGTTGACGGGCCGGTTTGCTGGCCATTTCCTCCCGTTCAGTCGTCCCATACTTGACCCCCGGTTTATTTAGGAGGCTGTTCTCAGACTGCGACCGGGCAGCTTTCCTAGATCGGGGGGAGCTTTTCCTTCCAGCCCCTTTCCTTCCTACAACCTCACCCCCCTCTTCAGTGAAGCGGCATTTCTTGGGGGGTGCCGAAACCCGCGGTCGCTCCCTCGGTAGCAGAGGGACTCGCTCGGGTGACAGTTCCACGGAGCGTCCCTTGGTGAGGGGTGGGGGTTTCTTTTTGCCAGCCCGGTGAGCCTGCTGAGCCCTTGTTGGCTGTTGAGCGGGAATATAATAGGCTTTGACCATGAGGCAGGCCGCATCCTCAGACTCATAGGAGACTGGCTCCGGGGGGTTCCCTCGAGAGACCACATCCTCCCTATCCGGCCGAGGGGATGATGGGTACGCAGCTTCATATTGATCCACAGAGGGAGGCCTCATGTGGGCCACAGCCTGCAGCTTTGGGGGCTTCTTGAGGCTGGAATGGGGTGGGCTATAGTCCTCAACTGCTGCTTTGGTGGCCAGTGTCCTCTCAGCGGCAGCATCCCATGAGGACCAGATGCGTGTGGCCATGGCAGCCCCCCCTTCGTGGCCACAGGGTGAAGGGGTACTGCTGCCTCTTTCCATGGCCGGTGGGTGCTTGCGTTCAGCCTGCGGGGGAAGCAACTCCAGGGGTCTCTTGCACAGGCTGTTCTGCCGGACCACGCTGCTCTTCGTGGGGGGCTCTGAGCCGAGGCTGGTCCGGGGTTTGCTGCCCCTCACCAGCTGGCTGCGGCGGCGGACGAGGCGTGAGATATAGCTCTCCACCTTGTGGCAGTGGGAAGCCGCCTCTGAGTAGAACTGGAACTCATTGCCGTAGGTGTCCAGGCCCCCGTCTTGGTCAGTGGGGTAGGCCAAAGCCTGGGACACAGCTGAAGAGAAAGCAGGGTCTTCGTAGAGATGGCTCCGGAGTAGGGGGTTCTGCAGGGCCACCGCGTGGAGGGGGCTCGGGTACAGGAAAGGGTCTGGTGGATAGCAGGGAGGCAACGGCTCTTCAGGGTAGTCGTGGGAACTGGAATAGGGGGCAGAGAAGGAGCGGGGCACTGTGCTCCGGTTGGCCCCTTCTTTGCTGTCGTTGCCCATGTCACCTTTGAAGAGGGATTGGGGGGGAAGGAGGAAGAAAGAGAGACTGGCTGAGATTCTACCTGGGCAGGTGGCAAAGATTTCTGGCCTGACAATCCCCCTGGGTTCCAATCAAAGAGAAGGGTGGCAAAGAAAAAGGGTGGCCTGAGGTGAAGCATGGCCACTCATTTTCAGGGCTGTCATATTCAGTAGATTAAAAATGATGCCTCCAATTAATTGGGCAGCAGATTTCAAAATTACTGTTTGTCTACAAATTGTTTAACAACACTATTTATATCGTGGAATTATTTATTATTAGCAGCAGCTTCATTAGTTTTGTATGTGGAATTTGCACCGTATCTTTTTTTAAATAGATTTTTGTTGGGATATGGAAACTGCTTGGAGATTTCTGTTGAAATATATAAATATTTATATATTTATAAATATACAAGTCAAATAAATAATGTGGATTTTCTCCCCTCCGCTGCCTTGCCTTTCTCAAACAGGAGAAAATACCTCCCCCTAACCTAAGACGTGACAAACGTGTATCTTGGCTAAAAACTAAAGCATTTTTTTCTTCACAACCTTTATTCATATGCAAATATATGCACATTTAAAGCCAATTAAAATTAACATGAATAACTGACTAAGATTTCTTTAATTTGGTGCCAGTTCTGCTTAATTTCCCCATCAGTCTCCTCCTTCAAAAGCTCTAAACTCCATCTTCGAATGCCCAAGACTGTTTTCATCATTTCCCCCTTGTGGTCCACCCCAACAAACCCAAGGTTCTATGGCAGCCTTTGCCAACCTGGCGCCCTCCAAATGTTTTGGACTTCAACTCCCATCAGCCCCAGCTAGCCCGGCTGTGCTGGCTAAGGCTGGTGGGAGTTGTAGTCCAAAACATCTGGAGGGCACAGATTGGCAATGGCTGTCCTATGGAGTCTACCCCCTTGTTTCTTATGGAACCTTCCTCATTTTCTGAGGACCACTCTGGCCTGGAAACTTTATGGCAGTGCGGAGGACTTGTTAGGGTTTGGAACCCAGAGTGGTAGCCTCTTTCTCTCCAAAGTTGGCCATTTTTATTCCTGCATTCTTGCCATATAGCTACGTTGGGAGTGCAGCATCCATATAATCAAAGCTTATCTTTCTCCCTACAACCTTCCTGCGGTGCCTGACAGCACACCCTGCCCAGCAAGCCAGCAAGGGTTATGCCTAAGAAACCCCCATTCTCCACTCCTCTCTGTCCCCAGCCACCACCCCTTACTCACCTACTGACTTGGGGCGCTCACTGGCATAGCCCAGGCGAGACTCTGGACGGCCAATCCGGGAGTAGGACCCCGAGGCTGAAGGGAAGCCAGAAGAGGAGTCCCCGAACCTGGATGCAGGAGAATCAGAGGCCACTGCTGACTGTGATCCCTCGTAGAAACCTGATGGAGAATGGGCATTTATGATTATCCTTTTAAATTGTTCCCATCCTCTATTTGCCAGCCTAGCGAGGGGAGACTATCTGACCTTGTTCACAGCGTTGTCACCCGGCAGTGCACGTGTGTCAAGGTATTTGGCTGACCTAGGGATGGGGGAGAAATTTGATTCCGTTTGCATTTAAAGCCAATTCCATCAAATTTGCACTTTCTAAGACAATATGAGAACCAAAGCACGCCCTTCAGAAATTCACACTGACTTGAATTTTGCAATGCAGTTCTCCAACCAACCAATGCTTAAAAGCATGCACATGTTAGAGAAAAATGTGTGCATAAAAATGAATAGATTACTGAAAATAATGTACAAACATGCATTGTATTAGAACGTGCTTGCAAAAATGTGTACGCTGGTCAAAAACATTTACAAAAAGGGTGCTTATTGGGAGAAATTCTCACTAAATGCTGAAGAATTTTCATGAAGATTTTAAAAAATAATAGCAAATTGGTGCGGAGATTTGCAGAACTGGACTGAAGGAATGGGAAGCTGAGAGATCTGAAATGGGCTGATCCTTCCACCCCTGGGTTGACCCCTGCAAGGCCTTTTAAGGCTGGAGTCAGGCAGGAGGGGGAAGAACAGACCCTTTTCCTACAAGAAGACTGCAGCCTGAAGCCCAGAAGAGAGGATTTATTTGGGAGGATGCAACAAGCCACCAGGGATGGTGGTGGGGCTCCTTTCCCTACCTGAACTGGGCCAGCTGTCCATCTCAGCTGACTCCCCGCCACAGGTCTTCTCCGGGTACAGGCGCAGCAATCCCAGCTGCTGCTCCAGCTCCCACATCAAGCCAGGCAGGGCATCCTGTAAAGCAGAAGAAGAATAAAATGGCTCAAAGAGTCAGTAAGTTCTGATGGCACCCTCGCCCGAGGGCCATTTGTTCCCAACCCACTGCAGCTATGCTCCCAAAACCCTCCAGCTTTTAATTCAGATCTCTGTACAACTGCCTAATGCTCCAGACCACAGCATCAAGACACAGAACATAGCCTTAGCCGAGAAATCCATAGTAGCTAGCATCATTTAAAAAAAAAATTAATGCAAGCTTCCAGTCCTTGTTGTTGCACACAAATGAAGGAAAAGCACACCTTGGGGAAAATATGTGTACATCTCTGTGGGGCACATGCTATAGCCCTAGAGAAGATGCCCAATATGAAGGAACCCATGGCAGGACTTTCACCCCACTTGGCACAACTTGCACAATTACTCCCTGCCCCATGTCTCCAAGCAAGATGTTTTGATGAGTGTTGTGCCTTGTGGCAACTGTGCTAATCCCTGCTAGTCCAATCAGAAGACAGAGGGTGGTGATTAGGGTTGCCAGGTTCAGGGCCTGAGACTGATCCTGTATCTTCAGGAGAAGACAAAGTCAGCCAAGTGCAGGTGTTCTTGTAACCCTGTAATGGGAAAAATCACAAAGTGGAATTCTCCCTTCCCCTTGCACGCCTTTTAAAGATATAGAAGACCTCTTGGAGGCAGGGCCTGGCAACCAACTCTTTGCAACACTCACTTGCCATATTTCCAGCTTCATGTCAAAGTTCTATGCCAGGCAGAGCAAACTCCCATACCAAAGCCATCATTTTTGTGAGGACTCACCAGACTGTTTATCCATGTAGTGGTGGGCTCCAAACATACGAAGTAAGAAGAGCTAAAAGTGCCCCTGAGGAGGTGCAAAGTGTACTTCCCTAACCACTATACGCTAGAGACGGCTCTCAGTGGCAGAGCACCTGCTTTGCATGCAGAAGGTCTGTGGTTCAATCCTGGCCTCTCCGGCTAAATGGTCAGGTAGCAGGTGATGTGAGAGACCTCTTTCCTCCTCTACAGAAGGCCTCGAAGAGCAGCTGCCAATCAGTGGATACTGAGCTACATGGACGTAAAGAAGCTTCATATGCCTCCTGGTACGTTAGAGCTCCTGTGTTGCTGCAAGTGCCTCCTCCCAAGCTTCACTATTATTCCTTTTCATTAAGATCAGGTCTTTGAGCACAAAGAGCATTGCCAGAACTCAGGTTTGGAGGGGGATCTGGAGTGCATACCCCCTCCTCAAAAAATAAAAAAGCCCTTATCCTGAACTTGTGCAGCAAGGGGAGGAACCCACAGATGAGGTCAGAAGTCCACACACAGGCGCCCTTTGTACATGAGTCCTAGGCACCAGGAGAGTTGCGTGTATGTACGCATAGGCTGAGAAGGAGAAGGAAATTGAGTGTGCTATGGGAGGACATTTGACCACTAGGCAGATGGGTGTTCAGGGGACAAAAAAGACTCATTTAGGAGCGTCACTCAAACTCCGGTCTGGAAACAAAGGGGCAAAATTCTCACCCAACCAAAGGGAAGAGAGAATGTCTATGTATGTATATACGTGTGTGTGTGGAGAGAGAGTGTGCATGCAAGAGGGAGAAACCAACCTGGATGGCTTTAAATGAGATTAAACAAATAAATAAGGCTCACAATGGCTATGTTCTAACACCTCCACTGTCGGAGGTTTTATGCCTCTGAATACCAGTTGCTGGGGATCAAAAATGGGCTTCCTGCTGGAACATCTGGTTGCCCACCGTTGAGAATGGAGGACTGGATTAGATGGGCCCCCAGCTACAGGGTTCGTCTTTGGTTCTTCAAGACTGCTGCTTGTGGCTTCAAGAACAGTGTCTGTTAGAGGCTGTGGTGCTTTTCTGTTGATAACCTCCCCAAGGAATTGTGAGGAAATAATAGCACAGTGGGGAGGAGAGCCCGGCTGGGAGTCCAGAGTCTGTGAGTTCAAATCCCCGCTCGTGTCTCCTGGGTGTCAAGGGCCAGCTAAAGATCACCCCACAGGGAGTGCCTCAGGGGTTACGTGTCCTGCCACCTGTGCAGCCGTGGGCAAGGTGCATAGTCCCAAGGAGCCCAGTTGCCCCCCAGCTGACAGTTGTGGACAAGGGAGGGGCTGGCTTGTCCAGCTGGGGCAAGTTGAGCAGACCCTAGCCAGCTGGGGAGGACTAGCCTCAGAGGGAGGCAATGGTAAATCCCCTCTGAATACCGCTTACCATGAACACCCTATTCATAGGGTCGCCATAAGTCGGGATCGACTTGAAGGCAGTCTATTTCCATTTTCAATCCACAACACCCTTTGTGGAGGAAAGCAGCCTGGCAGCTAACAAACTTCAATGGGGCTCCCCCACGCAAATTAGGAAAATGATTTGGGGGGTATCATCATGTTCAGGGATGTCACGTTCAACCAGACATACGGAAGGAGGAAACAGGAAGAAAAGAACAGGTTGTGGTGGTGGAGTATAGTCCACATTTTGCGATGCAAGTTAGGGAAAACAAGAACAGCGTTAAATGTAGCCCATCCAATTTGCATGATTACGGCAGCCCCGTCTGAACGTGGCGCATATCAGCTTGGAGGCAGATTTAAGAAGGCGACGGCTATGGCAAGCAAAAAGGCCAATTTTAAATCTGCATGCATTTAAATGAATTAGCACATATGGAAGAGATCGTGGGCCTCCACTCTTCCTAAGAATGAAATGGGTCACACAAGATTTCACCACTGTTTGCTGCTGAGAAACGCTTCTCTCAGGTGGTTCTGAATAAATTAAAACAACTTTAAAAACATTAAAACATCTTTAAAAACATCTTTTTTTAAAAAAGCTTAAAAAAAATCTTAAAAAGCAATTCCGACACAGACACAGACTGGGATAAGGTCTCAGAGATGGCACCTGTCAAATATTTAAGGGGCAACAGCAACAGACCTGCTTTAAATCATAATTTGCTCATGAGAGAATCAACAATATAGCCTTTTTTGAGATCTTTTAAAATACTGTATTCATGTAGGTTAAATTCTGCACAGAAAAACATGAATCCCATGAGCAAGTTAAGAAAATGCATATATCTACATTGTATTGTGGCAGAGAAGCCTCCACAGAATGGCTGAGCTGATGTAATGGTTCAGAAATTCCAGGTGCTGGGCAAGAAACCTGATGGCACGTCCACAGCCCAACATCTGTGAGGGAAGGGAGAGTTATCATTTAGCTTGGGATTAAAGCTTTACATGGGCCCTAAAAACAAAAGTAGCTAAACTTTGTGGGCCAGACTGAGGGCTGGAAAGAGATCTAGGGCTGAAGGGAAGCCAAGGGGCAAGGCACCCTAGGGCAATGCTGAAGGGGAGATTAAGAATAGGTGGCACATTGGAGGGGGGGGGAGAGTTAGGCAAAGGTGAACCAGTCTTGAAGAAAAGGGCAGAAGGAGATGGGAACCGAAATTTGAAATGGTGGATGTTGTCTTCAAGAACTTGCTTACTGTGATTTGTGACAGTCAAGAACTTGGTTATCCTGGGGCTGCTACCAATAAAGCCCTGCTCCTCCCTGGTACCCACCCGTATAGTGACGTGTCAGAGAATAGGACCTCAGACATTGATCTTAATAGGTGGGCAGGCATTGCCATCCTTTCTGATACTTGAACCCTTGCTCACAGTGCTGGTTGGTGCCCTTTGGGACTAGCAGGGCAGAAGGCAGGGAGACCCACACTACATGGAGACAGAGCTTACTAATTCTAGCTTTGCCTTCATCCTCCTCTCTGCTGAATTCTACAAGGCAACACTGAAACGAAGGAGAAAGAAGCAGACAGGCAGGGCCAGCCCGTGGACGGGTTGTAGGCAGGGAGCCAGGCAAATAGGAGCTGGCGGAGGGCAGGCTGCAGGTTGGTGGGGCAGTGCCCACTTGCCCTAATGGATCAGCCTCCACTGCCTGTGAACTCTCTCTCTCTTACACACACACAGGCCCCTACCTCTCTCTGTCTTAGGCATTGCTCATACGCTCACAAGCCCATCTACAGAGCCTTGAGGGCCACAGCCACATGCTCTCATTGATTAAAAAGAGATTCCAGCGCCAAGCAGCTTAAATTTAACATTTTCTTTTGGTTGGGAACATTGCTGCTTCCCCCCACCAGCCACCCCGGTGAAGTAAGAACTTGGAGCTGCAGGATAAACTCTCCAAGAAGGAGGAGCCCAGTACAAGAGACACTACAAATACTTTGGACGGTCCCTGTCAATTTCACGTGTGTTCATTCATAAACCTGCTCTGTCCCATGTCCACACCACTCCGTAGGGGGGGAAAAATCATATTTAAATGCATATTTCAGTACTATCTTATCTCCACATACACATTTCTACACCTTTTTCCCCTAAAAATATGCAGTTTTAAAATGCATTTTGGAAAGTCTTTTTGAGCCACAAACATAGGAGATTGCCTTGTAGAAGGTCAGGCCGCTGGTCTATCTAGCTCACAATTGCCTACTACGGGGGTTCCTAAATTGTGGTCCGTAGACCACCAGGAGGCTGTGAGCTTCAGTCAGGTGGCCCGCAGCCTGCCTGCATTAAATACTGATGTGGATTTTGAATTGTATTTCTAATGCTTCTTTCATTTCTTACATTGTAAGATAAGAAAGAAGCATTAGAAAAGCAATTCAAAATCATACAAAATGCAGCACAGTGCATTAAAACTGCTACAGTAGGCAGAAAAAAAATCATGACATGGTTTGCCAAAGCCATCAGCAATCTTTAAGTGGTCCATAGGGGAAGACGTTTGGGAACCACTGGGGTATATAAAGGTTGGGGAGCCTCAGTCACTGGTGATGACGATAGCTTTGGACCCACCTGTATCAGTGACTGCCCGCCTTATTCCCTCTAGCAAAGGGAATAATGTAAAATTTATTTTCTTCTGATTCTCTCTCACCTAGCCACAGCTGCTGTTCTTATGCCTATACATTTCTAATCCCTCTTGGAATCCTGTTAAGCTCAAAGCTATCTAGCTAGTAAGAGGTGCCAATATCCACAAACATTTAAATCCACGCAGATGAGGTTTACAGAAGCCCATTGCTGGCTAGATTTTGCACAAAATCTTTTTGTGTGCACACAAAAGTTACATCCCATGACCAGGTCCCTTTGACTGACTGACCACTGACAAATCTTTGAAGTTAACATGGCCTGGACCTATATTCTTGGCTGGACTAGTGAATTGCCTTCAGTGGTCACCTTGTTTGGAATAATGAAGCATGTAAAGCAAGAGGATAGAGTTCTGGGCTGCAATGTCCATAGTTAAACTATGGAATTTGCTCCCACAAGATGCAGTAATGGCCACCAGCTTGGACGGCTTTAAAAGAAGATTAGACCAATTCATGGAGGACAGGGCTATCAATGGCTACTAGCCGTGATGGCTGTGCTCTGCCACCCTAGTCAGAGGCAGCATGCTTCTGAAAACCAGTTGCCGGAAGCCTCAGGAGGGGAGAGTGTTCTTGCACTCGGGTCCTGTTTGCGGGCTTCCCCCAGGCACCTGGTTGGCCACTGTGAGAACAGGATGCTGGACTAGATGGGCCACTGGCCTGATCCAGCAGGCTCTGCTTATGTTCTTATGTTCTTAATGTCACACAAGCACTGGAAAGTACAGCAATACCTTAGTTAGCAAATCCTCCAGGACAGAAGCTCCTTTTAACAAAGTCTTTTTTGGGTGTGGGTGGCATGGGGGAGGCCCACACTCTTGGCCAAAGTCAGAATGTGGCTCCTTGTCTACTGGCAGCTCTCTCACGTGTGGCTGGAATGGCGCTCCTTGCCAGATGGCGCAGGTGCCTCCACAGTAAACAGTGCTTCAGGTGCCCTGGAAACACTGTTTACTGTAGACACATCTGCTCGAGTGTAGGGGAGGATGGCAAAAAGAGAGAGAGAGGGAGAGAGCAAGCAAGGGTGTGTGTGGCTGCCCCTTGCTCGAGTGTACGGAGAGGAGAACTGTACTCAAAGCTTTACATTGCTATAGCAAGATGCTACATGAGAAAAGAAAAAAGGCAAGGCAGGCATCCCTGGATGCATTTTGGAAGAAGTGGTCTGTATGCAAGGCTTACCAGACCTGGCTGTTTCATTTCAGACATGCATATTGTTAGTTTTGAATAAAAAGTTTGCTGAAATATGTTGAACTGCTCTTCTTTGTGGTGTAGGAATCTATCCCTGTTCTTTCCATGTTATTCCTACCTCTGGCACCAAAGTTGCGGTTAAAATCTCCAGGAACACATCTACTTTGTTAACTGAGGTATTAGCGTACTGGGATCAGCTGCAAAATTATGTATCTTACTCTGGTCCATCCCAGGAATATATTACAATTCTAAGAGGGCTGCATGATGGTGGTGGTAAAATAAGATATTGAAATTAGGATGAATTGGGGAATTGAGCTGTGTATAGCTGCCTACCTCAGAGCGATAGATTTTGCATTTCCTGATTGCAAAAAAAGGAGGGAATGGCTTCAAAACACCTCCCCCCTCTCCCCTCCCCCTTTTGCCTGCCTGTCAAATTTAAATCTAACCTACTTTTCACCTAGTGCACTTGTGCAGATTATTCTAGCTGCAGCTATTATAATCAGGCAAGCATTTCTCAAGGGAATGGACTGGACAACTTCAAAGCCAGAGACTTTAGGAGAAAAAAATCCTATTTGTGCTGCTGTGTCTTTATTCATTTTGGCAAGCTAAGCTTAGTATGAGACTGGTCTCTCTCTTTGTCTCTTTTTTAACACATGCCTACTCAGGCCCACTTCACTCCATAAAAGCGGCCATATACCAACAGCCCGATTCAAATGGCATCTTTGGGGTATTCAAGAGTTGCTTCTCCATAACAAAATCCCATGCTGCTTTGGTAACCTTCGCAGGTGAAAATCACATGGGAGGCCCAAAATGTCTCCCAATTGGAAAGGAAGGGATGAAGGCGTGGGTAGGAGCCACCCAATAGAGATATACACACATAACTGAAGCTGCAAGACGTCTCAGTGTACATTGAACTGCTCTTGCAAGACCTTAGGCAACAACCACCCGCTGCTCAGGTTCAGCAAAGCTTCTGAACGGACTCCAGTTGCTTCCTTTACTAGCAAGCAAAGGCCAGAGTTTGCTCAAGCAGAACACAATATTATTCAGCCTTAAAAACAGTCATTGAACCATCTTTATTTTAAATTTGAGCCACATTTATGGATATAACCTGTCCGATAATGGATGCCTCACCTCAAAAAGGATGTTATAGAGCTGGAAGAGGTCACGGGAAGGGCAACCAAAATGATCAGGGGGTTGAAGCAACTCCCCTACGAGGAAAGGCTATAGTTTCATTACGGAAAAAAGCAAGTAAGTGGGAGCATGACAGAGGCATATAAAATTATGCATGGCCTAGAGAAAATGGACTGAGAGACGCTTTTCTCCCTCTCTAATACTAGAAGTCAGGGGCATCCAATTAAACCGAACGGTGAAACATTCCGGACAGACAAAAAGAAGGACTTCTCCACAGAGCACATAGTTAAACTGTGGGAATCATTACCACAAGATGAGGTCACGGCCACCATGCTGGCCAGCTTTAAAAGGGGGTTAGACAAATTCATGGAGGATGAGGCTATCAATGGCTACTAGCCAGTATGGCTATGTTCTACCTCCAATGTTGGAGGCAGCGGTATGCCTTTGAATACCCGTTGTTGGGGACTGCAAATGGGGACAGCGCTGTTACACTCCGGTCTTGTTTGCAGGAGTGCAGCCGGTCACTGTGAGAACAGGAAGCTACACTATGTTGGGCCTTTTCTTCTGCCTTTAATCTGGCAATATTAAAGTTTCCGCACTGGCTTTCTCCTTGTGTGCTCCTAATGGAACACGCAGTGCAGACAAGGGGGGAGGATCCTCAGCCTCCGCTTTCCTGCATCTTCAAATCTTGGCAAGAAAGCATAATTGACTCTGAGAAACAGAAGGAAGATGCACTGTTGTCTCACTCATAGTCACTGGAAGGCTTATCGACTCCTCTTCAAGTGTTCCCCACATAAGAGGAAAACAGATATGCAAGGTGATTTTTCTCCCAGCTTCTTCCTGCCTTCACAGCGTAGATCAGCCTTCCCTACCCAGGCACCCTCCAGAAGTTTCCGTCTACTACTGGTGGGGCTAATGGGAGCTGTAGTCCAAAACACCTGGAGGGTGCCAGGTTGGGGAAGGATGATCTAGATGATAAGTGCTCACACCAGCAAACTCATCCCTGGTTCAGTTGCCAGTGTCCACCTTTTTAAATTTTAAAATCTAACACACGGGCTGCATACATATTTATTCAGTTATACATTCACGCGTCACCTTTTGTTTTAGAGAAATCCAATGAGAGGCAGGGAAAGTTGCACAACAGCTCCAAGGGCTGATTGAGTGGCGACGCCACAGCGCTGCTCACAGCCAGTTTCTGCTACAAATCAAAGAAATGGGCTCCCCACTATCCCTGCCCAAGCTCGATCCTGGGAGGAAAAATGGTGGACTTGAACAATGCTCCACCTGTAACCCTCCTGGCCTTGCCCTGGGTCCCCTCCCTTCCAACTGCACCAAAATCCTGCCTTTGCTCTGGAGACCTGTCGGTTCCCATCCTATTTTTGAAACCAGAAGTTGGCAACGGCAGCCCAAGTTCGAACACCATCCCAAAATCCATGAGACAGAAGCTGGCACATTCCTTTTTGAAAAGGGAAGGTGAGGTTATTTCCCCCCTCTGGGGCGTTACATTTTGCGCCAAGGCCTTGCACAGCGAGCGCTCGTGCAGCAAGCCCACAGATTTAGCAGCACACAATCCCTACAATGACAGTGGCTTCGCCTCTGTGCTTTTCCTCATGAAAGAGCCTATTGGCATCCAGGCTCCTGGGGCTGCCATCCTCCCCAACCCACTGCCAAGAGACGGAGGGTGGTGAGGGGGGAGGGGAGAGAAAGTCTATGAAAATCTTGTCAGTTGGAAGCTCAGCTCCTGTTTTTCTGGAGAAAAATGATGCTTGAACGGTTACATCTGGTTTCCTGTGATGAAAGACAAGGAGATTTAAAAGGAGGCAGCAAAGTTCTCTCTCTCTCTCTTTTTAAAAAGACCTCACAGATTGGTTTTTCCCCCAATCACAATTTTTGCAACATTTCTCTACTGTCCTCAAGTGGGTTACGGAGCAGGAGCCTAGAATTGCATACCTTTCAGCCGTTCACAAATGAAGGCAGAAACATGCGTGAAACACAGCCTCCTTTTCAAAACAAGGGCTCTACTCTGTCTGCTGCATTAATTGACTCTGCGATGGCCTAGACCTCCGTTGATTTAAAAGCCAAGGTGGAGCTCTTTCGATTAATAACAGATTTACCAAGAAAAATGGCCCTGCCCTACGATATACGGGAAATGTCAGGCTTTGCATTAGATCATGCCTTAGCACGCATGTGTGTGCTTTCATTTGCTTGCACACCAGCAAAACTAAGGGTGTTTCCACCCTGTCCCTATTTTCAGCTGGGATTCTGGGTGCTTCCAGGCAACCTGTTTATTGAGCGTTCATTCTGATTTGTCTACAGGAAGGTTAGATTTGATTGTGTCAAAGCAAGTGTTATCCCCCGCACTTTCCAGCAGAAAGTTCAGTCTTTTGGGGAAGTGGGTTTGTTGCACAAGACCTCCCAATCAACATGAATTTGCCAGAATGTGGTTCAGCTGCACCTGAAAATAGCCACAGTCTGGAAGCAGGTCTTCTCCATTACTGGCTGCCGGGTTGTTTTAACTGGAGATGCCAGAGACTGAATGTAGGGGACTGTGCCCAAAAGCAGGTGCTCAGCTACTGGGCTACAGTTCCTGCCCTCTCATTTCTTCTCAACCTGTACAATTTGTAACAAAGATTGTGGTTTGTATCCAATTATGTTCTACTTGGAGTAGACCCAGTGAAATTAACGGATGTAAATTAATCCCGGCCGTTAACTTCTATGGGTCTATTCTGAATAGGCCTTGCATTGGGTACAACCCTTATTTCTTTCTGCCACTCTGAGGTTGGAATCCTAGGCACAAGTCTCTGGAAATTAGTCTAGTTGAAATCTGGCGATTTACTTCCAAACAAAATATGTTAAGGGTCAGGGCGTACGTTTCTAGCGCATTCTCCTATAAAGGAAACCAATCCTTTCAAAGACTAGGAAAACTAGGAAAAGAGTTGGGCGCAAGGGTTTTGTACCAAACGAACCCCTGTCTGTCCCTCCACCCCGGATTAGTTTTGAACGTGTATGTTCTTCTGGGGAAGCCACACAGTTTTGCAACAATAAGATTCTCTAGCTAATCCAGTGTGCCCCAATTTGCCAAGTGGATGGATTGTTTATCACCCAGCTGTAAGAAAGCAGGATGCACTACACACAGTTTGGTGGATCATAAGGAAGACCTCTCCACGTTTAGCAAAGTTCAGACAGAAGAAAAAAAGGAGTATTTTAAAAAAGGGGGGGATCCAGGCAGGTTTGCATTTCAAATTGCTCGACATGCCAGTACCGAAAAGACACGTCTGAACCACCTTCACTTCAGTCAGACTTAGCTGCTTCTAAGAGATGTTGAGGTCTTCCATCTCCCTGCAAGCTCTCTGAGTCCTCCTTCCATTCACTGCCCCCCCCCCCGTCATGAGGCTGGGAAGATGTTCACCTTTTTCTCCCTTGAGAAAAACAGAGAGCTGAAGTTGGAAGTTGGAAGAGTGACACTCTTTCCCACTTCCTCTTTCAGTTCAATGAGCTTTTCAAGGCTCAGATTAATTTTATTGGGTCCAACTTTTACCCAGATCCCTTGGAAAAACTCAGTGTGAGAGTTCAGTCTCTCTGTATCTTTGGGTTTGTGTGTGTGTTGATTTGGTGACGAGAGAGAAGTGAGCAGAGGGAGGTAGCAACCATGGCACTCGCTCAAAAAGTGTGCCCATGGACCTAAAAAAATCCCAGGTGAATTTAAACAGGTATTCAATATTACCACTGCCTTTAGCAACCAATCTCATCAGAATTGCAGAACTCCTCAATTTTTGCATGATTTTGATTCTTTCATATTATGCCAGAATAATGATGGTTCTCATGGCTTTTTGTAATGTTTTGGAATATGTTTCTGAGATTTGTGGCGTTCTATGGCTTTAAAACGTATGTTATTGTATATTTGAAATGTGGCTTGCAAACCACTATGGGATGATTTTTTTCCCCTGGGAAAGCAGCATACAATAAATAAATGTATACAATGTATTCAATAAATAAAATATATTTTAGATTTCCGGAAGGGTACTCTGATGGGGTGGGAAAGAGAAGCTACAGGCTGCACTAATTTTTCTCTTACCAGAAATATTTTGGAAACCAAATGCTTCAGGCACCTTTAGTGCTGAAGAATTCTAAACAAATACTATTTAACAAAAGCAGCAGAGCACCTCTAAGCCTTTATCCTGGCTCAGGGCCATGAACATCCCTTGGAACGTCAACCGTCCAGGGACAGATAACATTGCCATTGTCAGCCAAGGAGTTGCACCAGGGCCATTTTAAAATTATTTTTCATGTTTAGAAGGCACCTCAGCTGAACACTGAAGCATCATGTACAGAGCTTCCCACCTCCGCTTTTGTCTATCTGTTTTCCCCCTCCTTCTTAATTATGGAGGATATTTGCATTTTCCCTTTTAAATAGAGATTCTTTTGTTCCTTAACAGCTGTTTTCCTACCAGAAGCTTTGAGATCAGATTTTTGAGAGAAAGCCCAACATAACAAAATCTTTGTGGGGAGGGGAGATGGGGGAAGAGTTCCCCTTGTTCTGGCACTCGCGCGTTCATGTGGAATTGTAGGATAAAGCAGTTATTTTGAAAACATCACTCTTGGTTTTGCAAGCTTGGTGTGGGGCAACACCTAACTGCGTGGGCTACAATCCCCACTGTTTGGAGAGGTGGGGGGTTCAGCTTATGCATAAAATGCAGGTTAAGGATGGCAAGCTTGAATATGCAGGACCACACATGAAACAGCCATCTCTCTCTCTCCCACGCACATACATACGTACACACAGTCAAATCGTGAGGTCCATGTAACACAGCATCAAGAGCGTTCCATCAGCTTTTCTCACCAGCTGCTTCTCAGCCCTTGTTAGCTAGAGATGTCAGGGACACAATCAGGGGACCTTCTGCATGTAGAACAGGGATGGAGAGCCTTTTTCAGCTTGATGGCCTTCCAGGGGGACCGCACACTGGTGGTGGGAGGAGCCAGAGGCAAAAGTAGAAAGAGGAACAAACATACAATTTACTTTTGTACAGTAGGCTAATTTCCTCTCTCTCTCTCTCTGTGCTCATCTCTCCATCCAGGCATGGTAGAGTCATGATCAGAGTTGAAATACACATTACAGCGCAAGGAGGGTGCAGAGCAGGTCCGTTGAGCAGTGTGATCTGTGGGGAGAGATGTGGCTGGGGAGAGTCCTAAAGGCCAGACAGAGAGATGCAAAGGGCCACATTTATTTCCCAGAGATCAGGTTCCCATGATGCAAAGCATGTGCTGTGCCACTGAGCTGTGGCCCCTCCCACAGGTATGATGATGCTGCCAGCTGGTCTAGCTAGCACAGATTTGTGGCCTGCAGCACTAGAAAGGTGTTTCCTTCTAGGCAAAATCTTTGCCAGCTCTGTAGGGTTGCCAGACTCAGGCCCTGAGAATGTTTCTGTAGTGCAGGTTTTTTTGCAGCACTGTAATGGGAACAACTGCCAGCCTCCAAGAGGTCTTCTGTATCTTTCAAAGTTGTGCAAGGGGGAGAATTCCACCATGTGGTTTTTCCCATTAGTGTTGCAAGAACACCTGCACTTGGCTGAATTTTCTCTTCTCGTAAAGATACAGAATCATTCTCAGGCCCTGAGCCTGGCAACCCGAGCTACCAGAGTCCCTTTTAACAGGGGACTGATTGCCTGAGACCACCTGCACGCACAGCCCATGCTGTACCACGGACCTCCACTCTCTCACTAGGGTGGCATAACATTAACCTAAGAATACTGAAGTTTTGTGCCCACTGTCTATGATCAGAGCTGGCCCAAGGCGTTTTGCTGCCTGAGGCAAAGGACACATTTGATGAACAGATGCTAAGTGGGCTGGCAGTAGAAGTCTACTTCAACAGTGATGATGGGATAGCACCCTCCACTCCCCAGGCCAGGACATGCCATATAGGTGCACTCTCTGTCCTCTGACAAAGGGGAAATGGTCAACGGGGCTTGGGAGGAACAGCCAAGGGGCTGCCCCTGTTGTCCTCTCCGCATCTGCCACCTAAGGAAATAGCTCACCTTTAGGGCCAGCCTCTGCATATATCATAGGAGCAAATCATCCCAGAATCAGATCAGGAGTTTAATAATGGACAACAGCAGTATTCAAAGGGCACCATCTTCTGAACGGAGGCCAGAAAAATATACAGTTGCCTGAGCTGATTTTGCTGCAAAGCGTACGGGGCTAGCCTAGTAGTAAATGTAAACGTACTGCCTTCAAGTCGATCCCGACTTATAGCGACGCTATGAACAGGGTTTTCATGAGTCTGAGAGGCAGTGACTGGCCCAAGGTCACCCAGGGAGCTTCATGGCTATGCAGGGATTCAAACCCTGGTCTCCCAGGTCGTAGTCCAACACCTTAACCACTACGCCACACTAGCAGAGGCAACCTTAAAACAGTCAAAGGCATTTTCTAGGAGCATCTTGCAAACACAGCTTTAAAACCTGCACAGAACCCCAAATTTCTGCTGATGATCTATGAATGCAAAATTGTCCCGACTTATATATGTTTTATAAATATAACAACACTTCCCCTGCCTATTTGTTACAGACAGGGCTTCCTAGCTTGTCGAGTTGGCAATTCCTAACGTGGACTTGCAAAATGAACAATCATTATATAGTAATCTTCTCATTTCTGGCTGCTTTCTGTCACAAGTTCTTGTGGGTATGGCACTTCTGGAAAAAGGAAAATTGGCAGTGAGGAACATGATGACATTAGCAAGTCAGTACCTTCAGGGTAACAACAGAGTTGGGCTGAGCTGGGCTTTTTGCAGCTGATTATGGTTTTACACATTGATAAAGGCTTCAGTTCTTGCTGTATTTTTAGAAATGTATTCCTGTGATGTGCATTCTCTGATTTTGTTGCAGTTTACGCTGTGCCTTTAGGACAAGGCGGGATGAAGGTTTAAATATAATCACAAATGTCAAATGCATGCACGTGTGCTTGCTTTCTCTCTAGAAATCAACAAGATCTGTCAGCTGTGAGCAATATAATTAAAGGGGTTTGCAATCAGAGGCAAAGGAAGCTTTGCATATATTTGAAAGCTAACCTAGTCTGCAATTCTGTGCCCGCTTACCTGGGAGTAAATCTTTACTGAAGTCACTGGAACATTCAGAGTAAACACACAGAGGACTGGACTCTTCTCAATTGTCCCAGAGTGTAGGACACAGAATAATGGGCTCAGGTTGCAGGAAGCCAGAGTTCGACTGAACATCAGGAAAAACTTCTTAACTGTTAGAGTGGTATGGCAATGGAACCAATGACCTAGAGAGGTAGTGGGCTGTCCAACACTGGAGGCCTTCAAGAGGCAGCTGGACAGCCATCTGTCAGGAATGCTTTGATTTGGATTCCTGCACTGAGCAGAGGGTTGGACATGATGGCCTTAAAGGCCCCTTCCAACTCTACTATTCTATAATTCTACGCAGTTCTTGCAAAATTCCATATTCCTTAACCTGAGCATTCCCCCCATCCAAAAATTTGTAGCTGTTCTCAATTACCTTGCAAATTTCACTATAAATAACATTAATTGAGGTTTCAAAGGCCAAATATTTTATATTTGAGTTGCAAGAGTACTTTTTGCCTGGAATTCAAAGTGCATCATCAAAAATCAAACATTTTACGTAACATTCCAGCTGAACATTCAGAATTTTAAATTTATATATGCATATGGGTTTAAAGAGTGAGAGAACTTCCATAATTCTATCAAAGCAGATGTGAAGTTTCAAACCCCACTCCATTCCCAAAGACATAAGGGAAGGTGGGGGAACCCATGCCCCTCCATGTTGCTTAACTACCCAAATTGTGAGAAAAAAGAAGTGAATGAAGCATGTTCAGTAGTAAGTCAGGTCTTGCCTTTACATGCAGCAGAATGAACTGGCAGACTCCTGATGCGGTAGAACCAACATTGCCAGGACAGGTGAAAGATGCCACTTCCGAATGCTCTCCAAGTTTTAAAACAACCACCACCCACTTTATATTGCTTTGCAATGATACGAATAAAACACTGTTGCCCAGTTAGCATCCGAGCGAGTATATAATTTAATTTGATATGCATATTTTATTTAGATACCTGTATGATGTTATCAGAACACAATAACTACAACTTGATCTATAAAGGAAACGTAGTTTGTATATTAGTATACTGTTTTTTGTTAGTTTAAAATTATGGATTTTCTTTTTAATTTATTTGCTGAAGAAAACAAAACACACACACACCCCAAAAAAATCCATGGAAGTAGAAAACTAGTACAGCAAGAAGGAGGCAAGCCCCAAACTCGCTCCTGGTGTACTAGGTTTTTTGCTTGCAGGGATTTATTTTATTTTTAACATTGAGAAACAAAGACCGGCAGGCATACCACATCATCCATCTGAAGTGAATCCATTCTACCACCTCAGGATTCCATCATCCCATGTGTAAACCAGGTCCTAAGCCCAGTTATATGCAACTCCAGCTTCTAGTACCAACTTAAGAAGAGCCTGAGTGCTGGATCAGGCCATTGGCCCATCCAGTCCTGCATCCTGTTCTCACAGTGGCCAACCAGATGCCCCAATGGGAAGTCCGCAAGCAGGACCCGAGCACAAGAGCACCCTCCCCACTTGTGATTCCCGGCAATGTATTCATAGGCAGACTGCCTCCATGGCAGAAGATGGCAAATTCTTGGAGGATAAGGCTAACACTGCAGGTGACAAAGCAGCTCTCACTTTGCAAGGGGAAGGCAAAAGAAGAAACAAGGTCTCTCCTCCCCTCCCAAGTCACAATATGGATTTTTGTTTTGATGATTAGCGTGAGCAGATGCCAGAGGGTGGGGGTTCCATCAACACAAGCACCCTGCAAAAACTTTCTGGAGAAACCAGCTCCTCCCCTTCTTCGACCTTTTCAAAGGGCAAAGAAGACCCCCTCCCAACAAGTGTGTGTGTGCCGGGGGGGGCAAAATCCAGAGGAGTGTAAAACTCCCAGGTCAAATGAGACTGGGGTCTCAGGCTTCCCACATCTGTTTCTTCCCTCCCGGCATTTTGGAGGAACGCAGATGCAAGTCCCCTGTTAATAAATCTAAAGAGAAGAATCCAGAGAGAAAGATTGATTGAGACTCAGTCCAGGACTGCCCATTAGCAATCAATCAAATTACCCTCTCTCTGTGGGGCAAAGGCAGGATGTAATGCTGGCTGGGGAGTGCACAACTCTTTTTTAAAATAGAGCGAGAGAAATGACCATCCCCTTTCCCCAAGGAGCCCCACTGACTCCACGTACGTACGTACCTACGTGTGTGTGTGAGTGAATGAGTGTCTGTTAGGAATGGGGGCAGTGCCGGTGCCAGGCTATTTTGCACCCTAGGCAAGGCTAACTACTTGCACCCCCCCAAAATAATTGCTAACTTCAATTTTCAAAAACAGATGTCTTGTAGAAAGAATGAAAAGCACAAAACTTGAAACTGCTAAATTTATTTCAGTTGCATTTTTTCCAAGGGTTAAAAAAACCTAATCTGTATAAAACTGTGCCCCTCAAAGATCAGTACTGTGCCCCTCTGAGGTCTGCACCCTAGGCGGCTGCCTAGTTGGCCTAATGATAGCACCGGCCCTGAATGGGGGAGAATATCCGCTAAATCGGACTTAGTTCCGGATTTTGACTGAATCTGCCTGTCTGCTGATTTTTTGCGGAGGGTGGTGGCTGTAATCGGCATAGCTTTTTTTCCCCCTGATCCCCCCTCCAATTTTATGTAATTATCTTCATAAATACAATCGCTATTATCCATTAACTTCCATGGATTTACATAAGATTTACGTTAAAAACTACGTTTTGGATTTTTTTGCCACCAAAAAACAACCGGATCAAATCAGCAAGTGCAAAAGCAAGAGGGAACAAAAAAAGGCGGAACACAAGCGGACCGGAACTAGCCAGTGAACCCCATCCTGTGAGAGTGTGTGAGTGTGTGTGTGTGAGTGAGAGAGAGAGACAGAGAGAAAACTTCTATTTCTTATCTGATCCCCAAAATCTACATTCTGCAAAACACAACAAAGAATTTTTTAGCAGATGAATGAGAAAGCTTGTGTCTGGGTTGCCTCCTCTCCCACCATCCTCTGGTACTCAATGGCCCACACAGATTCTTACTCCAAATAAACAGATCCAGAACAAATCACCTCTTGGATCTGGGATCATAGGTCACCAAAACAGCCTCTCCCAACCTGGTGCCTTCCAGATGTTTTACAACTCCCATCAACATGGCTGCGCTGACTAGGGGTGGATGGGAGTTGTAGTCTAAGACATCTGGAGGGCACCGGGTTGGGGAAGGTGGCAGTGGGAAACTATGGCATCAGCACACACACACCCAAGTCCCTGCCCCAAGGAACCTTCATGAGAGAGAGCTGGAAATGACTCAGAGGGGAATAAATGATGAGGCAATAGCAACAGCGGCTGAAAGGGGACAATTGCAGTCCCTTAACAATTGCAATCTTTTGCTGGGTGAATCTTTTGCTGAGCGCTCTTCAGCCACCTCCCTCAACCTTTACCCTAATTACATCCCCCGCACCATAAACCACCCCTTCCTGTCTTTACCGTATCTGCCTGCCCCATGACACCTCCCCCCCTTTATCTCCCCATCTCCAACATACCTGCCATATTTTCATTATTTACCCTGCTGCCTGTCCCACTCAGAGTTTCTGTACTCAGCCTGCTTCCCCCTCCATTAAACCAAAAGCCTCTGGTCCTTTATGGTGTTTACCTGACCTTTCTGCTTAAGCAGTCACCCCTTCTGGCCGCCCACCATTCCTATCAGCATCTGATCAAACTGCACTGAAGCAGGCAGAAGGGTTAAGTGGCACACCCAAGGTATCACAGAGGGAAATGGCAGAGTAATCCCCCTCCCTCAGGTTTCAGTCGACAGTTCATTGAATCATGGAATCATAGAGTTGGAAGGGGCCTACAAGGACGTCAAGTCGGAACCACCTGCTCAGTGCAGAAATCCAACTTAAATTAACTTAAACATTTATTTATTTATATTTATTACATTTATGCCCCGCCTTTCTTTTCATTTTAGAAACATCCCAGACAGGTGGCTGCCCTGCTGCCTCTTGAATGCCTCAAGTGTTGGAGAGCCCACCAGAGCCGGCACCAAAGGGCGGCCAGGTTGGGCTCTGGCTGAGGGCCCCTGTGGCCCAGAGAGGACCCTGAAGTGCCCTTCGTACAGGTGGGAGAGTAGCGGATCGCAGGGAGGGAGCTTCTAGGCTGCCCACCCATTTGCTCACTTCACCTACTCTCTGTCCTGTCTTCTGCTGCTGTGCGCACTGTGTGCGCAGGGCAGCCATCAACCAAGATGGCGGCAGAGGCTTCTTTAAGGGGCTGATGCCCCTACTGACATCTTGGTTGATGGCAGGCATGTGCACGCGCACGTAGCATACTGCGCATGCATGCCATCAACCAAGATGGTGGCAGGGTCATCAGCCCCTTAGAGAATTCTCTGCAGCCATCTTGGTTGATGGCAACCCTGCGTGCACAGCAGTAGGAGGCCGAAGAGAGGTAGGTAGAACAGGCAGGAGCCACACGCCTGGGCAGGCTGGTACCCAAGGGCCTAGTAATGCCTGGCACTGGCCCTGGAGCCCATCACCTCCCTAGGTCATGAGTTCCATTATTGTACCACTCTAACAGTTAGGAAGTTTTTCCTGATGTTCAGCTGTAATCTGACTTCCTGTAACTTGAGCCCAGGAGTGTAGTCATCCAGGGTCGTGGAGGTTAGTAGACCCATCACTTTTTTGGGAGCAGGGCCCCAGCCAGATCCCTAAGTATAAGCCAACTGTCATGAAAGGGACCATGCTAGCCACTAAGAAGGGTCCTTGCCTTTCATGCTGATTGGAGCCAATCAAAGTGAAAGGAGGTGATTCAGCCACAGAGAAGACTCTTCTTAGTAGCTAACACAGGCTCCCCTTTCATGCTGATCAGCTCCTAGGGACATCTGTTGTAGTGATATCTGCCCTGGGTTCCTACTGGCAGGAGGGGCAGGATATAGACAGACAGACAGACAGACAGACAGATGTGGGGACAATACAAAGAGGAAGGGAGATGAAGAAAAGTGGGAAAAGGGCATGACTGTTAGAGGGCATGGTGTGACTATCATTAAGGGACCCTGCACTTCTGAATTTGCCACTACATGACTGCTTGAGCCCATTATTCCGTGTCCTGCACTCTGGGGTCCGGCGCCCTCCTCTGTGTGACAGCCTTTCAAGTTTCCAGTACACCCCCCCACCCATTTAAAAGGGCTTGGACCAGAGGAAGCTGCCCTATGCCAAGTCAGACCAGTGGTCTGTCCAACTCAGTAACTACGCTGAGCAGCAGCACCTCTCCGGGATTCCATACAGAAAGGGGTCTTTCCCCGGTCATACCAGGAGATGCCAGAGATTGAACCTGGGGCCTTCTGCATGCCAATCAGTCATCTGCAGAGTGCGAGGGTCCATGCATACTACAGAACATCTCTCCCCACCCCCGTTCCCAAGTGGCTTCCAATCCAAATGTCAAAAGCGGACACTTAAGAGTCTGAGTGATGCATTTGTATTACGGAGCGACGGTCTTGAACGCTGCCCAGGGTCACAGAGCCCTTGGACTGTGGAAGGACAAGGGAAGACATCAGATGCTGGAGGAGTAAACACAGATGACCACCCACCTGCCAATCTGCCAGTCTCCAAGGCAAGAAAGCACAGGATACATCCCCAGTGGAGAAAGGTGACTCAGCTCTCTTGGCCATATCAGGGTCCTGACTCAGCAAGTCAGCACAGGCCAGGAGGTGCAGAACGGCAAACAAAGCAAGGCTCAGGATTAAGACACGATCAGATTACCATTCTAACTGTTTGGGGTGAGTGTGTCTTCAACAGAATGTTCACCAACAGCACAGCTTCTGTGAGGGAAAGTGAATACAACTTGGAGGTGTACTGAGGAGGTGGGCAGGACTCAAGAAGCCATGTGGAAAGGCGAGAAGCCAAAAGAAGGGGGCAGTGGGCTGAGGAAATGGGGCAAGGCAACAGCTCAGTGATGGAGCAACTGCTTTGCATGCAGAACGTCCCAGGTTCAGTCCCCAGGTAGGGCTGAGAAAGACTCCTGTCTGAAACCAGAGCAGATGTCAATCAGTGTAGCCGCAGTAATGACCAAGATGAGTCAACATACAAGGCAGCAGATAAGGCAGTTTCCAAGTGGGGTTAGGGAAAGAGGGCTGAGAACAGGGAGAAGAGAGAGGAGACAGAAGAGTTGGAGGGAAAACTTATTTATATTTATTTATTATTAAATTCATATCCCACCTTTGCTTCAAGGGGCTTAGGGTGGCGTACAAACAGGGTTCTCCGTCTCCTGATTTTTATCCTCACAACATCCCCGTGAGGTAGGTTAGGCTGAGAGACAATGACTGGCCAAAGGTCACCCAGTAAGCATCATAGCTGAGCGGGGATTTGAGCCCTGGTCTCCCAAGGCCCCAGTCTGATATTGTAACCACTATGCCACACTGCTGAGGGTCACATTGTCTCACGGGGAACCTTCAAGGGCCACATGCCAGTGGTGCATGGGGCCAAAGGGAAAAGAGGGTAGATCACTGGATACAACTCTTACCTTTGTAGAACATGCTACGTTCTAGCCATGCAAGAGTCAGATTTACACACATACACACGCCCTTTTACCTTTTACTTAGGCACAATCTTAAGACTTCATTATTTCCCCAAAAACAGCCTTCACCAACTTGCTGCCCTCCAGATGTTTATGACCGCACCTCCCATCGGTCCCAAACATCTGGAGGGCACCAGGTTGGTGACAGCTGAGCTAAAACAACAAAGAGCCTTACAGTGCCTTGAAGATCAATACATTCATCATTGCATGAGCTTTTGTGGACCAGAGTCTGCTTCATCAGACACACAATGCCTCTGGTTGTTATTTCAGCAGGCTTGTCAGTTTTTTTAATTAGGGCCCCAAGATGATGTGCTTTTTATCTGCTGCTCCTGTTGTGTTTTATTGCACTGTTGTATTGCTGCTGTGGATTGTATTTTTAAAAATGTGTGGCACTGGAACAGGGAGACAAAGCATATTATGGAAGCATTGGATGGATGGATTTTATTGCACGTTTATGAACAACAAAAAAGGGAAGAGTTGCTGATTAAAAAAGAATGGCATTTTAGCTTGTTTTTGTTATATCAGTGTTTAGCCTGACATATGAAACTCAGATATTTGGGATACATCAATATCAAAATAAAGGTGTTTCAACACTGCAATAGGTTAATCACACAATCAACAGCAGGCAGGCCCTTGACCACACCACGACTTGGAGGGCTGTTCTAGGAGGAGCCATTTCCTGTCCCTCTACCACCCAGCTCTGCTATACCCTAAGATTTTGGGCAGAGGGCCTTTTTAGGCTCTTCTTTTTCCACCCGTCAAAAAGGTTAAGGCAAAAGCTTCAAGGGTGCAATTATAATTCTCCCATATAAAAACGTAAGAAGAGCCTGGCTGCTGGATCAAGCCAAAGGCTCATCTAGTGCAGCATCCTGCTCCCAGGGGCCAATCAGATGCCTACAATAGCAACACTTCCACCGCACTAATATGTGATAAAAAAATTAGGCCCCCAAATGCATGTTTGGCTAAAGGTCGCTTCTGGGCCTGAAGAGGTTGAAAGCTTCTGCATTAGGGGAGTCTGGTGTGGTGATCCATGGATGAAAGAACTAGAGGAAGGGTTCCTAAGAACAAGGATCAATAAATAAGACAGCAGCAACGCACATCTGAGCCCCCAAACCTCTCAGTTTACAAGTTAAGTGCTGGGGGCACCCTTCCTTCGTCAGCAACTCCCCAGGACTTTGATGCCTAGACAGACAGCCCACCAAAGAAGAAAAGAAACCACGGGCATCTCTAAACCAAACTGTCATTATTTTGCAGGAGAGATTCCATGAGTTTGAACGGGAAAAGGCCCTGGCGTAGTAGTGGCGCATCTGCTTTGCCTATAGAGGTCTCCAGGTTCAATCCCCTGACATCTCCAGGTAGGGCTGAGAGAGACCCTTGTGTGAAATCCTGGAAGGCTACTGCCTGTCAGTGCAGACAATACTGAGTTAGACAGATGATCTGGCTCAGCATAAGGCAACTTCCTATGCATACCAGAAATATTGGTCTGCACAGTGAAAGTGGATTAAAGCATTCTGTCGCAACAAACAATGGCGTTTTTGCTGTTAGGAAAGTGATGGGAAACTCATTAAGAAATGTGGGACAGCAACCAATTGATGGGGAGACGTATAACCTCCCCAGAACAAATCAGGATGACAGTTCATTGGCTATAACCAATACTCAATAAGGAGTAGGCATTGTATAAGCTCTGCAGAAGCAAACCCGATTGCACATTCCATAAACAGGTTGCCCGGAAGAGCTCCAAGGTTGCACCCAGAATTATGCACTGATAAGTCAGTGTCTGTGCACTGGCTTAATTTAGTCCCATCACGCACGCGCATGCGCACGCGCATGCGCACACACACGCGCACACACACACACACACACACGCGCACGAGAGAGAGAGAGAGAGAGTGCAGAATTCTAGACTTTGTGGGCCATACATTTGCCATAGCTTTAACGTAGAGATGCCTTGATTTTTAAAAAAAATTAAATAAGGCAGAATTCTCATCCTATATTAACATTTAATACTTAATCACTGAATAGCTGCCACTTCAACAACAGGCAGTGAAGTTGTTTTTTTTTAAATCCCACTGTGAAATAAGCATTTTCAGACCCAATCTCCACCCCTCGTTTTGACTCCTCTCACTGTACTGGTCGAGTCAAAGGCAATCTCTCCCTCTCCTCTTCCCACCCTGACTTTTTAACCAAGAAGTTTAGTAGATGCATTTGGAAATAGTAGTGTCCAATTTGGAGAGAGCTTTCTACTGCGATGCTCATAACCTTCATCCAAGGGTCCTTGTGATATCCCTACACACGCACGCACACACGCACACACACCCTGCCCACAATACATGAAAAGCACCACTCACTAGCTCATGAGACTGTTGCATCTTGTACGGTTCATCTTATATGACCCTTCAGATCCAGTATTCACTGCAAGAATCCTAGCAGCCAGATGATACTAAGTAATCCATTGGAAACTGCCACTGGTGTACTGGCGGACCATGTTTAATGCCTCAACACAAATCAGGAAGGGCTGTACCTCAGTTGTAGAAACTGAGAGCATGGTCTGAAGTCACAACCTGGCAAAACCTAAGCTGTTCTCGGCCCGGCCAGTATCCGCTTGAGAACCTCATTTATAACCCTCATTCTTTTAGTCCCAAGGAAGAAAGGTGGAATATAAATATAATATGCAAGTAAAATGGTACCATTTACTACTCCTTAAAAGGTCATTTTGCACAGCTCCCTGTGTTCCTAATTAGTCATATCTTAATTTCCATAGAGGTAGGCGTGTTAGACTACTGAAGTACATTACAAACGTTATTGCACAAGCGTTCATGGACCAGACTCCATCTGATCAGATGCATGGATGCAATTCCCAGTTTCAGCTAAGATGGTTCAGGGGTGAGGTGTTGGGGGAGGAGAAGGAAGCAATCAAGTTGAAAGGAAGACAAAATGCAAAAAGCACAGATAGTGACAATTCAGTTAGAGCTGGAATGTCTTCAAGATAAGCACAATGGCTCTTTGCAAAACAATAATAGTAGGTGATAAAGAAGGATCAGCTTGACAATCAATGTATGCAGTAGGAAAGGAAACCATTGCCTCTATTCAGACCCAAATGAAGAGAGTTGAACTTCTTGATTAATTGCAATTAATTGCACTTGGAGCCTCCCTTTTACATTCATAAGAACATAAGAAGAGCCTGCTGGATGAGGCCAGTGGCCCATCTAGTCCAGCACCCTGTTCTCACAGTGGCCAACCAGGTGCCCACGGGAAGCCTGCAACAGTACCTGAGTGCAAGAGAACTCTCCTCTCTTGCGGTTTTCAGCAACTGGTCTTTGGAAGCATGCTGCCTCTGACTATGGTGGCAGAGCACAGCCATCATGGCTAGTAGCCACTGATAGCCTTAACCTCCATGAGTTTGGCTAATCCTCTTTTAAAGCCATCCAAGCTGGTGGCCATCCCTGCCTCTTGTGGGAGCAAATTCCAGAGTTTAACTCTGCCCTGCGTGAAGAAGTCCTTTCTTTTGTCTGTCCTGAATCTTCTGACATTCAGCTTCATTGGATGTCCATGAGTTCTAGCGTTATGAGAGAGGGAGAAAAGCTTTTCTCTACCCGCTTTCTCCATGCCATGCATAACTTTATATGCTTCTATGATGTCACCTCTCTAAACTAAAAAGCCCCAAATGCTGCAGCCTTTCCTCATAGGAGAGTTGCTCCATCCCCTTGATCATTCTGGTTGCCCTTTTCTGAACCTTTTCCAGCTCTACAATATCCTTTTTGAGGTGAGGCAACCAGAACTGTACATGGTATTCCAAATTCCTTTGTCAAAGAAGGGCCACCTTAAGATCAGCGGCAGACTGCAGACTGAATTGCTCTCATAATGGTTTATAAATATTGCCACTTCTGATGTCCGATTTTATAATTAGTTATTTTGTGTAGGGAATGGCCTCTTTGTAGAAAGCAGAAGGCATATATCAATTGGAAACTATTTATCTATGTATTTATTACATTTAAATCCCACCTTGTGCTCCAAGGTGGCATATATAGTTCTCTCCCCTCCTCATTTTATCCTCATAACAACCCTGTCATGTAGGTTTGGCAGAGAGAGAGAGAGAGAGAGAGAGAGAGAAGAGAGAGAGAGAGAGAGAGAGAGAGAGAGATTAGCTCAACATCTCCCAGTGAGCTTCATGGCTGAGTGGGGATTTGAACTCTAGTCTCCCAGGTCCTAGTCTGACACTAATCACTATACCATACTGCCTCTCAGCAGTGTGAATGAACCATATGAAAGGTACCTTATCTCTTAAAAGTTAAAAATCCTGAAATACTTCTAAAGAGTTAGACATGATGTGCTTTTCAAAATGTAAGCCTTCCCTTGCTTAGCCAGTGGATTAGATCAGCCTTTGCCAACCTGGTGCCCTCCAGATATCTAGGATTGCAGCTTTCATCAGTCACAGTCAACTTGGCCAATGGTCAGGAATTATGGGAGTTGTAGTCCAGCAATGTCTGGAGGGCACCACATTGGCTACCCCGCATCTAGGAGACAAAAAGTCCTGTATATCAGTCAGCTCTCCACCTCTCTGAAAAAAGTCACTGGGTGATCAGGATCACCAGATGCGTGATGTGATCTCCCTTCTAAGCACTTGGGTTTATCATACAAAAACTGACATACATGTGCAACGGTACAGTCTTCTGCGTAAAGCAAAAGAGCAGCCCCAGAAACCATTTTTTGTCTCCCACTTCTGGGAGGGCAGGGTCATAGAATCATAGAATAGTAGAGTTGGAAGGGGCCTATAAGGCCATCAAGTCCAACCCCCTGCTCAATGTCTTCCCCCTCCCCGCTTGCATTTTGCCTAGTCTACCAGAGTAAGTGAACCATCCTAATTCACGCGGGCTGAAAATTTCTCCTGCATCTCCCCCCCGCCTCCAATTTCCCAACAAATAACAAGAAAATAAATTGCATTCAAAAATTATCAAGGGAAAGAGAAATTGTTGGTGAAATTCTGCTGGCTGGGGTGAGGGTTTTTGCCGTGCTTAATGTATGTTTGAGGTGGCTGAGGGGGTGTTTGCGAGGGCCTCCTCTTTCATTCTGCAAATCATCTCTGTGGTGGTCTGCAGCCTTCCTGGGTGCCTGTGCTTCAGTTAAAGCCCATTGCGAGGTAACTCCTCCCATAGAGGCTCTCTCCAGTCAGGAAGCCAGAGCATCCGGGGATGCTGCATAAATGCTTCCTGGGAAGAAAACCACACACACGCCCCTTGACCGCCTCGCAAGGATAAGGTGAGCTCAACACCCCGCACCTACCACAATCCTAAAGTACATCAAGAAGGAAGCAGAAAAATGGAAGCCTCGACTTTCACAGAGCAAGAACACTTTCAAAAAGTTTCAGCACCGCGCTAATCCTCACCATGCCAACTGGACCAAGGCAGGGGGTGGGTGGGCAGGACTCCCTTTGCACCCCCAGAATATCAGTGTTAACTGCAGAGATGGAGAGTCAAGGGGCCAGAAGTCTCTGGATGAAATATGTTGGCCAGGGGAAAACACACCCTTCAGGAGATGAGCTCTAAAATTGGTAGAACGTGCTCACACCACATAGAATCATAGAATAGTAGAGTTGGAAGGGGCCTATAAGGCCATCGAGTCCAACCCCCTGCTCAATGCAGGAATCCAAATCAAAGCATTCCCAACAGATGGCTGTCCAGCTGCCTCTTGAATGCCTCCAGTGTCATAGAGCCCACTACCTCTCTAGGTAATTGGTTCCATTGTCGTATGGCTCATGAAAGGCAGCCTTCTCTAACCTGCTGGGTCGGGTGATGGCAATTGTAGTCCAAAACTGCTGGAAGGCATCTGGCTGGGGAAGGCGGATTCCGGGTGTTCCTAGTCCTACAGGACAGACTTAGGCTGCTTTAATAGCAGTCCTCCCTTCCCAGGGAAGCTCAAGAATTGCAGTTCTGTGTTGGTTGGGTAGATGAAGGATTGCTCATGAGTGCAGAGATGTTCTCAGCACCTCCTAGAAAACTACAGCTCCCAGGATGCTTTAGATAAAGCTGGTAAGAAATCAGTATAAATCTGGAATGCAGTTAACATCCTCTGATAGCTGAAAATATGGGCATGTGAGATTCGACACTTGATTCCAATTGGTGGGATTTTGAAGTTTGGGCTAACGGCTGCTTTACTGAGATTAGTACTTGGTGTGTCGTTAGGTGCTGCAAACTTCCCCATTATTCTCTCTCAAGCTGTGCCCCTTGTCAACGGATTTTCAAAAGGCAGCCAAACACAAGGATTGTCATGCAGTGCCTTGTGTAAGTCAGCATTCTCCTCCCAGCACCCAGTTTATGGTCCACAGAGATACACTACTCCTGGACAGAGAGGCTCTATTTAACTATCTCAGGTACAGTCATTGTCTACTGGTCTCCAGACTTTTTTTTAAAAGCAAAATGAACCATACTCTGTATATTTGAAGTGTCAGTTGCTTGGAGAAAAGAGAGGTGGGGTGGAAGAGAATCATAAGCCAATGTGTTAGGAAACGGATTATTTCAGACTATATGATCAGCTCCATACCCTGTGGCAGCGAGTTCCACTGATGAACACACACAATAAATATAATCTCTCTCATACACACCCATGTATATACATTGTGAGCAAAGTATCCCATCTTCCCCCCCAAAACCAAGTTGGGGCTGGGAGGACGTCCCAGCAACCCGCAGCCCCTCCCAGCCACCTTCCCTGACTGAGCCACCTCCAGGCCTGGGAAGAGAACCCAGGCGTCCTGTCCTGTCCTAGCCTAGCCTTGCCCTGCCCCCCCTCCAGGAGCCCAAGAACTTCCTTTTATGCTCCGAAGCGCGCTTGGCCGTCTGGCTGGCCTTGTGCAGCAGAGGGAAAGGACCAGGGGGAGCGATCTGAGGGGAGGCGGTCTTGCGGGGGGGGGGGCGCGGGGAAGGCGAGGCATCGCCCCCCGTGGGGAGGATCCTGCTCTCCCCGTTGCTCGAAACGAAGCGCCACGAGCCCAAGAAAACAGGGGAAACGACGGGGAGAGACATCCTGCGTGCATTTGCGGAGGGGGGGGCGCCACACAGGCAGGCGCCGCTGACATTTCTTGCAAGTCTCCAAGCCCATTATTAAAATCGCAGAGAATCCGACTCGGTCCCCCAGTCCCGTGAAAGCCTTCTAGCTCAGCCTCTTAAAAAAATAATAAGAAGAAATCAATCGTTGCTCTCTGGCCGCCGTGCAAGAAATTGGGGGATCAGGCAGAAATGCAGCCGATACGATCTCTCCCGAAGAACGTTGCAGAGGGATCTCTCCCCCTTCCCCCCCCTCACGCCGTTGTAACTAACTCTCTCTTCCCCTCGCCTCCAAATTCGGGTGCCAGGGGACTTTCTCCTCAGATAAGCCGTGCGCAGGATCGCGGCCTCGACGAAGCCCTTTTTGGCTCCCCCCTCCTCCCGTTTTAACCCTCTCAGGCGCCCCGCCACACGGTAGGTACGGACCTGCCCTGCTGCAGAGCCCCCTTCCCTTGCGCCGCCGCCCCCAAGCGCCCCGAAGTCTTCTCCCTCCCACCCCCGCAAAAGAACCCAGCACCGCCCCCTACTCCGGACCGGCCCCGGAGCCCCGCGCCAGGAGGATGGGCTTTTTTGGGGGGGAAAGGCTCCCGCCAGCCCGGACAATGGGGCTCCCTCTCTCCCACTGGCTTGCTCGCTCACCAGCTGGTCCTCCGGAGCCGCCTCCCCGCCGCCGTCGCCGCCGCTTCCAGCCTCGCCATCTCCCTGCTTGGTCGAGGACTCGGCGGCGATGCGCAGCGCCTGCCTGACGCGGCGCTCCTGGCGCTCCCGCAGCAAATGCAGCTCACACAAGCCGGCCAAGGTGCCTTCCAGCCAGCCGCGGAGCCGGCTCCGCTCCGGGCTGACGGGGAACGAGAACGCCCGAATCATCCTCCTGCCAGCGAGCGAGCCCCGCGGACGGCGCCTGCTGCAACTCCCGCTCCGAAAAGCCAAGCAGCGCTAAGGCGTCCTCCGGTGCGCTCCCGCCGCTGCAGCTCCGGCGCTGTCACCGTCTCATCTGCATAATAATACTTATTGGCTAGCCTGCCGGGGCTGATTTGCATACGCAGCCCTCCACTGGCTGCTCCCGCTCCCATGGCCACACCTCCCATTCAAACAATTGGCCCTTCTCTCGCACTTCTGTTTTGCATAATATCCCTGCCAGAGAAGTTATTGGCTCGCCCGGCTTCGCTTTACTTACGAAGCCACGCCCCCTGTAGGCTTATTGGTATCCCTGTGTTGAGTTTAACGTGCCTGGCCGCGCCCAGAATTGGAAACATTGGCCTACCTGAGAGTCTGTATTTGCATGGCCGCCCTGAAATCAAGCCATTGGCTCTTCTCCCTTGGTTTCTCCAGTTTGGCCACACCTTTGAGCCAAGCTATTGGCCCGCGAGCAAAAGAAATCTACGTAGCCACACCCTGGAGCCGAGCCATTTACTCACCCGCCTTACTTTATCTGCATAATAAACTCCGCCCCTTTCCTTGATTTGAAGGAGCCGTTGATTCAAGCCATTCATCCTCCCAGCCCACCTTATCTGCATAACCACGCCCTCCAATTGCTCCATTGGCTCGCTGACCCTAATTTACCTAGACACAAGCTATTGACACTGCAGAATTCCTTCCTCTGAAATTGAACCATTTATGTTAACGCTGTGTGAAAGCTCTATCACTCTCTTCCATGAGCTTGTCTTTTGGGTCAAAATCCCTTTCCTCTTTTAATTCCTTCCCGGACCCGGTTGTATATCCCTGGTCTCCCTCCCGCTCCCTCAACCTGCCAATAATACTTGGGAGGGTAATAGGCACGATCTCACCCTCCGCTATCAATCGCCATCCCGTCCATGTCCCGCCTCCCCATTGATAGAAGAGTAACCCCGCCCACCGGCGTGTGTGTGAGTTGAAAAGCTTTGCACTTCGCCCATCGAGGAGGCCTTTCTTTTTCCTGAATGAACGAGGCACTGATCAGCCCAAATTTCTTTTCCTCTAGATTTTCACCATCACCACCACCTCCCTTCGCCTAGCAGTGCAGTCCTTTTTCTCCAAGGTTCTCCAGAAGGTGCAACTCTACCTAAAGGAAGATGGGGGAACACATTGGGAACGCAGCTTTGTACAGGGGTGGGGAACCCTTTTCCAGCCTGAGGGCCACCTTCCCTTCTGGAAAACCTTCCGAGGGCCATATGCCAGTGGCAATGAATGGGGCAATGAATGTGTTATGCCTTTGTACAGCCAGCTGCTTTCTACACTAATGGTGTAGCCATCCAGGGGCGCAGGGGATCCTCGACCCCTTACATTTTTGAGAGCAACGTTCTAGCTGGGCTCCTATGTGTCCAGCATCCTGCGAGCCAATCAGCATGAAAGGGCAGTGTGTTAGCCTCTAAGAAGAGACTTCTATCTTGCTTCCTTATTGTTTCCTGCTGACTGGGGCCAGTCAGAGTGAAAGGCGTTCCTATTTGTTCCTACTTCAAAAAGCCAAAGCGTGGAGAGTGAGAATTCTGTAATTGCAGAAGAAGAGACAGTGAATCCTGATGGTAGCATCCCATCTACATCTTCAAGCAGTTGGGTAGCAGCAGGAGATAAATATGGGCTTGGCTGTGGTTATCAAGACGGCAGGTCTGAATTTGTCACTATGCTGCTGCTTCACATGCCCCTCCATACGCTCCATCCAGACAACCAAGAGGCATGAACAGAGTTCAAGGCCCCATTCTAGCCAGGCAAAAACACTCAAGGAGAATGCCAGCAGGCCAGGGCTAGGGATGATGCAGAGGGCCATACAGGGAGGCCTGGAGGGCCACATTCAGCTTCTGGGCCTTGAGGTTCTCTGTTTATCCCCCTTATCTGATATGGGTTGATGGAGGGGTTATTTTTGCACCCCAAGCACAATATCCAGTCCTGTGAAGATCTCATACACAAAAGCCTCCTGTTAGGAAGTGCATTTGGGAACCTGCCTGCCCAGCCTGTGGCCCTTTCTGTCTCCAGCTGAGCCATTCGAATGCCAGGGGAAGTGTGGGGAAAGATAATTCCTTGTTCCTAACCGTCTAGAGAACGTAGAATCCTTTCGTGTTTGACACCCCAGTGCTAACTTAATAGTCTCGGTGGCAAATGACTTTTCCTGTTTGGAAAAGAAAATAGGTGACAGATACAATCTGTGTTTTGAACCCAGATGTGAACACAGGAAGTTGCCTTGTGTCCCCGGTCTATCTAGCTCAGTATTTTTACACTGACTGGCAGCAGTAGCTCTACAGCATTTCAGACAGAGAACATTCCTCGCCCTACCTGGAGGTGCTGGGGACAGTAGCATAGTGGCAAATTCAGAAGTGCAGGGTTCCTTCAGGTTAGTCACAGCCACGTCCCCTTTTCTGCTGCTGGGTTAAGATGAGATCCTTGTTAATTCCTTCTCCCACAACAATACATATATGGCTAGGAGCCAATAAGCATGAAAGGGGAGAGTGTTAGCTGCTATGAAGAGTCTTCTCAGTAGCTGACTCACCTCCTTTCTACTCTGATTGGCTCCAATCAGCAGGAAAGGACAAGAAAGCCTGCTAGAAGACTCTTCTCAGGGGCTAACATGTTCCCCTTTCATGCTGATTATCTCATAGGATGCTGGGACCCTGGTTTTTAAAACGTAAGGGGTCTAAGACCCCCTGAGACCCTGGACAACTACACCCTGGCTGGGGATTGAACCTGAGGCCTTCTGCATGCACTACAGATGCTTTACTGCTGAGTTTTGACCACATAGGTTTGATGGGGGGGGCTGTGAAAGTCGGATGCCACGTCAAGAGGATTTGTTTTCCTAGAATGTATGTGTGTGTGTCTGTGTTGGGGCACTCCATTCTTATTCTCTCTCCTTCTCTCCCTACTGACCTCTGGCTTCTCATCTCATCCCATCACTCCATTTTCCTCATCACTGCCTTTTCCAACTCTCTCAGTCACTCCCATTTCGGCTCATAACCTGCGTATGCAACCATACATTCACAGCACCTTACATTTACCCATCACAGAGCTACAATTCCCAAGCAACCTCTAACAACCTACAGTTTCCAGGATTTTTGGGGGGGGGAGGATTTGCTTTAACTGTATGGTGCATACGTAGCCATAGAGCTGAAAGAGGGGGTGGGAAAGGGCTTCCCTGTTCTCCACTTCCTCTTTCACCTTTACAAGCTTTTCAAGGGGAGAAAAAAAGGAGAACCACCTTCAACACCTCTTGAGAAAGGTGGCTGCGAGTGTGGGAGACGGGCTGCAGAGTGTTAGCAGGCACCAGGGGAAATTCTCTAGGACATGTTGGTGACCCCAGGGCCAGAAAGTGGGATTCTGGTACGAGTAAAGGCCATCTTCGGTGACCATAGATCTAAGAAGCAGCAGAGACAAATTGGATAAAATTGCATATCCCAGCACACTCACATCAAGCTGGTGTCCTCCAGATGTTTTGGACTACAACTCCCATCAGCCCCAACCAGCATATACCGTCCCATTGTTCTGGCATACTGGCTGGTCCTTGACCCAAATAAATTTATTTACAATTGTTCTGGCATATACAATCCCATTTTTCTAATCCTGGCTCAAAGGAGGAGCTTGCAAACCAGGAATAAACTATTTTTCTATTCTTGACAGCATACATCATGCCAACCTTTAGGAGGAATTTGGATTCCTGCATTGAGCAGGGGGTTGGGCCTGATGGCCTTACAGACCCCTTCCAACTCTATGAAGCTGAGTGTTAACAGGTAGCTAGTTCTGAAAAGCAAGAAAAAGGTCATTAGGGAGAATTTGCCCACTGGAAGAAAAAGAGCACTTGATGATACTCAGCCAAATAAAACACGCCTTGTCGAGTTTTGCTGTGCTGTCCACTGAAAACCTTTGCCTCAATCTGCCCAGACAATTTTGAAGAAAACACGTTTGCTGGATGCAGGGAAAAACTGTGTTGGCATCAAGGACAAAGTAGTCCTTTTCAGCAGCCTAACTAATGGGGCTAGAGAGAAGCTGCATGGACCTCCCCCCCCCGCCCCAGTTTTGATGGGTTGCCTATTAGCCATTGCCGTTGATTGGGGAAATAATCGTCGCCGTTGGAGGATGGCACTAAAAATATGCAGGTCGCGGCAATGGTTCAAACAGCAGCAAGAAAAGAGGCTGGCGGAAGTGACAGTGACACAGAGAGCAACAATGGTTTATAAATGGTTGTGATAATAATAGTGCGAGGATGGTAGCCATGGTGATGGAGAAGATGGTAGCCATGACAATGGAAGGTGAAGGGGGTGGCAGGCGGCAGTGGGGACAGTGAGAAATAATAGAGGCTACCGTGGTGAATCTTTTGTAAAACCCAGGAGTAACTGCAAGGCCAGCAATGGCTTCTGGTGAGCTGTGGTGAAAAGGCCCTTGTTTTTCACCATTAGGTTGTGATTAGGGCTGCCTGAAGCAGGTGCTGTTGAGACATTTGAAGTGCACAGTCCTGTTAATTACTTGCTGCAGTTTTCATGGCAAGTGGAAATAGGGCCCCAATTCACTTGCGGGAATGATAAGCGGCACAAGCTAAGGAGCTGGAATGAGGCTGCTATGTTGTGTAAAGCACACAAGGCACATATCCATTCCGGGTGGGCTTTTTTTTTTTTTTAAGTGGTGGAGCTTTTCTTTTTTTTTTTTTTTTCAATAATTTTTATTCAGATTTTCATAAAACATACAAGACAAAATCATAAAACATTCAAAGACAAAAAACAAAATCAAAAATAGTTAAACAAAAAGAAAAAAAGAAAAAAAAAAAACAAAAATAAAAAAATAAAGAGTAAAATATTGACTTCCCATTTGTCAAAGATCAAATCAGTTATAAGTCTATAATATATAACAATCCTGTCTCTTAAGTCATATTATAAAATCACTTTCCTCCAGTAGTTATCTTACTTAATCATCAAATCTCATAAACATTACTTTATTCTTTCCACAAAAAGTCAAAGAGAGGTTTCAATTCTTTAAGAAATATATCTATCAATTTTTTTTCCAGATAAGCATATCGATTAATCCATCTCATTACTAATTATGATAATCTTATTGTCATAACCATAGTCAAAATAAACATTTCAATTAATCCATCACTTCAGAATCTGTTAGGTTCAATAATTTCAGTAGCCATTGTTCTATTATCTCTATTAGTTCCATTTTCCATCTTCCATCTTCAGTAGTCTTGTTAAGTCCAGTAATTTCAATATCCAATCTTCCATTATCAGTATTCCATAATAATCTTGCTGTCAAAGCCATAGTCATATAGTAAGAGTCTGATGGGAATTACCTCTATCCCAAATATTTTCTTGCCATCCATTCTGAATAGGTTGCTGAAATACTGCTGTAAAATCATATCTCTGTTCTTTTTTTCAAAATACACTGGGTCATCTCTTAAAAGTTTTTCCATTGTCACATGGCTGCAGTTAATTCCATAGATTTTCTCTATATTGGGCTCCATCACATCATTCCAGTCCAGAAGATTATCCATGCCATTGATAACTTTATCTCTAGAATCTTCATTCATTTCTTCAGAGATAACATTGAGTTCCAAACAATAGATTTTATTTCTAAAGTCCATAGACTCCAAATCTTGTTCCTGTTCCACATTGGTTCCAATCTCCGGGATCTCCTCTCTCACAGGGACCCCTATTCCAGTCTCCGGGGTCTCCTCTCTCACAGGGACCCCTGTTCCAATCTCCGGGGTCTCCTCTCTCACAGGGACCCCTTCCAGGGTCACCTCTCTCACAGGGACCCTTATATCTTTAATCTCCTGCTTCATTTTACTCAATTCAATTTTCGTTATCTCAATCTCATCCATTATTTTCTGAAACATAGTTATTTCCAGATTTTCAGCCACTTTCTTAATTGCCATTTTAAAAGAAAAATATAGGAAAACCACTTCTTATTTCAGCAACAATTGGGTTAATACTCCAGACTTGGTGACATCACAGTATAAACAGAGCAGACAGCCTTATCTCTCCAATAGTTAAGTAAACAAAATGCAGTTCCCAGGATCGAAACAATTAATGGCAATCGTCAAGAAACAGATTCGTCAAAATAAAATAGACCAAAAAGAGAGTAGTCTCAAAACAGTATAATATTTTTCAAAATAAAAATCTGGAATAGAAATCCCTCTTCTGTGTATATCTTTAGAATGCAAATCCAGGACAGCTTTTTGCAACAAAAACAGAGATAAGCTATTAATTAGTGCGTAGCAGAGAGAAGTTATGGCTCCCCAGTGAGATGTCAAAAAACTGATCAATCTGGCAAATCTCTTTTAAGCAGCAACAATTTAAGTCAAGTAAAAGAAAAATATAGAAAGAAGGGTGCTTGCCTGTTAGTGCGTTCTCTCTTAGAAGATAAGGTGAACGTTCGCTTTATCAGATAGAGCTTGCTGTTGAAAATCCGTCCCACCTTCGTCGGCTGGACCTCGTCCCATAAATTAATGAGATCTGGTCGTCCCAACAAAAATAGGCTTTGAGGTTAATCTCTTCGTTTCTCCCTACCCGGGAGAAGTTTAATCAGTCAAAAAAAAAAGAAAAAACTGACTGATATATCTGAATAAGCTTCTTTTGAGGCAGGAGCCCGTCTCAAAAGCAGGCACAGGCTAAGTCACCCTTCCCCAAGTGGTGGAGCTTTTCTTTAGGGTAGTATTGCAGTTTTAGGGAATTAACTGTGAAGAAGATCTAGCTTCAAACGTCAGCTAGGGCATGAATCCACACAGACTGGGATAGGAACAATCTTAGGCAAGTGTTCAGCCGGGAGGAGGATGGGGAGAAAACTCGAATTAGTTGGCTCTGCCTGTCATTGGCTCTGGCTCTTACTGTGGGGCTGCCTGCCTTCTGCCCCACCAGTCCCAATGGGCAGCAGCCACCGCTGCCATTATGCAACCCCACATCAGGGATTATAAGTGCAAGTCAAAGGTTTTTGCTTCAGTAACTCTGAGCGACAGCAGTGGGTCTGTTGGAATCCCACAATAATATCGTTCCAGAACAGTTAAATGCCTGATGGGCTGTAGCACCACAATCAGATTCATCTGAACGCAGACACACAGCCTCTGTGCAAGTACGCATGTGTATTGCTGTGTGATGTTTTCTGGAAAAAGATTTTAAAAAACGCTTGCAAATGTTATCTGTGTTCCAGTGTTGCTATAGCCACAGCTTGGATGCAAATCACAGCAGCTCATTCTACTCCAAAGTAGCCTCGTTCCCATCTATGGAATTGTTCCAGGAGGTCTTTGTAGATGGCACGCAGCCACAGAACCTCAAGGCCTGGACCATTTGTTTAACACAGCTTTCACCAACCTGATGGCTTCTAGACGTTTTGGACTACAACCCCCATCAGCCCCAGCCAGCACAAAAGTAGCACACACGTTCTGGCAGAAAAAGGTCCTTTTAAAGATGCCACCGCATATGTATTGATGAAATTAGCTCCACCACACCCTTAAGGGCCAGACACTTTTTTTAAAAGAGTAAAATAAATAAGTGTGCTGAGATTCTCTAGTTACTGAATTTAGGTCAGAGATGCAGCTCTGTCTTTGCAGAGGCAAAGAGTGCTGCTTCTCCATAATTGCAAAGCCATGAGTCCTCTGCTGGGTAGGATCTGGATCTCCAGCTAAAGGTGCTCTTCACATCTTGCTCAACCTTATCACTCACCAGGGCATGGACAGCAGGTCCAGAGAGTGCACTGGATGCAGCTGGCAGAGAGAGAAGACAAGCTGTAGGCACTGCTCGAAGGTACAGACAGGGCAGCGGCCAAACGGAGAGACAGCCAGGATCTGGGCTAGCTGCAGGAGGTGATGGGGTCAAAACAAAGCAAGAAGATGGCAACGACACCCAAAGCGAGATGCCTCTCTTGGCCTTCTGCCAGGCCAGCAGGGGTTTCACTGGCTCGCACCCCTTGTGTGAGCTTCAGATAGGAGACCCCCCCCAGGTGAGAAGAGGGAAGCTGACCTCAAAGTAGTTGGGCCTTGGCCACCCCAGGCTACATTGGGTAGCTGTTGCAGCAGGAGACCCTCTGGAGGCTGTCCGAGCAGAGCAAAATGGCCAGGTGGAACAGGAAGACCGGCAGGACCATGGAGGCACACTCACCACTGCTGAGAGGCGACTGTGCAAGCCCCAGGCAGCAAGCCAGAGAGCACTCCAGCGAGACAGTGCACAGCAGGAAGATGTTGATGTGCACATTGGAGAAGGGGAAGCTGGCCAGGTGGCATGCCACACTGCCAAGTGGCCACGGAGCACCATCTAGAGTGGCAGCTGATTCTCCCCTCCATTTTATCGTCATAGCCGCCTTGTGAGGTTAGCCAAGAGTTGGTGACTGGCCCAAGGTCACCCAGTGAGCTTCATGACTGAGTAGGGATTTGAACCTTGGTCTCCCAGGTTCGAGTCAGGCACTGCTTCAGCACCTTGGACAGCTCCTTGAAAGTTTGGACAAAAGCCTGGAATGGATTCCAGGGCCCCACTGACAATGAACCACCAGCCGCCACCATTCTGCCCACCTCCTGGTTTAGATGGGAGATGCACAATTTCCTCCATTGTGTGTGTACGTGTGGGAGGGGGTGCTCCCTGGCTCAGCGATTCCACACAGAGTCGGTCAAGAAGAAAAGATACATCCAGTATCTTTGCCTGTTGCATGATGTGGGCCTGGCATAAGCTGACAGGTAGGACAGAAGGTCCTGCAAGCACCACCATTTCTCTAAACATGTGGAAAAAATAAGCCAGTTAATGCCATTGAGGCTGTTCCCTTATTGCTGCATAATAGCTTGAAAAAGGTCCTTCTGATGAGCTTCCCATGTAGTCATCTGTTTGGCCACTGTGAGAACAAGATGATCGACTAAACGGGCCCAGTTTGGTCTGATCCAGCTACAAGGCTCTTATGTTATTTAATCGATACCTCGGACATCAGCCTATTGAAGTGTTCATAATAGTCAGTCTTGGTTGGCCAGGATGTCACATGCCTAGACCCCTGGCAGGTGTGACTGACACTGACATTTCATAATCGGGCAATGACCTACCTGCTTGTCCAGGGCTACATCAGGGGCAATTCTATCCCTCCTGTTAACAACACAGCAGTATTAGTCCCCCTGTTGCATCTCTGCATGAGTTGCTGCTGATTTGGACTTGCCTTCTTCCCCACCATGTAGAAGTAAAGGAATTGGGCTCCTCTGAAGGGGTAGGTGGTCATGATTAGTCAAAGAGGAAACCTGCATGAGTAAAAGGTGCCTCCACTTCCTGTTCAGAACAGTGCACCTTTCACTATCACAAGCAGGCAAAACACCGAGGCAGCCTGCAAGAAAGTCAATGAGGCATTTGGCTGATAAGAAGTTGCAGGCAAATGGAATCAACACCTGTGTTGATTTCCAATGTAATGTATGTGGGTGGGCATTTAAAAGTATATTTTAACTCCTAGGCAGGAGCATTGCTAGGTATTTAAAATATCTGGGGCATGCATCCGCATAAAATTTGCACATGCTAATTGATATGTATATATTCAGATGTGGGATTTAAATGGCACAAAACGCATGGCAACTAATTTCCCATCCAAATCACCCAATTAATTGAATTTATTTGTACCCCATGCAGGCCACCCCATATAAGTTCCTCTAGAATTCATCTACTCCTAACTGATTTTGAACAGGATACACTGGGAAATTAATTCAGTCCCTTCTATCACCCTCATTCCTTATCCCTCATATCATCTCTAGATAAAGTCACCTTAGTTTATCCCCCCTCCCAAAAAATTAGTATTCTACCCAGTAACTCAGATCACCCTCCATTACTTCTTTACTCAGCGCATAGTTAAGCTATGGAATTTGCTCCCACAAGATGCAGTAACGGGCACCAGCTTGGATGGCTTTAAAAGATTAGACAAATTTATGGAGGACAGGGCTATCAATGGCTACTAGCCGTGATGGCTGTGCTCTGCCACCCTAGTCAGAGGCAGCATGCTTCTGAAAACCAGTTGCCGGAAGCCTCAGGAGGGGAGAGTGTTCTTGCACTCGGGTCCTGCTTGCGGGCTTCCCCCAGGCACCTGGTTGGCCACTGTGAGAACAGGATGCTGGACTAGATGGGCCACTGGCCTGATCCAGCAGGCTCTTCTTATGTTCCCCAAAACACATTACTCACCCAGAAACACTTGAAAGGGTGCTTAGAAAAAGGTTCAGGGCCTGTGCCCAGTCCCCCCCCCCCAGCTCCACAGCCCAGGAGCAGATCAGTCCATGGATGGATGTGGACCAGACAAGCCGGTAGGTTAAGTCAAGAATCTCACTCTCTGTATTTGGTTTAAAGCTGAGCTCCAGTTGCATTTTTATTTACAATATAAATTTTGAATGCCCTTCCTGGCCCGTTTCTTTTCAAAAGAGACATCTGAGGCCACACGTAATGACCACTGGTGCAGCTGTCCAGGCAAGGGAGGTCAGATTCTTTGCTCCTGCCCCCAAGGTGGGAAAAGATATTTCTCGTGCCTTGTCGGCAGCCAGAATGAATACCTTTGCCGATCCGGCACAGGCTGCCTCTTCAATAGTTTGCAAGAAGTCCTTCCATGCTCCGTGCACAAATCATGGGGAAACTGAGGCAAGTGTAGTTATCCCCCTCCATACAAAACAGGGGAAGGGAAGTCCGGGAGAAAACAGCACAGGGTGTTTGGGGACATGGCTCCAGACCTGCCAGTACCTGGGTGGGCAGGGCAGGGAGGAGACATTGCAATTGTCTGTACTGCCTTTTGTCAACGCATCGCATCCTGCGGCAAATCACACAGAATACTGCTTGGCCGAAAGCTAAACGTCAAAAGCGTCACCTGAAGGCAGAAACGTTGAGAGCCACTGCTCTAGCTAGCTGCACATGCTTTCCTTGCCGCCCCTCTTTCAAAACCTTATCAGGCTTTCAGGCCCCATCCTCAGCTCTCCTTGAGCCTTGGCAGACTGGCTGTCATTTCAACAAAGAGGCTACCCATATATATATCTTTAAAAAGTAAGAGAGAGTGTGTGTATGATTGGAAAGCCAACCACCTTTTTCCCCTTGTGGTTTCCCCATTGGCTCTTCCCCCTCCCCCCTGTCTCCCTTTTAGTGAATGGCCTCTGGCCGTTGCAAATGTCTGTGATGCCAAGATGCTTGCCCAAAGGTTGGCCGTTAACTCTGGGCTTCTGGAAGAAAAGCTGGCTTTGTTTCTTGCACAAGGAACTAGTTTTTTTTTTCCATTCTGGACTGCTTCAGACGGTAACATTTTAAACCGACATGGAACCAACGGGCCATTGGGGGGGCAGAAAGAGGCAAAGGCATTGGAGGTGGGAGAGAGAAAGATCATCCAGGTTTGCAGAACAAAACGAGGGTTGGCAGCAAGGCACTGGAGGCCTGGGGGCCAGTCCCTGCCCCCCCTTTTAGTTGCTGAGGATGGAGGGTTAATTGCTCCAATTAACATGGAATATTCACAACCAGTTTTGAGACTGAACGGAGAGATGCGTTCCCATTCCAATCTGGTAAATCAATCCCCCTCCCCAGCAATGGAAGAACTAGAGGCAGATCATTTCAGTGTGGACCACCACCTGCCTGAGAACCTCCATAGATGGGGGGGTCCCCAAAAAGATACAAAACATTCCTTCTGTGTCAAGAACTGCAGTGACCTCCTCATGCGCTAGAACAGCCTGTGGCTCATAACCCCCCATCCCCAACATTTCCTCTCCTTCAGCAGCCTCCGACCTTTCACAAGAGCCCCCCAAAAGGACTAAATGGAAGAAGTGGCTGGCCCCTTCCCCTCCATCGTTCGCCAACAGGGTAGTTAGAAAACCTGGGATGTGAACTGGAGCAAAGTTCTGAGACTGAGCATGTTCCCTAGCACCACCAGCAGGGGGAGCTGCCACCTCTTTCAAAATAAGGTCTGTCCCTAGGAGGCGCAGACAGATGCCCTGTGCAAGAGTCCAGTTGTCTGTTCATCCTTCATTTGAGCCTCCAGCGGCAGGAGATGTTCAGAGCACACTGACCCTCTCGGCCAAGCCCTTCATCTCAGTGTCCTTCTGGCCTTCCTCCTCCACCTCTTCCTCCTCTTCCTCTTTCAGCTGGCGAACCCGCAAGTGGTCAGGATAGGGCAAGCAGTGCTCAGCAGCAAACTGCTCCCATCGGGCATCGTCACTTTCGTGGGTGATGTAACGCTGCCTCATCCTGCGTTCCAGCTCTCGCAGGTCCAGCCAAGTTTGGTAATCCTGGGAGGCAGAGAAAGACAAAGAGAGAGTCTAAACTGGAAATCAGGACCCCTGTGGATTGCCCTCCACATACTTTCGTAGGCTATACCTTGCGATGGGGGAGGGATTTGGTTCTGTTTGCATTTTAAGGTGAATCTGCCTAATTTGCACTTCCTGAGACAACGCGCGAATCGAAAGGCAGCCGTCCTTTGACATTTGCATCTTCACTGAATTTTGCAATGCAGCTCTCGATCCAAAGTAACGTGTACAAAAATGCATGTACTGGAGTAAAAGGTGCATAAAAACGCAGCCATTCATGAAAATCACATATAAAAATGTTTCATGTTAAAGAAAATTGCATTGCAAACGTATATATTCCGCAAAAAATGCTTTCAAAATTTTTTTACAAGGACTTTTTTTTTTAAAAAAACCCCACAAACTTGCATGGAGAACTGGACTTAAAACTAGAAAAATGAGACATTTTCAGTTGAAAACCAAATGTGTTGACTGCACTTTTTTTTTTTTAATCATCTCTATGGTGTCAGTCATTGGCTTGGCGCATTGCTGCCCCCTGCTGGGATACACCAGAACTCCGTGCATCAGGGCCCACCCTCCCCTTGGCACCATCCCAACATACCTGCAACCAAGAGTGGCTGAGCGATTTATCGACACTGTAGCGTTTCCTCATCTTCACTTGGAGCAGGTTGTTGATCAGATCAATGGCTAGGAAGGGGGAAATGAAAGGAAACACAGGCCCTTACCATCTGGGAGGCTTCCAGCACCAGCTCTTCTTCAGCATACCATGCACACAGGCAGAGGTGGCTGGTGTCCTTTTGAGACTGGTGGGGCAGAAGGCAGGGACCCCAACAGGAAGTAGAGCCACAGCCAATGAGAAGCAGAGCCAACTAATTCTCCCTGCTGAGTTCTGTAGTGGCAATGCTCAGACTGAGGAGGAGGAAGCTGGCTGCCAGGGCCACCCCCAGGGCTGGATCCAAGTAGGCAGGCAGGTGGGGGAGGGCTGAGGGCAGACTTTGAGACTGGTGGGGCAGTGCCCCATTTGCCCTAATGAAGCAGCCTCCACTACACTCAGGAAGTGCCAAATCACCTCCAGCAAGCAGACACAGAGCGGCCCGGTGGAGACAGGCAGTGCTTAAGCGAACAGGGCTGCTTTCCTCCTCCTCAGATCTGTAAATACACACTGACAATCTCGATTAAGGAGAGGGGATGTTCTGTAAGCAGAGCTAAGTGGAGCTGTGAAGCAAGGTGCATTAAAGTTTTGGGGTACATCAAATATGGGTGATGGATCAGGCGATACCAGGACTTCAGAACCTGCACCAATGATCTTCCAGATTCACATTCAAGGAGCTGGTTATGACTTAAAAGTCCTTGCCTCTGTAGTATAGCACGGCTTAAAAAATAAACGCAAATATGGACACCCTCCCCCACATAATCCCAAGGGACTAAAGAGGCTCAGACCACATTCACATCATACATTTAAAGCACTGTTATACCACTGTAAACCGTCATGGCTTCCCCCAAAGACTCCTGGGAACTGTAGTTTGTTAAGGGTGCTGAGAGTTGTTAGGAGAGCCCTATTCCCTTCACAGAGCTACAATTCCCAGAGTGGTTTAACAATCAATCACTCTTCCCAGAGAACTCTGGGAACTGTAGCTCTGTTAGGGGAATAGAGGTGTCCTAACCACTCCCAGCACCCTTAACAAACTACAGTTCCCAGGATTCTTTGGGGGAAGCCTTGACTGTTTACAGTGTTAGAACAGTGCTTTAAATGTGGGGTGTGGATGTGGCCTAAGTAAAAGCCAACCAAGTTTATGAGGATGGATTCCACCTTCCCTTCCCTCCAAACGAGAACATGTGCCTTCTGGCAATTACCTCCGACTGAGATCTGGCGCCAAGGGTTAGGCGGGTACATGAAGGCGGCATTCTGGATCTGGTCATTGATATCTTCATCCTCATTAAAAGGGAAGGTGCCGCTCAGGCTGACATACATGATGACCCCTACTGACCACATGTCTAGAGAGCGGTTGTAGCCCTGGTTGAGCAGGACCTCAGGTGCCAGGTAGGCCGGGGTGCCCACCACAGAACGGCGGAACGACTTCTCGCCAATGATGCGTGCAAAGCCAAAGTCACACAACTTCACCTGTGGAGGCGGGCAGAGAGAGAAAGAGGAGGGAAGGGAGGCTTAACATCTGAAGGGCCTGCCATGCGCCATGTCAAAACACAACATGAACTCCTGAGAAATTCAGCTTCTGGTTTTGAAGAGAACAAGTTTCTTGTCTTCATAGCCTCACAGAAAAACACCAGGTTTTCTCCTAGTCAGGCTCCTCACTCCCATCCCAGCCCCAACACTTTTTCTCCAGCTGAGGGCACACGCAGCACCCACTAACGAAAAAGTGACAATAAGAATTGGGTATAATTTAATTGTGACATTCACCCTTGCGCTTTATTTTATCTTCCATAAATACTATGCCTGATTGTGCCATTTAGTCCTGAGTGGGATGTTCATATTTTGGCCACATTAACACGATGCTATTCCACTTTAAACAATCATGGCTTCCCCCACGGAATCCTGGGAAGCCTAGTTCGTGAAGGGTGCTGAGAGTTGGTAGGGAGCTCTCTATTCCCCTCACAGAGCTATAGTTCCCAGAGTGGATTAACAGCCAGTCCCTCTTCCCAGGGAATTCTGGGACAACTCTTAGCACTCTTAACAAGCTACAGTTCCCAAGATGCTTTGTGGGAAGCCCTGACTGTTTAAAGTGGGATAGTAGCAGAATATATGTATGGTGTGAATGTAGCCTTTGTATGCTGCCTTGTACACCAGTGGCACTAAATTAGGGACAAAGGAACATTTGTGGCACTGCAGGTGATGTTGGACTCCAGTTCTTGTCAGTCTCACCCAGCATGGCCAATGGTCAGGGATGATGGAAGTTGCCATCCAGCAATAATCTGGGGGGCCTCAGGCTCCTCTCCAGCTCTGGACTAAACAAATCTTTAGGAGTACAATGCAGCTAGACAGCTTCCTTAATGTTTGAGCAGTTCTGTTTCAAAGCAGATCCATAGTGCCATTTGGGATGCATGCCGCTCCAGCTTTTTCAAATGCAAGAGGGGCTGCAGAACAAGGATCCTTACCTGAGGGAATGGTTCGGCTGAAGCCAGGAGGACATTCTCAGGCTTCAGGTCACAATGCACAATGTTCTTGAAATGCAGATGTCGCAGGGCCACCAGGATCTGGAGAAGGAGATCAGAACATAGGAGAAGCAAAGGGGCCCGGCAAGGAACAGACAACCATTACATCTTGCCTGCTCAGCATTCAACCCAAGTCAACTACCTACAGATGGATCTGTGTAATCCAACTGCAATGTGTTCAGCAGCCTTCACTAACCTGACCCCCACCCCCACTTGGTTTGGACTACAACTCCCATCAGTCCTAGCTAGTGGAGCTGTAGTCTGCATAGCACCAGGTTGGGGAAGGTTGCATTACAACAGAATGAGATGATCTGGGATCATGCAATGAAGCCACAGGAGATGGGAAAGGCTCTTGGAGCTGGCCCCATTTATTAGGGAGGAGTGCATGTTTTGTTCTCAGGGCAATGTAGTAGTCAGCATGCTAGGTTGAGGGGGACGGACCTGGGTTTAAATCCTCACTCAGCCACAAAGCTCACTAAAGTTACCTTGAGACAGTTGCTATTTCTTAGCTTACCCTACCTCCCAGGTTTGTTGTGAGGATAAAAAAGGGTTTTTTGAGGGGGGTGTTAGGGGAAGAACTGAACCTGGTACCCTTCTCTTGAATGGGATAAAAATGGAATAAATTAAATACCTAAAATTTTACTTGCTGACTAAATGAAGAAGGGGATGAGAAAGGATGGTGTCACCCCTTAATAACTGCCCACACCATGAGACTGATTGCTAGTCTATACCAACACCCCCAACCAGCAGATATTGGGAACCCTGACACAGAATCTACATCAGCCTTCACCAACCTGGTGCCCTCAATACATTTTGGACTGCAACTAAAGCTCCCCATTTATCTTTTAGGCATCACAAGCAAAGATTAGATCCACAATCTGGTCTCCTGAATGCTGAAATGTTTACAGAAGGAGCATTCTCAGATATGATTCTGATGCCCCCTGGTGTGCACTGTCTGAATCACACCTTCTCTCCAGCATTCTGTTGCTTCAGACAGGAGGAAAGGGAAGGAGAGGCGGAGTTTTTGTTTTTCTGTTTGTTTTACCTGTGTGATAAGGAACTTGGTAAGTCTCTCGGGGAGCCGACCCTTCTCCGATGACAAGATCATTTCCAGCATGTCCCCGTGCAGCTTCTCCATCACCACAAAGACTTTCTCTGGCGTCTCGAACATGCACTCCAGATTTACAATCCCAGCATGCCTCAGGCTCTGTGGCAAGACCAAAAAAAGGAGGAGGGGGAAGCTCAGAGATGAGGGAAATATTAGCCCTTAAGCAACCCTTCCCCACCAGCCCTCCCCCAAAATATCCGCAAGGTCATCACTACAAGATGGCTGACACTCGTTCACCTGCAAGATGGCAACCTCGTTGCGCAGTTGGCTCTCTTGCTTGGTGGGGAAGCGGAGCTTGTCGATCACTTTCACTGCCACGTCCCGGCCCGTCTTCCGGTGTTTTCCTGTGGGAACCCTGCCTCTTAGCAAGGAGCTGGTGCTGGCCCACAGGAGGCCACCCCTCTGTGCCAGCCCAACCATGACTTAGGTCAGCCATCCCCAACCTGGTGCCCTTATACATGGTCCCGTTGGCTGGGGCTGATGGGAGTCAGAGGCCAACAATATCTGGAGGGCACCAGGTTGAGGAAGGCTGGTGCAGATCGTTTGGTTTCTCTTTTTTTTCCCCTCCACAGAACTCAGAACTGTGTGTTTCACTTGCATGGAGATAATCTCCAGACAGGGAAAACGGGAACGCCAGTGCAACTGTGGCATGCTAAAATCACGTGACTCCCTGTTTACTCTGTGATTATGCCACACAGCTATGAAATGGTAAATCAAAACTATATGTTTAAATTGGTTACTGGCTTTCACTGATGTTGAGAGCTTGTCAAGGTCGTTTTTTGCATTCTGAATATATGAAATATATATACATATACAAGTATATATCCCACTCTGCAACTGTTTTTAAAGATGTGTTTTTAAATATGTTTTGCTTTTTATTTATTTTTTTGTAAAAAAAGGTTTATTAAAAATGTTTTATCACTTATTGTTTGCTGCCCTCAGCTCTCTTTGAGAGGAAGAGTGGGATATAAATTTAATAATAAGTAATACATATGTGCACATGCACGCAGCATGGGACACACAACACTGACAGACAGGTGCCAGTGCAATTGACACACATTCACATACACACGGTAGAGTTCACAGAAAAATAATCATGGCTGCAAAATATTTAAAAGCACTGAGGGTTGGTTCCTGACGGCACCAGCTGGAACAGCCTCCGGCTCCCACAATAGGAGGATGCTTGTGACACTCCACAGGGGGAGAGAGTGCAGGGAGACGTCCAGACTTAATTCTCTTGACACTGAATCCTAGAGTGGGGCAGACTTTAGGCTTGGGGATCTGCTTTGTGTTTTTTTTTTATTATAAACCCCCAAGGTCCACCAATAGGACTTAGATACAAAACAGGAGCTGGGGGCGGAGCCACATGCAAAACAGTTGTTCAGAGGGGCAGAGCCAATCAATGACTGCACTGGGACAACTTGCACGAACAAGTACAAATCCCAGCCTGAGTTACGACGGATCAGGGACTCCGACGCAAAATTCTAAAACTGGCCATCGGCAACCAATAAATACTTCAATGTTACTGACGAGGTAAACACAAGGCTAGACATACCAGAGAATTATTATTATTATTACTACTACTACTACTACTACTACTACTACTACTACTACTACTACTACTACTACTAGCTATTGTTAAGCTACGGGAAGTCAGAAACCCTTGCTGATCTATTGCAGATCACCCAGAGATCTATCAATAGTACCTTCTCCATGGCCTTATGCAGTTCCTGAGTGAGGACTGGGTTAGGAGCCAGCACCCCGTAAAGGTGCAATCACTGGTCCAGGCAGACTCCATCTTGGGAGTTGGATGGGTCTGGAGAGGGCAAGTCTAGCCAAGCTTTTAACTTACCTCCGTAGACTACGCCAAACTGCCCAGAGCCCAAGACTTCATCTGGGAAGATCTGGTAAACGGTGGCAATATCCTGCAATTGTACAAAGGAATCACCTTTTTTAAAAAAAGCATCCTTCCTGGGTGAGGAAATCCCGGACCAAGGTTAAGGAGAGGGTGGGGAGCAGGAAAGGACGATAGGGGCCCCAGGGGCCCCAACACTCACCACATTCTCCTGGATCTGGCTGTTGGACACAGAGATTCGTAACGATGCCTGTCCTGGGAGGAGGAAGATGCAAGTCAGGGCCTAGTCCCTTTCCTGGCACACCACATGCCATCGCCCCAGAAGGGACGCATCAGGGCTCTGCAAGCAGCGTTGCAAGGGAAAGACGCAAAGGAATGTCCTGCATCCCAGAGGAGGAAGTGAAGTCATACCCTGCAACAGGCAGCCAACCTGGTGCCCTCCAGATGTCATTGGACTCCAACTCCCATCATTCCCAGCCAGCATCCCAAATGGTCAGGATGGATGAGAGTTGTAGTTCAACAACATCCGGAGGGCACCAGGTTGGCTATCCCCACTGGACCACTGGGGCCAGTGTTATACAAGGTGCATGGTCAGAAGGGAGGCCTCGTGTGTGTGTGCGTGCGTGCGTGTAAGGCAGGGTAGGAAATCTTCTTCAACCCAAGGGACACCTTCCCTTCTTGGAGTTGTCCCCCCCCCCCCCGGGAGGGAACACATACCAGTGGTGGGCGTGGCCAGAGGCAAAAGTGGGCAGAGAAACAAGTGTAAATGTTGCCATTTATTTATTTATTGCATTTGTCTACTGCCCCATAGCCGAAGGTCTCTGGGCGGTTTACAACAATTAAAAACATTAAAAACTTTGGGTAGGCTAGTTTCTACACCCACTCACACATCCCGCTCTGTCCTCCGTCCAAGCAAGCAAGAGGCATTATGGGAGTTAACAATAACAATATATTTATATCCCACCCTTCCAGTAGGAGCCCAGGGTGGCAAGGCAACTCCAGCCAGGCCTAAGCATTCCAGGAGGGTGTGAAGCCCGGCTGAAGAGGGGTGTGGCCTGGGGGAGGAGTTCAAAAGGTCCGACAGAAAGGCCTGGAGGGCCACATATGTCCCCCCTCCCAGGTGTATGGGGGAAAAGGACGTATTGGACACTCACTGTGAGGGGCCTGTCCTTGGGCACTAGGAGCCCCCTGAAGGACCACTGGCATGAGGGCCTGTCGGAGGGCATTTTCCCAAGCCCTGGCATGCTCCAGGCCGTCTCCCCCATGCTGGTGGTTGCTGGGCATGCCATTTTCCCCAACGTAGTAAGTGGCATTGGCCGTGATAATTTCAAAGCAATGAGGGTTGGCACCCGATGGCACCAGAGAGAAGTCCTGGACCGGCTCCACTGCTAAGATCTCCGACAGCGGAATCTCCTGCAGGAAGAGAAAACAGAAATTAGCTTTCCCAGACAGGCTTCTCAAGTAGCATCCTGTTCTTGCAGCGCACAGCCAGAGGCCCCAAAGCAAGGCCACAAGCAGCCCAACAGCACCTTCCCCAGTTGCGGTTCCCAGGAAATGGTACTCAGGACACAGGCACGCTGTCTCCGATGGCAGAGCAGAACATAGCCATTGTGGCTAGTGGCCATGGCTAGCTTCCCCTTCGGCTGCAGAATGAGGGCAGGAAGCATCGCTCAAAGCTGGCTTCACTAGGATGCTGCTGTGTGATGTCATGAAGCCCAGTCGGAGGAAGAGCAAAGCCTCTTGCCTTCACTCTGGCACGTCTGACAGTCAGTAGCAGGGAGCACCACCCTAAAGCTCTCCAGATGTTTGGGCAACAACTCCCGTCAGCCCCAGAATCATACAGCTGTATATTAATTCGCCCTTTGGCCTCTCTTTGCAGGCGAAATGGGATTTTTTAGGGGGAGGGGGTAGAACATTTGGCTTAGCTTGACAAGTGTTTGCAACTAAGAGGGTGTAGAGAGTTGGACGAGAGATGTCCTCTACATTAAGACTCCCCACCAGTGTCCCCAGCTCCATCCACTCCGGAGACCCATCATAGCGGGGGACATGCCTACCTTGTAGTAGCGACTGCTGGTGTTGTTTTGGAAGAGGGTGAGGCATTTGCTGTCCAGACGCCAGTAATGACGCTTCCGCTGCAGAAGGGGGCAGGCAGGAGGGGGGGAGAGAGAGATCGCTTTTATGGGTCATGGCATTATGAGAGTGAAAGGAGGTCTTAAAGTCATCTTGCTCACCCCCAAGGCAAGACTTACTCTCACCTCCAGGCATTAATCCCGTTTGCATACATTAACTTGTGCCATCCCACTATCTGCCAACCCATGCATGAAGAGCCATAGGAGAGGCTCTGCTTGTAGCTCCATCAAAACCCATCATCTGCTGCGCAACGGCACGGAGCAGGGCCTTCTTTGCCATGGCACCCTGGATGTGGAACTCCCTCCCGTTGGAGATAAAACTGTTTCCATGGGGGACAACGGTAAGACATCAAGATACAATGTTATATTTTCCTTTCCAGGCCCATGAAGATGGGCGATTTACAAACAGGGTTCTCTGTTATTAGATTGCCACTTTTGACATCTATTGCTTATGTCAGGAGTTCCCAAACTGTGGTCCACAAGCTTGTCACTCAGGTGGTCCGCAGCATGTCTGTGGATTTGTGGTTGGAGATGGAGATGGCACATCTGTCGCATTCAATATTCATATTGAGTATCAATTGTATTTTTATAGCTTGTCTTATTTCTGATATTGTATTTTGTTGTATTAACTAAAAGAAATAAAAGAAGCCATAAAAATACAGTTTAAAAACCATACAGCACCTAGCACAGCACATTACAATTCCTACAACAGGTGGAAACATCACTAAGCTGTCAAATTTCAAGTAGTCCATGGGAAACAAAGTCTGGGAGCTTCCATGAGCTTCCATGGGTTGCCTTTGCGGGTGTGTGTAACATTTCGTTGCGTTACATTTCAGTGAAATTCTGTGCATCATTCCCGAGCGACTGGCCTCCTGGTTGAAGAGCAGGTTATAAATGTTACAAATAATCGAGACTGCAGCAATAGGCAAGACAGGAAGACGCAAACTGTTCTTCTTTGTATGGCTCTGTCACTATAAGCAGCATTTTATATGGAGAGAGAGAGATGAGTAACAGAAGGGCTCTGCCCCTAGGAGCTTACAGAAACTACGTTTTGCTGCTGGGGGAAGGGAGCAGCAAGGGTAAACATGAGCAACTGTATCCCTGATGGTGCTATGAAATAAAATAAATCTCTCCTCCTGCCCCCCACTCTAGTGTCTTCCTGAGGCCCAGAGGTCCGGCAGGCCTCACACTTGCCCAAGTTCATCTCACCCCCCTCACCCCCACTCACTAGGGTGTCCTTGTTGCTGAAGTGAACCATCCAGCCTTCCTTCAGAGCCGTGCTGGACTTGCGGGTTGTCTGTCGGACAGACTGCACCACTCGCATCAGGGGGATGTAGCCGACGGAGCTGGAGTTAGGAAAAGACGTGGGAGGTGTGTTTTAAACATGGCCACACTAAAAGCACAGGACGGTGGGGAGGGAAGCATCACACAACAAAATGCAAAAACTGGGGGGAGGGGCTGGGCACAGGATGACTCTCAGACAGTGGGACGGATAGAAAGAAAACGACTCTTCCTCAAGCGTACATGCTGCCCCAGTGGCGGCTGGCGGCTCTGTGCCAGTGGAATCTGTTCCAGGTTCTGGTCCGAACATTCAGCCCACTGGGCAACTCCTTGAAAGTTTGGACTAAAACCTGGAGTGGATTCCACTGCCCCACTGACTTGGAGCAACCCGCTGCCGTTGTCCTGCCCTTCATCTAAGGAGGTTTGAGTGGCATACTGCCTTGCCCTCCCTCTCAGGTGAGCCTGAGAAATGGTGACTGGCCCAAGGGCACCTAGCAAGCTTCACAGCTGCATGGGAATTCGAACACAGGTCTTCTCAGTTTTAGTCCAACACTCTAACTGCTTCGCCACCTGAGCCCCCCCCCCGCCCCGGCATCCCCAATGGGATGAGCATAGGAGAGGAGGGGAACTCTAGGACTTGAGCCTCAAGAACTATTATCTGATAATGGAGCTGAACAGATAAACTATTCCTGGGTCCAAAGGGGCATCTTGAGGATGCCAGAGCAGACTTTGCCAACCTGGTACCCTCCAGATGTTTTGGACTACAACTCCCATCAACCCTGGCCTTCACATACGGACTTTTGGCTTGAAAGAAAGAGGGGGGAAAAGGTGGGCATGTAAAACTGCAATCAGGGAGGGGTGGGGGGAATCCTAAAAATGTTTTTGAGAGTGAGGACATGTACTATCTTCACCCCGCAGCCTAGTGAAAAAAATAGGGTGGCGGGGTAGATTTAAGAGAATCAGAAACAAATCCACTCCGTGAAATCCATCCTCTCTCAGTGACTCCACCACCACTGAGACCCTCACTTCTAAATCAGCTAAGTTGTTGCAGCAATGGAATGTTAATGAACATCGCAGCTTCTGTAAGGGAAGTTAAAAGGTTGAACTTGGGGGTGAAAGAAAACCTCACACAGGGCCTAGAGACAGAAATGAAGGCTTGGTTTTGGGGCTGCCCCCTCCTCACCCCTGGGATTTGCTGATGTCATCGGGGTCCTCACCCATCTGCATCTCATTCTCTGAATGGGACCCGGGAATGATTCCAGAGTCATCCGATTCGTCCATGAGCGAGTTCTTCTCAGCCTCACTGAGGTCGCTGGTTTCCTCCATCTGCACATCTGGGAGGGGCACAGGAGAGAAGACTCGCGGTCAATGGGTTGGCATATGGTACAGGGTGCCTAATGTTCCCACCCCTTTCCAAGGGTCTCCCAAATCATCGGAGAAGTGCCAAGCTCAGCAGCAGAGCATCTGCCTTGCATGCAGAAGGTCCCAGGTTCAATCCCCGGCAGCATCTCCAGACAGAGCTGGGAGAGACTCCTTGCCCCAAAGCCTGGAGAGCTGCTGCCAGTCAGTGCAGACAATACCAAATTCGATGGTCTGACTCGGTAAAAGGCAGCTTCCTGTGTTCGTTATTTATGTAATGGAGATGCATGGCTGTTCCTCCCGCTTTTAAACCATCAGAGGGTGAGGGAGAGTGTCTAGGAGCAGTATAACTCTTCATTCACTTACATGACGTGCCTATCCCAGCAGATCCTTCAGTTTAACCCTTCAGAATCCCTCCCCCCCCCATTTTTATCTTAGCAAATATCTGCTGAGGGATGGTGGTGGAAGGGAGGAAGTTTGTCCTGGTGCTGAAAGATATTTTGGACCCAAACCTTTGCAGCCAGCACTTCCAATGGGCAAAGGGTTCCAGCCTAAGCGCCACATTCACTTCTGGGCAAGCTTCCAAGGGCCATGTGCTAGTGGTAGGTGGGGCCAGAGGCAAAAGTGGGCGGAGCAAGGAATGCAACTGTTCCCTTTGCAGAACTTTTGACACACACGTGTGGACGGAGGGTTGAGAGGGACACGTAGGTCACATTCAGAGTCACATTCCAGCCATGCAAAAACACTTGAGGCAGGTGCAACGCTGGGCTGCTTAGGGGTGTGGATCGGGGGGGGTAGGTAGTCCTGAGGGCCACATGCATCGGCCTGGAGGGCCACCGTTGTTCTGATTTGTTCTTGCGCTTTCATCTTTTTCCCCAGGGAATCCAACGCACACACCCCAGCATCAGTCTATATCCTTACACGTTTGTGCAGATATTTCACAGGCCCCAGACGCCGCCAGAGGAGACCACAGGCAGCTTTGGAAGGGCAACAGCGCAGCGGCAGAGCACCTGCCCTTCACGCAGAAGGTCCCGGGTTCGACCCACAGCAGCAGCTCCAGGCAGGGCTGGAAACGTCCCCTGCCGAAAACCCTGGAGAGCCACTACTGAGCGAGGCGGACCAATGAGTCCGACCTGGTACAAGAAACAGCTCCCTGTGTTTTCACATTTGCCCCCCCACCCGAGGCCTGAGGTTTCCCACCCCTGTACTAGTGAACGACAAAAGAGAAATCCAGACCCGTCACACGCAGCACCAGGCGCGCTCCAGATCCCAGCCTTAACAGATGATCTGCAGCAGGTGTGGGGGAGCCTTTGGCCCTCTGGATGTTGCTGAACTGCAACTCCCATCATCTCTGGCCGCTGCCCCATGCTTCTTAGGGCTGATCGGAGTTGCAGTTCAGCTCCCCACACCTGATCTATGTCTGCCCCCCACCCCCAAACGATGGGTCCAGAAGGAATTTCTACCCACCCCCAGCAGTAAAACCACACCCCTCCCCTCCACCCCAACCCCGTAAGGCTGTCACTCACCGCCACCGTTGAAGAGCGTCTCCCCAAGGCAGTCATTGGGCACCCGAGTAGCACAGCGCTTGTGGCAGTTGAACTTGCAATCTGGAGGGAGTTCAAGAAAGGAGGCAGGTGCGGGGGAGTTAGGAAGAGCAGCAGCAGGTTAAAAAGTTCCAAATGGCATCCACAAGGAGGCCTCCTGACTGTACACTGCTTTCTAGGGCCATAGCTCAATGGCAGAGCCCATAATTTGCCTGCAAAACATCCCCGGTTCAATCTTCAACATCTCCAGATAGGGCTGGGAAAGGCAAACATATCCACCAATGGCAGCTGGTGGCGCTATGTCAGTGGGACAGTGGAATCTGCTCAGCACCTCGGATAGCTCCTTGAAATTTCAGAGTAAAACCTGGAGCAGATCCCACGGCCCCACTGACATGGAGCCACCATTGATACGCACACACCAGGTCTGAAACCCTGGAGAGCTGCTGCCCGTCCATGTAGACCAGCCTTCCCCAATCTGGCACCCTCCAGATGTTCTGGACGACAACTCCCACCGGCATGGCTGTGCAGCCCAATGGTCTGACTTGGCAGAAAGCAAGCCTAGCTCGTTCTTGATGTTCCCCATTACCTGTCAACAATCCCAGGTCAACAGGAGGAGACAGATTTGGGGGGGGGGAGAGAGAGAGCACTTTCCATCAAGGGTCTCACATGGGTGCATCCCAAATGAGACAGAAGACAGAACATACCTTAGGCCCAATGACAACATCTACACCTGGAAGCAGAGTTTCCAGGCCCTACAGTGTAGGGACTTCACCAATGCTCCCCCAACCTACCATTACCTACCCTCCCTCAATCTCCCTGTTCTTTGCTGTTCCAGGCCTTGCCAGCCCCCCCCCCAAACCCTGAATTGTGCAGAGCAGTTTATAGACATTTTGCTTTAATTTGCGCTTCACGCCGCATGCATTATCTTGGATATTTTGGGGAAGGGGGGAACAAACACAGGCAGACCCAGAAACCAGCGAAGGAGGTTGCTTTGCAGCTCTAAGAATCTCCCTGTCCTGTTGCCAGGAATTCCACAGGCTGGGCAGTACAGCAGCAGAGAGGGGGTCGCAGCTCCGTGGAAGAGCATGTGGCGTCACACGCAGAAGGTGCCAGCTTCAATCCTTGGCATCCCCAGTTAAAAAGGATTTGGTAGCAGGTGATGGGGAAGACCCTTCTGTGCCACTAGCTATGAAAAGATGCTGCCAGTCAGAGCAAATGGTACTGGGCTAGATGGACCAATGGCCTGACTCAGTATAAGGCAACCGCAGATGTTGTATAGGGCAGCGTTCTTCACTGTGAAGCAGCAGCCATCGGTTGCTCAGTTGAGTTGTGCAGATTTGTCTTTTCCCCCAGGCTTTCCCGGACGCAAAAGGTGGGACCCTGTTTATGTGTCTGAATAATCTAAAATTCTGTTTGTCTTTTTCACTTTTACGTGTTTTTATACATAAATGTTTTATGTTACTGGCTTTAGGGTGTGGTTTTGTTCTAGTGATATATTGTTTGTTTCTTAGACTGCGCGACAGAGATTTCTGAAATATTCCACAGTATATAAATAAAAATAAGCAGACAAACCTTGGCTCCCCAGATGCTGTTGGACTGTAACTCCCATCATCCCTGGGCCTTGGGCTAAGCTGGCTGGGGATGATGGGGGAACTGTAGTCCTGCAACACCTGGAGACCCATGGCTGAAGATCAGTGATGCAGGACAGGTCAGCTGAAGCCCCTCTCCCCACCCACCCCCGGGCTTAGGGCCCTGCCCCCTCCTCACCTTTGCACTGGAGGCCTTGGCGGAAGAGACCTTTGAGGAGTTTCTTGCAGTATTGGCAGACAGTTGGGCGGGTGTAAGAGTGGATGAGGAAGGTGTGGGGCACCTTGACCTTGGAGAAGAAGAGCTTGTCCAGTTCAATGGGGCGGCCAATGTACGAGGAGGAAGTTAGCCGGCGGGGAAAGGACTCTATGGAGCTCCGACTCTGGGGAGAGGGAAGGGCGGAGGAAGAAGCGAGGTGAGGGCAGAAGAATGAGCAAACCCCACAGCATACGGCAAAGCCTTTACCCTGCACTTTGATGCATATTTTTGGGGCCTGCCCTATTCTTGTGATCGTAATTTGTTTAAAACTAGTTTTAATGTTGTGTTTCTAATTTATTGGAACCTTAGGGTGAAGGGCTGGTAACCAGCTATGGACAGATAGGGACTGACATTCTACGATGACCGATGAGATGGAAAAAAGAAATATGATGTAATACAAAAAAATGTGAAAAACAAAACAAAACCCAAAATATGGACATGCAAAAAAAAAAAATTGGCCTACATCGGGAACCTGAAACTTTTTTTGGGGGGGGGGGGAGAAGGTTCATGTTGTTGTTCTTCTTGTCAAAAATGTAATGTATGAGAACTTTGGATCCAAATTTATTTTATTTATAAAAATATTTGTATTCGTTAAAAACATCAAAGCGGTTTACAACATGTTAGAAAAGAAAACAACAACCGTCGAATAAAAACGTTAAAAATACAACAAAAACAAAGGTCAACTGTTGCAAAAAGAGCATCTGCTTCATGGCCTACATAAGCCTAGTGGAGCAGAAAGGTTTTCAGCAGGCGCTTAAAAGTTAAAACGGAAGACGCCTGCTGAATCTCTGTTGGGTGAGCGTTCCAGAGAACTGGTCTGATGACACTGAAGGCTTGGTTTCATGTTGATGTTAAATGAGCCTTGCCAAATTTGCAATGTATGCGTTTATTTTGGAAAATCATAAATAAAAATTAAATAAATCAATCTAATAATAATGCCTGCTGAAATCTCCTTGTTTTACCAATCCCGTTTTATATCACATGGGAGATACCTGCTTAACTAAGTAGATTCTTTAATGTTTTTGAATCATTACATACTTATAACAAGCAATCACTCATCTGTCTCCCCACCCAGAATTCGTTTTTTTTAAAGTCTTCAGACAGATTGCTTTGAAAAAGGGAAAAGGCTACATCAATTTCTGATGGGAAAGCACTTTTCCCACTCCACCTGGGATGCCTTAGCTGCACGGGGGCTAAGCCAGAACACTGGCAAGACAGACCCATTCCCAGCCAGCAGGGGGAGCACCCACTCACCAGATCATCAGAAGTGGAGGGCAAGGAGTCTGTGGTTGAGAGGCGCAGGGACTGGGAGTTGCCAAGCGAGGTGGAAGAGAGGTGCCGCTTCCGAGCCCCGCTACAGTTGTTGGGGATGCTGAAGGCACAGCGCTTGTGGTAGTTCAGCCCACAACCTGGGTGGCAGATAATATTAAAAAAAAAATCAGAGGATCATGCAGTTGGAAGCAAAAAAGCACAGAAAAATTCTCAAGTCTGGCACCCTCCAGATGTTTTGGAGTACAACTGAAACCCTGGACAGCTGCTGCCAGTCAGTGCAGACAAGGCTGAGCTAGGTGGGCCAACAGTCTGATTCAGCATTAGGCAGCTGCCTCTGTCCCCAATTGCTTTGTAAAGGGAGCCGAAGGAAATCAGAACAGCCCTCTCTTTGAAGGGCTGCTCCAGCAGAAGGGCCTGGGGGGGATGGGGGGAATATTAGTCCGATTAAGCATTAAGCATAGTAATAACCTCAAAGCCAAATAGTTAATCTCATGCCAAGCCCCGGGGGCAGGTGCAGCATGAGAGCTAAAAAGGTCACATGGCTTTGAAGGTCAAAAGCAAGAGGCAGGAAGACTTCCTCTTGCTCAGGATGCTGCAACTCTCAGGACCGCTGTCCCAAATAGAAGTCGAGGTGGGCAGCCTGTGCCTGGGCTATACCACTTCAGATTGCGGGGGGGGGGGCTCACCTGGCAGGATGCTCCTCCACATACAAAACAAACAAGCATGGTCAGGGTGAGCCTGTTCCAACCTTGCCTCTTCCCACAACCTTGTGCTTTCCCCCTGTATAGCAAACCTTTATCTTTTTTGGGGGTAGGGGAACTTCCTCTCCCAAGAGGCCAGTTGGGATTGGAACAGCACAGACCCAGGTGTGCCCACCTCCTCATTTAGGCCTCAGGTAGCCCCAGGGCATCATTCAGTACACTGACATATTTGAACAGATAAGATTGCCCCCATTTTGAAGGCTTGAAGAAAAAAGGTTTTTTAAGAAGGTAGCCTCCTGAGAATTTTTATTTATAAAGGTTGTGCAGCACCTTTTCCACAAATCCGTTTGCACGGTAGCTTATGGTCAAAAAAAAAAAGTCATAAAAACCATGAAAGACAGGTTAAAAACAGAGCAAGGGGGTTAAAAAAAAGCAGCAGTTGAATGCTACAGCAATAAATTTGAGAGATAAAGGCAGAGCTGTGTGTCTGCTGCCATTTTAATTATCATCATCACCTCTCAAAGCGCCTAACATTTTAAGTGCTGCACATTCATCAAAAGACAAGGCAGTCCCTTCCAGCAGGTTCACTATATAAGAGACACAAAACAAAAGGAAAAAGGAACAGGGAGGGTAGAGGAAAGCAGACATTGCAGCAGCTGCTCCTCCACTGGCCAACGGGTAAGGTCAGGTTGATCTCCCCCTTGTGATGAGCTTCTTCCTAGGAGGCAGTCTCCCCATGTCAGCTGGCTGGTGGCAGAATGTGCTCTGCAGTCCCAAGTAACTGGAAGTTGGAGCAGAGTATTCTTTCATGTGGGGAGGGGGGGAGAAACCTCACTGCAGCTCCTTCTCTGACCCACAGATGAAGCCAGGTAAGGAAAGAAAATGGACAGAATGTGGGATTAGATACCTAATTCGGCTTCCTGAGAATCTCTACTCTCATTTTTTAAAAGGGAAGGTTCTAGCCCTCATGGCTGGAACAATAGATTTGAAAATGTGCAGGCAACAAAATCTGAGTAGGTGGAGGGGCGCTTGAATAAGACAGATTCCCAGTGGTTGAGGGCAAATCTTGAGTGCCTTACCCCTCCTAAGAGCTACCAAAACCAGAATAAGTTACGGAAACTGTGGAGGAAAGTATGCAAAACAAGAAAAAATGTTTTTTAAATTGTGTAGTTTCCATAATTTATGCAGGATCAATTCTTTGCTGCAAAATACTAGAACACACCCAGAGCTAAAGAAATACAAGCCCTTTACTTAGAAGAAAACAAAAACCATGTATGTTACAGGTAGGCAGCCTGTGCTGCTCCCCCCCCCCGATGTTGCTGGACTACAGCTCCCATCATCCCCGACCACTGGCTATGCTGGCTGGGCCCGATGGGAACTGGAGTCCAGCAACATTTGGAGGTGTGTGCAGATATTCCCTGCCCCTGGTGTGGCACATCAGGGCAAGCAGCTCGACTGTCATGTGCACAGACCTCATTGACTCCAAATAGGCCTGGGAGGCTGGAAGGGATGCTCACCGTCACACTTCAGGCCTTGCCGCACCAAGCCAAAGAGCATCTCCCCACAGTGGTCGCAGAAAGCCGGAGCGCGGTACGAGTGCACGTTGAGGGCGTGAGGGCGGATCCGGAAGTCCTCGAAAGTAGCTGAGGCTGCGAAAAGAGGACAGCAGTGCTTAGAAGAAACCAGGATGTCTCAAAAAGGGAACATCAATTCTGTTTCAGAGATTAGTATCATAGAGCAGAGCTGGGGAATCTCAAGCCAGGGGCCGGATATGGCCCTCTCTGGCCCTCACCAGCCCTGCCCCGTGCCCTCTTCAAGTGTCTTTTGCCTCTTGCTTGCATGGATGGTGTGCACGTGTGTGAACTAAATGCAGAAATCTGGCTTTTGCATGGTACAAAGATGGAGTTCCATCGGTTGCTCTGTCCACTTTTGCCTCATGCCCCCATGCACCCTGGCACGTGGCCCCTGAAAGGTTCCACATAAGGGAATTTTGCCCTCCGTCTGAAAAAGGCGTATGCGCAAAAATATGTTAGGCTGAAGAACAGAAAGTACTTCTGGCAGTTCTATTTGTCTTGGAATAAGAAAATAAAACATGTGAATGTACCATGATTTGTTCTCAACTAGCTGATCATGGTTTGCTTACAGCAGCCTACGCCAACCTGATGCCCTCCCAATAGGTTGAATTGTAGCTCCCACTATCCCTGACTATCAGTCATAGTGGCCGGGGCTGATGGGGATTGTAATCTGAAACACCTGCAGGGCACCAGATTGGCAAAGGCTGCTTTACAACTTACAGAGATGTGCAAACAGGGTCAGTGATGATTTCATACCCTTGAGAACGTGGAAATTGTGAAATTAAAGACTGAAATAATATAGATTATTTTACTGTATTTTCTCAAATTATTCATTAAATTAAAAAAATAAATGTCTCAAGCATGGTGGTTCAAATCATCAACCCTGGGAGACCTGGATTCAAATCCTGGCTCCAACCACAATGCTCTCTGGGTGCCATTGCCCAAACCGCCCCCTCCCAGCCTAACTTGATATCTCTCTCACAGGGTTGCTTCAACAATGACACTGAATGCGATTTATTATATCAAGAGCTAACATTCCCCAGGCAGGAATTTAAAAATAGGAACTAAGTGGACAGGGAAAGAAGGCGCTTTCCACTCTCTCAGAGACAATCTTGGCTCAAGATAGCCCATCCCTGTGCATTAATCAACCTGGGGGCAACGTTTGCTCCACACACAACACTGAGCTGAACTAATTTACAAGTGGCCACTGGATAACCTTGGCCCAGTCACTATCTCTCATCCTATCCTACCTCACAGGGTTGTTGCGATGATAAAATAAGGGAGTGGGGAAAGAAACCTACCTGGACGTCCTCTAATTTTGACCACTGCTGCTGCCATCGTTGCCCTAGGCTACAGCAGCCATTTCTGGGGACTTCCCTAGTCCCTCCCAAGCGGATGGGTGTCCAGCACAAAGCACCACTGCCAGCTTCCACCACCCTTCCCCCAAGCGCAGAAGGGGTTGCCTGCACTGAAAACCCACATCCTGCCCTGTGGTTTGAGCGTCAGATTCAAAAACATCACCTGCCACCTCCAGCATCATCAAGATCTAGGCCCGGGGGGGGGGGGAGAGAGGCTCTCTTTGCTAGTCTTTGCCAACCTGGCACCCTCCAGATGTGTTGGACTACAACTCCCATCAGCCCCAGCCAGCATGGGAAGGCAGGACTGCGCCAACGCCCTTAGTGTGAAGACAAAGAACACAAGGAGGGTCCCAGAGATCCTGGCGAAAGGGGGTGCAAATCTAATAAAGCATCCTGTTTTTTTCCCCAGTGGCCAGCCAGATGCCCCAACAGGACAAGCCCACAAGCGTTAAAACAAAGGCAACTAGTAGCCAATGGCCTCTGAAAAGGGAAGTTCCAGCAAGCCTTTATGACTAGCAGCCAGTTTGCTGCCTTGAGCTTCGCCATGCCTAGCATAACCCTCACCCACACCTTCCAGCCCCGGGGACCTAACGTAAAAAGGATCCTGCTGGATCAGAGCAGAAGGTCAATGCAGCGTCCTTGCTATAGTGGCCGGCCAGGTGCTTGTGGGAAGCCCCCTACCAGAGCTTGATGGCACCAGCCCCTTTTTTGTCCCCAGCACTGAGCCTCCACAGGTAGGCTGCTTCTGAACAAGGAGGTTCCATAGACCTCTCCTCCTCTAATCCAGGAGTGGGGAACCTGTTTCAGCCTGAGGGTCGCCTTCCCTTCTGGGCAAGCTTCCGGGGGCTGAATGCCAGTGATGGGTTGGGCCAGGGGCAAAAGTGGGTGGAGTAACTGAGGTGACCGTTGCCTTTTCCCAGGAGTCTACATTCCGCCTATGCAAGAAACAGAGGTCTTGCCTGGGGGAGGTCTCAAGGGCCAAAAAGAGAGACCCAAAAGGCCGCATTTAGCCCCGAGGCCTGAGGTTCCCCCTCTAGCCCTGTAGTCATCGCCACTTCTTGTAGCAGAGAGTTCCATAAGCTGACTTGTGTGTCACCTGACAAAGTATTCTAGTACTCTTACGGCTGCAGCCCTATGGAAAACTAGCTGGGATCATGGGCCAGTGACCTCAAGGGGGCTCACTCCTGAGTTAGACATCGAGAGCACTGCACGGTAGTTCCATCAGTGATGCCTTCTCCAGATCCAGATTCAGCTCACTTCTCAGAGCAGGCTTCTTTGAACTCAATTCTCCCCTCCTGCCTGACTCTCTTACCACCACCACCTGCTCCCACTTTGAGTATCTTTGAGGGACAGACGTAGGTTAAAACTTTTCCTTCCTGACTGGTTGGGGCTGATGAGAACTGTAGTCCGCAGCGATTGGAGGGCACTGGGTTGGGGAAGCCCCCCACAAAACCAAATCCAAACTTTAGTACTACTTTCATTTCACTGACAAGAATCCTTCCTATCCAACTAAGGGAATATTTCCCCCACCTAGCTAAATCTTTTCTTATATTATTAAGCTAAAGTTCAATATTATCCTTAACTACTTTGCCAAGATTATCAGACAGATGGATATGAAAATACCTGATGCTATTCCCCTTCCACTGGGAATATTTTTTAAAAAAACCTAAGTGTACCTGTATATCCTGCCCTTCCACTCTGAAGAGTGCCTAGAGTGGTTAGCAACATGGAACCTGATGAAACCATATCCAACAGACAAATAATTAAAATTCATTCATTCATTCATTCATTGGCCAAGTAAGATTGTCTTCCAAGATAAGGTATTTAACAGTGGGTCTGTAAGTGACTGTGGAGGCCAATTCTGGATCCAAACAGCCTCCCACAGTGAGGACATAGGTTTCCAGATGGATTTGCTTGGAAGACACCTGTGTGTGAATTTGTTTTATGTGGGGAGATTGGAGCACAACGATCAACACACAATCTTGACAGAAAAAGGCTTTGATCCAATGGCATGGATACCATGACGATTGGAAGTCTTTTATCTGCTGCAGCCTTCATCCGCCTTCACAGCCGTTGTAAAGTACACATTGTTATCCTCCGCCTGTTCTGCCGTTGAGGACTTTCTTGGATTGTTCTTTGTCTGGTTCCTCTCTCTTGACCTTACCGCCACGGGTGACCCTGCTGGGAGTGCATGACTCCCGGCGGCATCGCTCACAAGGTTCATTGGAACATGCAAGCCCAAATTTGACCATTGGTCCATCTAGCTCAGTACTGTCTATAATGACAGGCAGAGGTTTTCTAAGATTTCAATACAGGGGACATTCCCAGCCTTTCCTGGAAATGTCAGGGACTGAATCAGGGCTCTTCCGCGTGCAAACCATGTGCTCTGTCACTGAGCTTTAGCCCTTCCCCAAACATAAAAACGACAGTGCCTACATTTTAGCTCTGTGTGTGCGTGTGTGTTACTGTTTTATTTTAACACTGTTTGGAGAGCTCTTAGATCAACAAAATTGACTACCTTCAAGTCGATCCCGACTTATGGAGACCCTGTGAATAGGGTGTTCGTGGTAAGCAGTATTCAGAGGGGGTTTCCCATGGCCTCCCTCTGAGGCTAGTCCTCCCCAGCTGGCTAGGGTCTGCTCAGCTTGCCACAGCTGCACAAGCCAGCCCCTTCCTTGCCCGCAACTGCCAGCTGGGGGGCAACTGGGCTCCTTGGGACTATGCAGCTTGCCCACGGCTGCACAGGTGGCAGGGCACATAACCCCTGAGCCACTCACTGTGGGCGTGATCTTTAGCTGGCCCTTGACGCCCAGGAGACACGAGAGGGGATTTGAACTCATAGACTCTGGACTCCCAGCCAGGCTCAAATGGTTTACAAATTTTCTATACAAAAGAAAGGCCTGGACAAATACAAATGCCTTCAAATTCTCCTTGAACGTAGGTTTCATCTCCCCCTGGGAGACAGTATTGTGTCCACATACCCCTAGCTACCCATGGCAGTGGCACTGAGATAAGGGCCTCACCAGCTGACTGTAAACGGCAGTTGGGACATGTGCAGAAAAGCACTCCATCAAATACTTGGTTCCCAGGTCATGTAAGGCCTTGCATACTAGCTCCAACACCTTTAAATGGGCCTGATTGCTCATGGCAGCCAGTGCAGCGCTGTGAGAACTGGATTGATGAGCTCTCCTTTGGCCCCAATGCTCAACAGCCAAGCCACTGCATTCTACACCAGCTTCCAAGGGCAGCCCCGTGTAGAGTGCATTGCAGTAATCTATACTGAAAGTTGTCAATCTCTTCTCTTCCTCCTTGATAAAAATGCAGAAATCTGAGGATCCCGAAGCACTCGGGTGCGGAGCAGGTGCTCTGCATGCTGAAAGTCCCATGTTCGCTCCTTGGCAGGTTGGAAGGATCACATATAGCACAGGTGATCGGGGAACCTGTGGGGCTCAGGAAGTTGTGGGACGCAAACTCCCATAAGCCCCACTCAGTATGGCCAATGGTCAGCAATGACAGGAATTGTAGTCGTTGCTTAGAAATGCTAACGATTAAGCAGTATCTAAATGATTTAAATAACAGAAAAATAAATAAATAGCCCAAGGAGCCACATGTCCCCCACCCCTGTGACAAAGATTCTGCCTGAGACTCTGGAAAGCTGCTACCAGTCAGAGTAAGTAATACAGGGCTTGACAGACCAATGGTCCAACGTGATCTAAGACAGCTTACTATATGATTTATCTGCTCCTTTCTACTAAGGTAACTCACCGGAGAGCACCACCTCAACCAGGTCCCCTTCTTGGATGTCACCAACCGCTCGGACCAGCTGCAGGATGTTGGCCGATGACGGGTCATGTTTGAAGAGCAAGATCTTGTCGTAGAGACCATAGAAGCCACACTCTGGAAACTGCAAAGAAAGAGGCAGACGTGGGTAGGAACAGCCCCTCGGCAAGGAAAACTTAGAAGATACCTTGGGATTGGGAGGGACCAAAGTCCACAGGGAGCGCACATGCTTTCCATGTTCTCCAGGTGGCTGAGGCTGATGGTCAAAAACAACTGAAGGGCACCAGGTTGGCAAAGGCTGAATTAAAGGATCTTGGGGAGGAGGGATGGGAGACACCCTTGGAACATAGGAAGCTGACTTATACTGAGTCAGACCAATGGTCCATCTAGCTCAGTGATGTCTACACTGACTGGCAGCGGCTCTACACGGTTTCAGACATTCCCAGCCCTACCCGGAGATTGAACCTGGGACCTTCTGCATGCAAAGCAGAGGCTCTGCCACTGAGCCAGGGCCCTCCCCTGCAGAGTTGCTGCGCTATTTATGGACCAATGATTTAATTGATATGACCCGAGTCCTGCTCATTCCTCTGTTGCTTTAGGAAATCCCAGCAGGGTTGAGCCTGCTTTATTTCACTTGTGTGGCAAATAATATTATTAAAAGACTCCCAAACTCATATCACAACAGTAAAAGTAATGACCTACCTTCCATGCATTTCAATACACTTTTGTACTGCTCAGTTAACTCCAACACAGTCTGAATGCTGCCAATTTTTAACAGGCTGCTTTTAAAGAGCAGGTTCATACTTGGGATATGGCAGGGAGGCAGACAGAAAGACAAGTACCTACAAGTTGCTGATGGTTTCAGGTTCAAGCCCTTCATATTCCCAGAGATCACTTGGGGCAGCAGTAAACTTTGAAAAAGGCAAAACAGCTAAAGGATCTCTTCTCAGTCATCCCAGAGTGCAGGACACGGAACAATGGGCTCAAATTGCAGGAAGCCGGATTCGACTGAACATCAGGAAAAACGTCCTAACTGTTAGAGCCATATGACAATGGAACCAATGACCTAGAGAGGTAGTGGGCTCTCCGACATTGGAGGCATTCAAGAGGCAGCTGGAGAGCCATCTGTCGGGAATGCTTTGATTTGGATCCCTGCGTTGATCAGGGGGTTGGACTTGATGGCCTTATAGGCCCCTTCCAACTCTACTATTCTATGATTCTATGAAATAAGTGCCATGCACCACTGATGGCCCTGCGTCAACAGTAAAAATGTTTTTTGAGGGTGGGCGGAGCGGGGAGAGGCACACCCCTGGTGCCACTGCTTTCAGTGCTTCTTGATGCGGGGAAAGCCGGTCTGCAGGAGCCTTGGGGCTCCTCCTGTCAGGTCACTCCCTGCTTTAATATGGATTCCTGCGTTGATCAGGGGGTTGGACTTGATGGCCTTAAAGGCCCCTTCCAACTCCACTGTTCTATGATTCTATGATAAAGACTGCCCACTAAACAAAACTCCAGGCTCGCAGAAGGCCATGCACTGGGATGCCCATGGCAAGTAACGAGAAACTCAGGGCAATCAGGCAGGGAAGCTTTTGGAAACTGAAAGACAGGGACTTCCGGGAAGGGTGACTTAGCCTGTGCCTGCTTTTGAGACGGGCTCCTGCCTCAAAAGAAGCTTATTCAGATATATCAGTCAGTTTTTTCTTTTTTTTTGACTGATTAAACTTCTCCCGGGTAGGGAGAAACGAAGAGATTAACCTCAAAGCCTATTTTTGTTGGGACGACCAGATCTCATTAATTTATGGGACGAGGTCCAGCCGACGAAAGTGGGACGGATTTTTAACAGCAAGCTCTATCTGATAAAGCGAACGTTCACCTTATCTTCTAAGAGAGAACGCATTAACAGGCAAGCACCCTTCTTTCTATATTTTTCTTTTACTTGACTTAAATTGTTGCTGTTTAAAAGAGATTTGCCAGATTGATCAGTTTTTGACATCTCACTGGGGAGCCATAACTTCTCTCTGCTACGCACTAATTAATAGCTTATCTCTGTTTTTGTTGCAAAAAGCTGTCCTGGATTTGCATTCTAAAGATATACACAGAAGAGGGATTTCTATTCCAGATTTTTATTTTGAAAAATACTATACTGTTTTGAGACTACTCTCTTTTTGGTCTATTTTATTTTGACGAATCTGTTTCTTGACGATTGCCATTAATTGCTTCGATCCTGGGAACTGCATTTTGTTTACTTAACTATTGGAGAGATAAGGCTGTCTGCTCTGTTTATACTGTGATGTCACCAAGTTTGGAGTATTAACCCAATTGTTGCTGAAATAAGAAGTGGTTTTCCTATATTTTTCTTTTAAAATGGCAATTAAGAAAGTGGCTGAGAATCTGGAAATAACTATGTTTCAGAGAATAATGAATGAGATTGAGATAACGAAAATTGAATTGAGTAAAATGAAGCAGGAGATTAAAGATATAAGGGTCCCTGTGAGAGAGGTGACCCTGGAAGGGGTCCCTGTGAGAGAGGAGACCCCGGAGATTGGAATAGGGGTCCCTGTGAGAGAGGAGACCCTGGAGACTGGAATAGGGGTCCCTGTGAGAGAGGAGATCCCGGAGATTGGAACCAACGTGGAACAGGAACAAGATTTGGAGTCTATGGACTTTAGAAATAAAATCTATTGTTTGGAACTCAATGTTATCTCTGAAGAAATGAATGAAGACTCTAGAGATAAAGTTATCAATGGCATGGATAATCTTCTGGACTGGAATGATGTGATGGAGCCCAATATAGAGAAAATCTATGGAATTATCTGCAGCCATGTGACAATGGAAAAACTTTTAAGAGATGACCCAGTGTATTTTGAAAAAAAGAACAGAGATATGATTTTACAGCAGTATTTCAGCAACCTATTCAGAATGGATGGCAAGAAAATATTTGGGATAGAGGTAATCCCCATCAGACTCTTACTATATGACTATGGCTTTGACAGCAAGATTATTATGGAATACTGATAATGGAAGATTGGATATTGAAATTACTGGACTTAACAGGACTACTGAAGATGGAAGATGGAAAATGGAACTAATAGAGATAATAGAACAATGGCTACTGAAATTATTGAACCTAACAGATTCTGATGTGATGGATTAATTGAAATGTTTATTTTGACTATGGTTATGACAATAAGATTATCATAATTAGTAATGAGATGGATTAATCGATATGCTTATCTGGAAAAAAAAATTGATAGATATATTTCTTAAAGAATTGAAACCTCTCTTTGACTTTTTGTGGAAAGAATAAAGTAATGTTTATGAGATTTGATGATTAAGTAAGATAACTACTGGAGGAAAGTGATTTTATAATATGACTTAAGAGACAGGATTGTTATATATTATAGACTTATAACTGATTTGATCTTTGACAAATGGGAAGTCAATATTTTATTCTTTATTTTTTATTTTTGTTTTTTTTTTTTTCTTTTTTTCTTTTTGTTTAACTATTTTTGATTTTGTTTTTTGTCTTTGAATGTTTTATGATTTTGTCTTGTATGTTTTATGAAAATCTGAATAAAAATTATTGAAAAAAAAAAAAAGGAAACTGAAAGACAGGTGGTCCTTTTTCGGTGCAAGGCATCGATGTGCCACAATTGAATGCATGGGTTAACAAAGTGGGCAGACGAGCTTTCAGTTTGCATGGGCTTAACTGTGCAGTTGCTCAGTGAAACTCAGGCCAAAACCCTGACCCTTTGGTTACAGGAGGGGTGGGGAACCTTTTTGGGCCTGGGGGCCAGACCCCACAGGCCAGCTTTGACTGGTGGGTGGGACACCCCACCTGTCAATCACCCAACACCAATATGACATCAGAGGACTGTCAGGTGGATTATCCCAGTCACCCGTCAAAGTCCATCACCCAGCATTTCCCAAGTACCCGACAGCCAGCTGGTGAACCACAACGCAAGGAGGGGCTTTGCTGCTCCTGTAGCAACAAGCCATTTGCGCTGACACCATTCGGTGCTAACAGAGCGAGGCATGCTCCTCCCTCCCATCAGCTGATGGGTAGAGGAAGCACAACTTGGTCCAGCAAAGGAACAATCAGGAGCTCATTTTCAGCTCCCACTTTAAGAAGCCATGCTGGTACCTGCCCAACACCTGACATATTAGGTGTGGGCAGGTGGGCACAGTTGAGGGGAAACCTGGCAGGCCAAGTATGGCTCACAGGGTGGAGGTTTCCCACCTCTGGGTTGGAAGGAAAGTACCAACTAGTGCAGGGGTCACCAACATGGTACCTGTGGGCACAATGGAGCCCTTGAGCACACAGAGCTACAGGAGGAAGTTGGAAGAGTGGCACTCTGTCCCATTTCCTCTTTCTGCTCTATGCACGCTTCAAGGCTCAGATTAGTTCTACTGGATCTGTCTTTTACCCAGATCCTTTGGAAGACTGAAGTCTGTCCTCTCTCTCTCTCTGGAGTGGTAAGTGCCCAGAGGGAGTGGCATCCCTGGCACTCATTCAAAAATTCACACGTGCCCATGAGGCTAGAAAGGCTGGCAGCCTTCTGAACTAGAGCAATATGTGAATGCAACTGGTAGGCAGCAATGCATATGCACACACACACACATGCTTTACATTTATATCACACACAATCCCTACATGGTTTATCTCAAACTGACAGTCAGCCAAAGTAGGTTAACACCAGCAGATCAACACCTGTCTTGGAAGTATTGATGGTGTGCGTTTCAAAGGGGGGGGGAGAGAGAGGGTTTACACAGGCTCAGAACTGCAGGAGATTCAAGCTTTCTGGTTATACTTATTATGCAAATCCAGGCTGCTATTTTTAACTCAAAAGGTACCCCATCCTAAACGGTTTCCTGGTTTGCAGGTTCCAGTTGACCTCTGACCTCTCCCTTCCTTCCTTCTTCCTACCAGACAGATCTTCATAACCTTACTGTAGTAAGAGGAACTGGCCCACATACCCACACCCTCCCTCCCTCCCACCCACCCGGAAATCAGAACAAAAAAGTCACATGCATACGGATATCATCATGTCTCAACCTGGAAAACCTATGGAATGCACCGCAATAAGGTTTTCCCTCTTGGAAATTTAGACCGTGAGTTCCTTTGAAGCAGAGAGTGCTCAGCTACCTCTCAAGAGACAACTCTGCCAGGGCTCTCCGGGAGAAAGCCACAGGAATCGACCCGGCATAGGACCAATTAAGCAGAGAGACAGCTGCCACAAAGGGTTAAAAATCCACAGCCAGAAACTGCTGTTTGTGTTTGGGATCTCAGAAGGACAAGCCACCACTTGGGAGCCACACGATCCAGTCAGTGGTGCTATCTCGGCCTTTGCCAACCTGAGGCCCTCCAGACGTTTTGGACTACAACTCCCATCAGCCTCAGCCAGCCATGCTGGCTGAGGCTGATGGGAACTGTAGTCCAAAAGGTCTGGCAGGCCCCAGGTTGGCAAAAGTCATGCCAGCATGTACACCCTTAGCAGAGGGAAAACCCCACTGATTTCTGTGACACGCACGCCTGCACAAGGCTGGCCCTGCTATTAGGCAGAGGGAGGCGAGTGCCTCAGGCAGCTGATTTGGGGTGCCATTAAAGGGGCAGTAAATTGTTAGTTGTTGTTGTTATTATTATTATCATTTCCATTTACTATCTAAAACATCTCAAAGCGGTTTACAATAGAATACACAAGGTACAATAAAAAAATCAAATTATTTTACAAAGCAAAATACATACACAATATCCATAAACATATCCATAAGCACAGTATAAAAGTCAGAGTTCACCAAGGGAAGCCCATAAGCCGCCCTCCCTGCTCTATGAAAGTGTCAGAAAACTGAAATTATGTTAACCATGGAGGAGGGTGACAAGCAGGTAAAAGGTTATCACTCCCCTGGTGCGGCTTCCTGCCATTTCTCTTGCATATCCTTCCTCCGGGGGACGGTGTGGTGGGAGCACCCGGTGGCTACGAGGCTGATAGTTATATAATTTATTACTGTTGTATTTTCACTACTAGGAAGGGGAAGACGCACTTGTGGGATTTCTGCCTCAGGTGCCAAAATAACTTGGGCCAGACTCAAGACTTTTTTTTGGGGGGGGGCACCATTTGCAGCTCTGACTCAGGCACCAAAATGTCATGGACCAGCTGCTCTTTACGAGTAAACATATTTAGGATCACACTGTAAATGACAAACAAAAACTCCCCAGAAGTCACGCTCAGCCACATGCATTAAAAACACGATTACACCACTTTAAACAGTCATGGCTTCTGCCCAGAAAATCCTGGGAAATGTAGTTTGTGAAGGATGCTAGGAATTTTTAAGACATGCAGAGTGGTTTAATAATCAATCCATCCTTCTTCCCAGGGAACTCTGGGAATTGTAGCTCTGTGGGGAGAATAGGGGTCTCTTAATAACTCTCAACATCCTCAACAAACGATACTTTCCAGGATCCTTTGGGGGAAGCCATGACTGTTTAAAGTGGTATAATACTGGTTTAAATGTATGGTACAGATGTGGCCCTAGCCTGTCAGTTTCCAAACAGGAGAGGAACTTTGTGGTGCAACGGTTAAGGTGGGAGACCAGGGTTTGAATCCCCACTCAGCCACGAAGCTCACCCTGGGCCAGTCACTGTCTCTCAGCCTAAACTACCTCACAGGGCTGCTGTGACGATAAAATGAGAGGGAGAGTGAACCACGTACACCACCACTGAAGGAAAGGTGGGATAAAAATGTAATAAATAAAAATTGCCAGCAAGTGTCTCAAAAACATTAATCCACCATTTGGTCCACTGGAATGTGGAGGGCCTGCACAGTATTGATTCATCTAGGCAGTGACATCAGTCAGAGGAGGATGGGAATAAGGAGCAACAGAGATCCTCCAATGCCACTTGCACTATAGGAAGCTAGCCTGGGGGTTGGGGTTCGGTGTCCCAGAAGAATTCTCTTTGCCAGGGAAGCAGGTCCCATCCCCCAGCCCTGACTAACCAGGCAAAAAGGATGCTGGGAGAGACAGACAGACAGACAGACAGACAGACAGACAGACAGACAGACAGACAGACAGACAGACAGACAGACAGACAGACAGAGATTAACAGGGCTTATGCCACCAGGAATGGAACCTCCAGGTACAGGAGTGCTCTACCACCGAACACCAGGTGGTCGGGAGCAACAAGGACACCGCAAGGACAGCATGAAGAGGAACTCTGCCCCCACCCGCCAGCTGCTGATTGTGCCACATTTGCAGGACAGCAGGTTTTGGGAATTGAACTGAGAAAATATGAATAAATTGTGGAGTCCAATAAGCATGCCTCCTACAGTTTTAATCCAGAACCTATCACACTTTCAGGAAACTTTGCATGAACCCATCTATCCAGTTTGTTCACGCCACTGCACAGGGATAGCAAAGACGCCTGGTGCCTTTCCAGGGGCAGGGACTGCTGAAAGGAGGGAGCCCTGGAATCCACCCCTGGGGCACCTGGGCCCAGCAAGTCAGGAGTTAATGCCTGAGTCATGCATTTCCCTCCTCCACCTACCAGCTGCCCAAAGTGTTCCTGACAGGCAGGAAACAGCCTCATAATATCAGTCAATAAAGTCAGCTAGGCTGAGTGAGGCTAGGGCTGAGCCCGGGAGGGAGGGGGGGAGGGGGGGAGGGATCCCTGTGACTCACCCAGCAGGGAACAGCCTTCTGTTCAAAGCAAGAGCTAGACCAGAGCAGGGCAAGGGCAGGGAGTGACCTGACAGGAGGAGCCCCAAGGCTCCTGCGGACCGGCTTTCCCCGCATCAAGAAGCACTGAAAGCAGTGACACCAGGGGTGTGCCTCTCCCCGCTCCGCCCACCCTCAAAAAACATTTTTACTGTTGACGCAGGGCCATCAGTGGTGCATGGCACTTATTTCATAGAATCATAGAATAGTAGAGTTGGAAGGGGCCTATAAGGCCATCAAGTCCAACCCCCTGCTCAATGCAGGGATCCAAATCAAAGCATTCCCGACAGATGGCTCTCCAGCTGCCTCTTGAATGCCTCCAATGTCGGAAAGCCCACTACCTCTCCAGGTAATTGCTTCCATTGTCGTATGGCTCTAACAGTTAGGAGGTTTTCCCTGATGTCCTGTCGAAATCTGGACTGAGAAGAGATCCTGGCCCTCCTCTGTGTGGCAACCTTTCAAGTACTTGCAGATTGCTATCATATCTCCCCTCAGTCTTCTCTTCTCCAGGCTAAACATGCCCAGTTCTTACAGTCTCTCCTCATTATTTAAAAGCTTTTATATGCTGCTTAATATTTCAAAAGAGGTGCACACAGACTAAAAACAAAACAACACAGCCAAAACTCCGTAAAACAGACATAAAAACCCCACATAAAAGATAAATAAAACAGAAATTCAAATGATTCAAACATGCAAAATAGGATGTGATGTTCTGGGTCAGGGAAGCCTGGGCAAATGATGACTCTTCACAAGACATCTGAAGCAACTGAAGAGCTGCTGCTTCACATGCGGCAGAGGGAAGGATGTTCCATAGTCCAGGGGAAACAGCAGAAAATGCACATTTTTGGCGTTATCGCCTCATGATATTCTGTAGGGCACGATGCAATGAGTAGAATTTCTCCAGATGATCTGAGTCCGTGGACCACCAGCAGCCCATAAGATTCATTTAGGTGGCCTGCTGCGTATCTCCATTAAATATTCATACTGATTTTTAATTGCATTTTATTGCTTCTTTTATTTCTTACATTGTGTATTAAGATTTGAATTCTGTAGAATGCAAAATGCAATACAATAAAATACAAAATAAGAAATAAAAGAAGCCATTAAAATGCAACTAAAAATCATACAGCACCTAGACTACAACTGCTACAACAGGCAGAAAAATAATTGAGTGGTCCTCCAAGGCCGTCAGCAATTTTCAAGTAGCCCGTGGGGTGGGGGTAAGGTTTGCAAGCCCCTTATCTAAGTAATCTTTCAAGTCTATACATAGGTAGGCAGTCTTTCAGGTAACCTGGTCCCAATTTGTTCAGGGCTTCGTATGTTAACGACAATGCGTTGAACATGGTCTGGCAGGTGACTGGAGGCCAGTGTGGTTCCCTCAACACAGGTGTAATATGTGCATATCCTGGTGTTCTGCAGGTCAGCATTCTGCACCAGCTGCAGCTTCCGGATCATTGCCAAGGAAAGCCCCACATAGAGTGCATTACAGTAGTTGTGAGGTTACGTGACAGAGCAATATAAAGGAACTGAAAAAGACAGGCGAGAGAGGAGTCTGACCCAAGGAATTCACACTTTATATTTCAGCCATCCCAAGGGGAAGACGATATTGTATTGGTAAAACTAGTGCCGTATACCAGAATAAACAAAGAACATGGGAACATAAACATTGCCTTTCACGGGTGAGTCCAGGGGTCCTTTCCATCTAGATGTCTCGCTCCTAACAATGACCAGCCAGGTACGCTGCCAGGGAAGACTGAAGGCAGGGGGCCTTCCTCTGCCATGGTGATCTCAGCACCTGGCATTCAGAAGTAACCAATCTGTTTGTGTTAAAAACTGCAAGAATGCCAAAGCTGATGATGCAGCTTGAGTGCTACCACCTCTCTCTCTCTCTCTCTGATGTTAAAAGTTTCCCAAAGGCAACAGGTATTTTCTTCACTCTTCAACATATGCTTCATTTATTTAACACTGAGGTGGGGGCTACCCCTCCAAAAGGAGGGCTTAAGGAGACTTTCAAAGGATATACAGAGAAGCAGGATTCGACTTCCCTATCCACACTTTACAAGGGCCCAAACAGACACGAAGTGGACAGGCCGGCCTATCATTAGGCAGAGGGAGACAAAGTGCTTCAAGCAGCATATGCAGCAGGGGGCAGGAGAGAGAGAGCAAGCACAGCCCCTTAGCTGTTCCTGAGCAGTTGCTGTTCCTGGCATAAGGCATTCATCTCTGTTGGCCAGCAGAGCGCAGCATGCATCACATGGCATGTCCTGCACCCCCTAAAGCAGCCTGCAGTGGCGGCAGGTGGCTCCATGTCAGTGGGCAAGGGAATCCATTCCAGGTTTTAGTTCGAGCTTTCAAGGAGCTGTCCAAAGCCTGCTACCCTCAGCTATGGTGGAGGAAGCTGCCCCATCACCCATGTTGAAGTCAGATTCAACTGCCAGACCAGTCAGCTCCTGACCATGGAATTTGGGGCCGTCACCTTGTCTTTTGTCAAAATAATATCTTGGGCTGCCCCTGGGCACAGGTGATCTACGTGATCAATCGCCTGACATTTTCCATTTTACCTTAATGTAGCTGCCAAGGGCGGCAAAGCAGACTGGAACACCAGCTCTGGAAAAATAGTTTTTAAGCATCGTCTCTCACTACTGTTATTTCCCCCCAGTCGCCCATCCCCTGCCACAACCTAAGGAAGATGGTTGCTTGCAGGGCTATGTATAATTATGGATGAGCCCAGAATGTGGCAGGGGACACAGGATTCAGCTTCCTGAGAACCCCAGCCTTAATTTAAACAATCAGAAAAAGCAAGTTTTCTAACCCTCATTGAAAGTGTATAGATAGTACAAAACCAAGGAAGTGGTTGAGTAAGTTATTCTGTGGTTGAGGGAGCCCTTGACCCTCTCTGTGAGCAGCACGGCCAGAATGAATGATGAAAAAGGCAAAAATTTGCAGATTAAAATTATGCAGAATAGGAGAGATGAAACAAATTGGCGTTCAGATTGCCTAAGGGCAAAACCTTGGTATTACTGCTTTGGGGTTTTTAAAGCATGGAAATAACAGTCCCAACTTAGGGAATTAAGTTAATGCGCTCTACATGGGGCTGCCCTTGAAGACGACTTGGAAACTTCAACTGGTCCAAAATGCAGCAGCCAGATTACTGGCAGGGATATCCGGCAGAACTCGTGAAACAGCTGCATTGGTTGCCAGTTCATTTACAGGCCCAGCTCAAGTTGCTCATGTTAGTATTTAAAGCCCTAAAAGACTTAAGTCCCAAATACCTGAAAGACCGCCTCCTTCCTTACAAACCCTCTCGGGTGTTGAGATCAGCAGAGGGGGCCATTTTGGTAGTTTCACCACCCCTGAAAGTTTGAGGAGGTGGCCCAGGAGAGGGCCTTCTCTGTGGCAGCCCCTAAGCTGTGGGACTCCCTCCCCACCGAGGTGCAACTGGCAACATCATTGTACAACTGTTGCCGAATGCTGAAAACACACCTCTTTACCCTGGTGTTCAACCCCTGAGATGCATATTTTTAGGACCCACCCTGTTTTCTGTGATGTTGCTTAGGTTGCTTTTAACTGTTTTTAATTATGTGTTTTAAAATTGTTGGGGCTTGCCCTGGGACCTTTGGGTGAAGGGTGGGTAATAAATAACAATAATAATAACAGCAGCAGTAATAATAATATTGTTAAGGGCAAGTAGATCCCCATGGATATTCAGGGGCAAATCAGTAGTTTGGGGATGGCAGAGGGCCTGTGTAACTTGGCCAGGAGAAGGTCTTTCCCTTTTAATACCCAATTTGACTTTGCTCTCCCTTCTCAGCTGCCCCAGCATAGATGCTTCCAAGTTTCCTCTCTCCAAGCAAAGGATGTGGATGAGGGCGGTTTCCATCCTGGAGACATCCCAAACATTATCGCTCAGCCTCTTGGAACCAGGAAGCTCTCCTTTCCTGCCCAGCGGAGCGCAGCAGCCAGCATCTTGGCGGCTGTTTCCGCTTCTTTGCCGAAACTAACATACATGTATATCTAGAAAGAGGGGCCCTGGACTAGCTGGGAGGGGAGGGGAGGGGAGGGAAAGAAGTCCAGGCAGTGGAGTGACCTGTAATGTGATCTGGGCAGTGCCCCCCCACTCTCCAAGCTTCAACTCAACCACAAATGCGCAACGTGGCCTCAAGAGAGCTGCTGTTTTCAATATCATTCTCCCTCTCTCTTCCCATCTGCAACCCGAGGGTAATAATACTGACCCACTTTACAGGATTGTTGTAAGGATTACTGAGATCATGTATGCAAAGCATGACTCAAAAAGCACTATGCAAATATTCTTATGACTACTACAAGTGAGACCTGCAACAAAACGTTGCTGTGGAGAGTTGTTCCTGTTCAGGATTCCAGGGACTCCATTTCATTCCCCCACCCTTTTTTCTTTAGGGTTCCCCCCCCCAAAAAGATTGCTCCTACTTCTGCAAACCTCAGGGCTCCCCAAGCCAGCAGATGTCTCTTTTTTATGCATGAGTGGTGCTGTTTTCCTTAGATAAGCAACGGCACTTTCCCCATGAAGACTGGAATTGGTACATTACATCAGTGGTGGCTGGTGGCTCTCTGTCAGTGGGGCAAGGGAATCTGCTCCGGGTTTTAGGTTTGAACTTTCAAGGAACTGTCCAAAGTGCTTCCGCGGATTCCACTGCCCCTCTGACAGGAAGTCACCAGCTGCCACTGGCCCTAACCAAACAGCTTGATCGGCAGACATTAGCGGAGGCAGGAGGAACCTGGTGCCCCTCCAGACGCCATTGGAGTCCGAGTCCCACCAGCCCCAGTCGCATTGCCAGTGGTCAGAGATGACATGACTTGGAGTCCAAGATCATCAGAGGGGCCACAAGTTGCCCACCCCTGCATGAGTGGGTGACAATGGGCATTTCTGTTCCGTAAAGAGCTTTGCAGAGATGAACTGAGTCAGTGGATGCATCAGGCCTCAAATGTCACACACATATAAACTGCATGTTTACATACAGATGAACACACAGCTGGAGCTTTTGTATACACAGAGCCTCCAATATATACAAAGGGCTGGGTAAACCCAGCCTACACACAATTAAATGTACACTCTTACACACACAAAACCACCGCTAAATGCTCATCGATTGTCCTTTGCGAGCAATAAAAATCACAGTTGGAAACGCCATCACAATGAGGCCCTTCAAATGAAATGCTTGCTAGCTATTCATTTTACACAGCACAATGACGCGCATGACCCTTTCTGCAGAGTAAATGCCCTTTTCAAAAGAACTTCCAGAGGTTGCTGCCCCAAGAAGTCTGCAATTTAACTCACTAGTAGAGAAGACCAATGGGGAGATTCAAAGTGCTGGCAACCGGGCCAGCCTCATCCTGAGCCCCACTGAGCCGCTTGTCTCCGGTGGGGAATTGGGAGGGGAGGCAGAACGCCTCCCCCCAGCCTGCCCACATCCCAGCCACACTGCCAGGACCAACACACCTCCACCAGCTGCCACCATGGCACCCGCACTTCTGTTGCTGCTGCCTGGGCAGCCGCTCCAGAGCCACACTGTGCCAGCCAGTCCATGAAGGACGATGGCGGGAGGCTTTCAGAGCACAGTGGCCGCCTGCCGCGCTCTAAACAGAAAAGAAAGGGACCAATGGCTACCAGCGTCTGGCTACGCCAGCCACCAGGCCAGGCAACGGCTGCCCACAGACGGGAGAGGCTTCTGGCCAAATCTGGCAAGGCATCCCCAACAACCTTGGGAGACCTGGCTATGCCTCCCATCGCTCTGCCACAGGCTCAGGGGTGATGGTGCCTCAGGAAGCGGCTTGGTGTGGCTGCTCTAAGGCACATGCAGCAGCAAGCCAGGGCAGGAGCAGCTGGCAGTGCTGGGGTGGTGGTGGCAGGGAGGCCAGTCCTGTCCAGCAAAAGGGCTTGGACCGGCCCTGGTTGCAAACAGGAGGCGCCAGGGTTGAGTCGGCAAGGAAGCAAGGCAGAGAATGCAAACAAATTCTTCTTGGCTTCCGTGCTGGTGTTTGAGCCCCAGGAAAGTTGACCACACTTCGGTATTCACAAACTGAAGAGGAATAAAGGGTCTGCCCTTCCTCTCAGCTTAAACGGAAGGAATGGAAGGGGGACTGCAATATGCATTAGCAGTACAGCAGTAGGGAACCAAGTTCAGGGTAGTTAACCTGGGGTTGTTAATCAGGAGTAAGAAAAGGCGAGGTTGCGGGATTACATGTTGAATAGCACAGCCCCCGAGGTTCCCCCACTCAGAGACTCCACAGAAGGGAGGTCTTGCTTGCGTGCGCCCCCTCCTTCCCAGAGTCCACACACCATTAGTAGTGTAGTTGCAAATTCAAAAGTGCAGGGTCCCTTCATTATAGTCACAACCACACCCCTTCCCCCCTTTTTTGCTGCTGAGTTGAGAACAAGATCCTTGGAGAAGTCCCTAGGAATCAGTCAGCATGAATGGGGAAAATGTTAGCTACTGAGAAGTATCTTCTCAGTGGCGGACTCACCTCCTTTCACTTAAATCAACAGGAAAGGACAAGGAAACATGTTAGAAGACTCTTCTCAGTATCAGTTAGAAGACTCTTCTCACTGGCTAATGCACTCCCGTTTCATGCTGATTGGCTCGTAGGATGCTGGAGACATAAGGACCCTGCTCCAAAAAAAGTAAGGGGTCTAAGCCTCAGACCCTGCACGACTACACCCCTGCACTCCATCCGCCCGTCGGCCCAGCCCTGGGCGCGGCGTGCTGGCCGGCCCTGCCTGCTTACCTTCTGGTCCACGATGGAGCACGCCAGTTGCTTGACGTGGGCGAGGTCGGAGGATGCCGGCAGCAGGACGAACTCCCGGGTCAGCCCGATCTGGATGTTGAAAGAGACGCCGTGGCAAGGCGGGGCGCCGCCGGCCGGTGGGGCGCCTGCCGGAGCCGGCTCAGGGGCTGCGCCGGGGGACATCGGGGCTGGAGAGGCTGAGGAGGTGCCGCCGGCGGTCGGAGAGGCCATCGCGGAGCTCGCCCTCCGCCGCCACCCCCCAAAACGGCAAGGTCTCACATGGGGGTAGGCTGCCCGGCGCGCCTTGGGGAGTCCCCGCCGCGGGCGTCTCCAACGGCGGCCCGCAACCAACTCCGGCGGCGTTCTCCTGGCCCCCACAAACTTTTTAATTGCTCTCTTTCTTTCTCTCTCTCGCCTGTCGCCTTTCTTTCCCCCGAGAAGGAAGTGCGCTGAGTGACAAGACGCGGGACCAATGGCGAGCAGCGGCGGTGAAGTCACGACACCCCGCCCCGCCGCTCCGGAGTGGATCCGGAACGTCTGGCGCCGCACCGGGCAACGCCGGAGAGGGAGGACGGGTCCCTGCAAACTTCGCCGCTTTAGCGCCGGCAGGCGAAACGGGCTCAGCGCTCGGCGCTCGGATGCCTTCCAGGAGAACGGGCCGGGAGTGCGGGTGTGGAAGAGTGCCCCTTGAGCATGTGGAGAGTGAGTTTCTGTCTCCGCTTGAGGACGGCCAGTCCACTTATCCTGGGAAGAAAGGTTTAAGGGTTAGTTTGGAAGCTGGGCTCTCCCCTCTTAAAAGCAATTAGCCACAAACATTGGATTTTTCGCCGCCGCTATAGACAGGCCGATCTCCGCCCCGCAGCGGTAGCAAACCTCTTCGATTTCCATTGCACCACTCAGCCTTTTATACTCCGCGGTAGGGCCGGGGTGGGTTTAACGTCTCTTTTCGGAAGTCAACAAAGGACGAGAAGTCTCTGTCCTGCGGCCACTACAAAGCTCTCCAGTTCTGGGTAGGAGAGAGCGCCCCCCGAAGCCCTTTCCTTGCAGAAGTGTTCCAGTACATGTTTTAAGCGGCAACGGGGGGGACTCTTCTCCTCCACTGTGCCAGGCGCTGTATTTAGCATGTAGGAGTGACGAGCCTTTGGCCAAACGAAAACTGGGAGGCTCCAGGGATTAGGAAAAGTCTAAAATGGCCTCGCTGTTGGAGACGATTCTCTACATCCTGTCCTCAACACCCCAAGGAATTGATCTCTCCCCCACTGCAAGCTCACTCCCCATCCCCTGTGTAGAATCCCCCATTTTCACCACCGACTACACCTCGTGCAAGAGCGCCACCTGCTGACAGCTCCCGGCTCTATCCTCTCCTGTTTAGGTTATGAATACCAAAACTCCACTTTCTAGGGCTGGAGTGGGCACAAAATAATAAAAGATTTCCTCTAGGATTTGAGGAAGTCTTAGGCAGTCATGTACTTTCTCATACTGGAGATGCTGAAGGAGAAAGGGTTTCTTCCAGTGAGTTTTTTACTCTCTCGCCTTTTGGCTGTGCAATCCCCCCCCCTTTCTCTTTTTTCTCTTGGAAGCTGGCAAAGTTCTTTAGGTGGCTGCTGTAGAATAGTGACTACAAGCCTGAGATGATTTGGAAGGTCCCAAGTTCGAAACTTACATTTGCTATGAACACACAAGGTGGCCTCAGGCAAGCTACTCCCTCTCAGCCTCCACTGTCCCATCTGCAGAATGGGCATAATGGTGCTCACTGCACTTTGTTGAAGCCGATATAAGTCATGTGGCATGCAAAGTGCTCTGAATACTCGGAACTGTTGTTGTTTTTATCGAATTTATATCCTGCCCTTCCTCCTAAAGGAGCTCAGGGTAGCAAACATGTCAGCAAAACAGTTTAACAAAAAGAAAAGCAGGTTAAAAATTCCAAAACACAGTTACAGTTAAAACTGTTCTTTCATCAGTGATCTTTGGGTTGTCAGGAACAGTCCCCTTCAGCCCTCAAATGCCTGAGAAAACAAGAATGTTTCAAATTCTGTAAAGAAAAAACACTTTATAAATGCTGATGGTTGCATCCAACTAAGTTCTCCATAGGTACATTCATTTCATTGGGTCTGCTCTGGGTATGACTAACATAGGATACAAACCTAAATTATTCTCGCTGTTTTAGGAATGAGCTGTGAAACTCAGTAAAAGTGCACGTTTTCCAGACCCTTGGTTCAGTACATGGCATCGCTAGTTGAGAAGAATCTCCCGGGGCCGACAAGGCAAAAGTCCCTTTGCCTGAGACCCCAGAACTCAGTGTGCAACTTTCCTATATTTTGCATTCAGAATGGGTCTTGTTCCCATGTGAAGCACATGAAAGAATTGCAACTCCAGTCAATCCATCACTCTCTCAACTCTTGTAAATAAGTCTAAGAGGCACTAGCCCTCAACAGGGTTTACTAGACCAGCTTTGTCCATAGATCCCTGTTGGCCCTTTGTGGAACACACACAATGACATGCCTTGTTCTCTTCTACTTCATTGCCTAGTTGCCTGGTGGTCAACATTTACTGTCCCTCAACGACCAGGCAAGTGGCTGCTTGCAAGCCTGTATTAATCTGGGGACAGACTATTAGCAATTGAAAGTTCTTTAACTGGTTGACAACCCTAGTTAATTTATTTGTATTGTTGCTCTTCCGTGTATGTGTGTGTGTGTGTGTGTGTGTGCACGTGCTTGCATGTATTCCCACCTGCTGTCCTGCAGGGATTGAGACTGCTTGGCTTTAGAGATGGATAACGATGCAACACCTTCAAATTATTTTCTTAAATAAGCAGCAACAGCAGTTGCAAGTGTGTGCAGATTTTAATTGCCACATGTGCTGCTGTCAGGGGTGCATCCTTTTTTTTTTCCCTTGGAAAAACTTTTTTTAGGGGCTGGATAGAAGCCAAAAACTTATTTCTTGGCCTCTGCAGCAATTCAGCGTCCAGTGACCAGGCTCTCTTTCTTAGGTACTAGTGGCTACTGGGCACTTTGATTTTTGTACCTATGGCTGTTGCACACAGGTGTTGTACCATAGGTTTGACAGGGCCTGTGCTATTAGCTTATTTGCATGTGGGTGTGCATTTAGCATTGCATTTCAACACCTGTGATCAAAGGCAGGAGTGGTTTCCTGAAGGATTACTAAGTGGAGCATTTCCTTCAGAACAAGGCCTGGAAAAAAAATCTTCCTTTTAGGCCAACCTTCTCCACCCTGGTGCCCTCAAGATGTTTCGGACTACAAATCCCAGCTGTGCTGGCTGGGGCTGATGGGAGTTGTAGTCCGAAACATCTAGATTGGCACCAGTTGGGGAAGACTGTTTTCATGTACATAAAAAGTTGCTTTCTGCTATTGTCTCTCTACACCTATCTGGCAGTGGATGTCCAGGGTTTTAGCCCAGAATGTTTTTTTCTAACCCTACTGGGAAGATGACAAGGGCTGAGCCTGGAACCTTTTGCCTGCAAAGCAGCAAGACTTCTTCCCCAGGAGCACTTGCTGTCCCTGACACCCCCCCCCCAAAAAAAATCTAGAAAGCAGGTGGAGCCAGAAAAACCATCTCCTCTTACCACTGGCCTAGGAGGGGCCAGGTCGCTTCAGTCTTCCTGTTGCTTCCTTGCAGAAACATCCTGTTTGCAGGGGAAAGGCTCCAGGACCAGCCAGCCAGAACATCCCCTGTTGTACAGACAGCCCAGGAGTCATGATTCCCAGGGAGCTTGAAATGCTTCATCTGGAATGGTGCCCCATCCCATCCATCACAGTACTGAGCTTAGAGTTCCTGGGCATGCATCTCATTAGCTCATTTTTGCAAATAGCCAAGCAGATCAAAAATCACCCCTTTGTCCTCGTCTCATGAGTGTGGCTGCACTTTGTGGTTCCTCAGTGATGGACTAATCTCTGCATATGCTCACAGACCCTCCCATTTCTTGTCGTACCCCTTACCTTGTTTACCGTAGATGCCTGGTGTAATTTATTGCACCAATGAATTCCCCTGGGAATCAAGCTGCCTTTTTTTTTTCTTCAAATAGTCCTTAATGTGAGACAGGAAGCAAAGAATCTTGGAAAGGGGATTCACAGATTATAACAGTGCAGAAAAGGACAACCAAAATTATCAGGAGGCTTTGTTATAAACAGCTGTGTCTTACTGATATTTTCACTGCTAATTTTAAATGGATAGTGGTTAGAGTGTTGGACTATGACCTGAGAGACCAGGATTCCAATCCCCACACAGCCATGAAACTCACTGGGTGACCTGGGGCCAGTCACTGCCTCTCAGTCTCAGAGGAAGGCAATGGGAAACCCCCTCTGAATACCACTTACCATGAAAACCCTATTCATAGGGTTATCATAAGTCAGAATTGACTTGAAGGCGGCACATTCTTCTATTTTTAACTGTGGATTTTAAATTGTTGATATTACTTGTTTTGCATGCCACTTAGGAGGACACGTTCCCTGAAAGGCAGGATATAAATCTTTTTGTAGAAGTAAATTGTCACAGTAGCTATATGGAACCTTCAGGTTCAGAGACAATCTACCTCTGAAGAACAACAGATCAACAGCAAATGCCTTCACACCCTGCTGGTAGGCTTCCAAGCCGTATCTGGTTGCCCATTATAGGACACAGGACAGTGGACTAAATGGTCTGACTGAGTAAGGCTCTTGGGGAACTCTTGTAATTTTTTTTTAATTATTATTTATTAGATTTGTTAGTCCCTTGCTACCTGAAGGTTTTCAAATGACTTCCAACACTGCAAAAAACAAAAGCAAATACACCATTCCATACAAAAACAAAACAATAAAACAGCAATAATCACTCCCATACAGCCACAGAAAGCTTTGGCACCACACTAATAACAATTGCTATCATCCTAGTTATCAAAAGCCTGGGAAAAAAGACAAGTCTTTACCTGGCACCAAAAATATGTCAATGAAGGCACCAAGCAGACCTCACTGGGGAGCACATACCGTAGATGGGGAGCCACAACTGAGAAGGCTGGACTGAAGTTTGCAAATGGTGCTTAATTTATCAAGTAGAGTATTGCAGCTTATGGCTTTCTAGAAACACTTTTTCTTTATATCTAGAAGCATGAGGCTGTGGAAAATGGCATCAGCACATGTTCAGAGGCAATCTGATCTTCTATTGCTCTTTCACATATTCTGGCCTCAAACTCCTGTATTCAGATCTGAAATGTTGAGGCTGAAGGCTGGTGTGCCTCCATCTCAAATTAAGTCTAGCCTGTCTTCCGCAACCTCTAACCTCTTTCCTGTCACTCATCTAGTTATACTAACTAGCTGCCTAACTTGATGGGTAATATGCATTGGTGGGAGTTGATAAATGTGTTAACAACCCAAAAGCAATTTGTCCCTGTGTTGTCTAAGTGATTCATAATATAGCCGTGCCCTTGTTAATCAGAGCTCTCTAAAGCTTTTAATTAACTGTCTGGCTTTTATCTGATTAATGAATTAAATTAAAGTTCATTTACTTACTGCAAAAAATCAGCAAAGGTGCCTTCCTGGTGGTTTGGAAAGCATAGATTCCCTTTTATGTGCAAGGTAGTTGACAAAAAAACATAAGAAATGAACAAATACCACCTACAGTTAAAAGGTAGAGCCTCTTTAAAATTTCCATCTAATTAGGGAATATGGAACAGTGCCAATTATACTAGTATGCCAGAGTAAAAAAGGCACCCAAGTTATTATTTTGTATAAAAGTTCAAGATCCATCAATATTTCTGAAAATCAAGAATTTGAAGACATACTGAGGTGGGTTTGTATGGAGCATTATTGCCTTAATACCGCACCCACTCACTTGAGAGGAAGTCCATTGAACTCAATTATGACCTACCTTTAAGTAGACATTCAGCATCAGTTCTCTAGGGCTAGGCCACTTAAAGCACAATCGTACCTTTTCTTGGAAATAAGCCCCAGGGAAGCCTATGGGATTTACATCCAAATAAATGTGTATAGGATTGCAGGCTTATTGTTAAGGAATATTAGACAACTGAAGACTGTATGTTTTAGGGGTCTGTGTGTTCCAATGTTTGTGTCCCCTTGGTTGAAAATGCTGGTCTTTAGCTGGTGGGCTGGAACCCAATGCAGGATCACTGCCTGATTTAAGGTGGATTGCAATACCAGCATTACCCCCAAACAAATAAATGGGGGGGATTAAGAAACGGGTCCCCGAATACACATTGGGGTTCAAGATATGAACATGAGAAGGGCTTGCTAGATCAGGCCAAGGGCCCATCTAGTCCAGCATCTTGTTCTCACAGTGGCCAACCAGATGTCCATTATGAGAAGCCCACAAGCAGGACCTGAGTGCAGAGATGGGTCCCGGGCCTGAAAACATTGAAGACTATTGGTTTAAATTTAAACTGGAGGTGGGAAAACTGTGGCCAACTGGTGATGGACTCCAACTCCTATCATCCCCAGCTGGCAGTGGCCAGTGGTTAGGGATGATCGGAAGTGCCCTCCAGCAACATCTGGAAGGCCACAGGTTCCCCATCTCTTGTTTAAACCAAAACTAGTTTTATTTGTACCCCACCCTTCTGCCAAGATTGGCTTCCAAAGCTGCTTCCCCATTAAAATGATACAGGGAGGAGCAAGCTCTTTGGGTCCTTGGCTCTTTCCAACAGGAGAGTCTCAGTTTGTGGCAACTGTAGTGGTGGCCACTTCTCTGCCCAGCTATGAGGTCTCCCCCCCCAATTTGACACCTCAGTTGTCTGTACTTAGTCATTATTATATACCCATGAGTGGCAATATACTAGAGCCAGCATGGATTTTTCACATTCTGCCATGTTAAATTGAAAATACCTCCACATGCCATTCTGCCGCTTCCCATAACCTCATTTCAAAACAAAATATTACAAAATTTATACTCCTGAACTCAGAAACACTTGCTTAACAACTCTGTACATTTTAATGGTGATACACAAAACACTCAGAGAGAATCTAGAATTCAAAGTGTAAAATGAGAAAAAAATCCAGACCCCCTATTGGACTTTTTTCTGTCAGTGGTCTCATAATTTGTGAAATTAATTAAAAATCAGCCATGTCACAGACTACCTGTAATCGTATTACTCACCTTGTCCATACTCTGACCGTAATCTTCTGCAGTTTAAAAGTTTAAAAAGTGGATGATTGATTTTTAATTAATGTTAAGAAGTTTAACACTGGAGTCTATGATACCATAGGCATGCTCATAAGAACCAGCTGTCAGTTTTTAAAAGCCAGACTCATCGCTGTTTGGTTTGGCTAATCGGGGCCACACCCACACCAGCCATTGATTCCACTCTAACAGGGCTGTGGAGTCGGAGTTGTGGAGTCGGAAGCAATTTTGGGTGGAGTCGGAGTTGGTAGAAATATACCGACTCCGACTTCAAAATAAATTTTGATTGACAATTTTTTTAAAATATAAATTCAAAATGTCAAAGAAGCTTCCCATGAAGTCAGCTGTAGTTGAGCATTTCACCATAACTCAAGATGGAAAACATTTTGTGTGTCAGTGTATGACACAGGACCCAGATGAAGACAAATGCTGTGATGCCAAGATCAGCGCATATTCAGGCAGCGATAAAAATGCTCCTATGAGAGCTTCCAATTTAAAAAGACATTTACAGCCCTTTCCAGGGCTGTGGAGTTGGAAGCAATTTTGGGTGGAGTCGGAGTTGGACAGTAGAAAAATAGAGGAGTCGGAGTCAAAGGTTTGGCGTACCGACTCCACAGCCCTGCACACTAAACAGTCATGGATTCCCCCAAAGAATCCTGGGAAGCGTTGTTTGTGAAGGGTGCTGAGGGTTGTTAGGAGACTCCTATTCCCCTGACACAGCTCCAGCGGCCAGAGTGGTTTAACAGCTAGTCAGGCCCGGTTAGTATTTGGATGGGATTCCACCTGAGAATACCAGCTGCTGTAGGCTTTCCCTCCTTTATGGGAAGGGCCATAGTGGCAGAGCATCTGCTTTGCATGCAAAAGGTCTGAGGTTTATTCCCCGGCATCTTCAGCTATAGGGCTGGGAGAGACCCATCTGAAATCCTGGAGAGCTGCTGCCCATCTGTGCAGACAATACTGCGCTGGATGGACCAAAGGTCTATCTCAGCATAAGGCAGCTTCCACTGTTCTACCTGCCCTTCACAAGAACCCAGGGTGGGTTACAACCATGGAAAAATACAGGATTGTTATTAAACAAATTTACAAGAATAGGGTGGGTTCTAAAAACATAGGGCTGTAGCATGAGCCCTGCTCAGAACAGACCCATTGAAAATAATGGGCATGACTTAGGTCCATTCATTTGAATGGGTTTACTCTGATCAGAACTAAGCTGGATAGCCCATCTCTCTCAGGTGTCAAAGGCCAGGGTAAAGAGGTGCATCTTTGGCATCTGAAGAAAGCTGTCCTGTGACAACTCAAGCCACTCTTTTGTGGGGAGGGAATTCCACCGCTTAGGGGCTGCCACAGAGAAGGCCCTCAAGCTCTGAATTTCTGAGGGTGGTGGACCTGCCAAGAGGGCCCCCTCTTGCCACTCCTAACACCCAAGAGGGGCTGTAGGGAAAGAGGCTGTCCTTCAGATATTTGGGGCCCAAGTCGCTTAGGGCTTTCAACATGAATGTGAGCAAACAGGATGCAGATACCCCTGTTGCTTAAAAATGGGACAGGAAGCAATGGCAGAAGGAAACAGCTTTGGCAGCTGCCGTTGCAGGAGAGCGGCAGTGCGCACCCCTTGGCTCCGAGACAAAGGAAGAGCTCACCACTCATGCCCCACCTAGCTTTGTAATGCCAAGACAACCTGGCCGGTCTGACAGCATTTCACCACAAGCTGCCCATGCGTAACAACTATAGTGCTACCCAGCATCTGTTGCTGTGGGGCACCGCTTGGCTTGTGGCGACATGCCCAAGGAAGCAGGACTGCCGGTGGCCAGGTGTGGGCGTTGCTGACTCCAAGGGTACACGATAACTGCACAAGGGGCTTCATTTGTTTAAAATAGAACTGCTGGCACTTAAGCAGATAAGACTGTTCTTGAAAGTAGGAGTTGGAGACTGGTAAGGTGGAGGCTTAATCAGGGCATTGGGAACAGCCAATTGGATTCTCCTCATTAGGACCCTCCCTGATAAATTCTGCAGGCATTCTTCTGACTGGCCTGCAGATTATTGGCATGAGCCAATGTGCAGAAGGATTCTTTCACACTCAAGTCTTCCCAAGGTGAACGCAACAGAAACTGGTAAGAATTCTTCCCTCATGCAAATAGGAATGAGGGCAGCAGAGGTGCCCAGGAAGAGTTCTTGCCAAAGCTTCTGCTGCTGTTGCTGCTCAGACTGTGAAGAATCCTTTGCCTCCCTCTTGTTTCATGTTGGAATGAGTCAGTGGGTGGAGTCACTGTTGGTGGTACTTCATAGCTTTGCTCAAGCTTGCTTGCTGCCCAAGATTGTAGATGGCAGGGATTTAGGTCCTCATCACCACTACCCCTTGCAAAAACTTAGCTGCTATCAAAACCTACCATTTCCTTGTGGAGGAAAGGGTGGCCTCTCATAAGAGAACCAGAAAGGAATGTACATTCAGCATGGAAGAGATGCCCCAACAAATGCTTTGGGGGCCTGCACTTAGATGGGAGGAATGGAGAGACAAACCAGACTACTCGGGGAAGTTTTTGTGTTATGAACTCTGCTTTTTATGGGCTGCCAAATCAGTCACTCATAAGAGGAAGCCAGCACCAACATAAGGAAGAACTGGTAACAGCAAATTCATGCAAAGGAGCAACCCTTATATTCCTTATCCTTAGCATGTGGGAGCCTCCAAGTCTTCTTACATAAATTGATCCCAAGCAGGTTTTGGAGCCCCTACCTCCAGAAGTCCAACTTTTGCATCACTATCACCTCAACCAGCCAAATTAAAGGATACCTTTTATTTAAAACATTTTTATATTGCCCTTCATAAAAATTGCCTACTGATCTGTGAGTATGCCTGTTCAAAAGGCAGCTAGACAGCCACCTGTCAAGTATGCTGTAAGATGGATTCCTGCATTAAGTAGGGGGTTGGACTTGATGGCCTTATAGGCCCCCTCCTAACTCTTCTAGTCTATGATTCTAAGCTGCATCAAATATAATTATTTACTTTGCACTGCAATACTGCATCTTCTAGCTATGGAGGAGCACGAAAGATTTTTCTTCACAGCCTTAAAGACTAGAACCTTAATCTTTAAAAAATTGTTTGAGGCTGCTGAATTCAGCTTACACGGCATCCTTATGTCATGGCACTGAATTTACACAGTATTGAATCTGAATAGTATAGGACGCTGTTAGTGCTTAAAGCTACTATATTTTTAATGAGGTTGTAGCTGTTCTCTTTTTAATTAAAAGCTTCTGCAGGGGAGAAGCTGCACTTTTAATACGTTCTCATTTATTCCACTTTCTTGGGAGAGCAAACAATTTTTTGGCAAGCAGTAACAAAACATACCAAGGGGATGAACTCATTTTCGGCATAATTTACTTAGGGCAAGGATCAATAAGCAGCACATGCAAAACTTAATGGCATTGTTCAACCAGCTGGTAAACCATCAAGTTAAACTGGAAAGAACACATGAACTTCACACATGCAGACATGTGAAGATGGCACCTGTGCTGGCCAACTGTTCCTTTCCTTGGGGAGCTGCACTCTCACACATGGTTCTAGTGCTTTCCCCTGCACCCCAGAGCTGCAGCAGAAGTCTGGGCATAGCTGTGTCCCTCATCCTTCAAGCACATAGCAGCCATAGTGAAAAGACCTGTTGTCTCACTCCACAAGAGCAGCTTTGTTCAAAGCCAAGCCTGCAGGTGTTGGCCCTGGCAGACTTCATCTCTGTTCCGATTCTCAGTTTGCGGGGAGGGAGGGAGGGAAGAAAGAGAACTTTATTCAACAAAGACAACTGCTGTAACTGAGTAGCTCCCCATGGGGCCTGGTGTTTAGAACAACAACAACAAAAGAACATGTAGCTAAGCCAGCAGGAGAGAGAAGCAATGAAAAAGGCCCTTCACCAGAAGTGATTCCAGGCAAAAAAAAAAGAGGCCATTGCTATGTGAAAAAAATCAAATAAGCAGCATGGCATTTTGCACACATTGCCCTTATGTGCACGGTTTTATGAGTTGGACCCCAATGTAATTATCACAGGTCAAGTCAGCCAGTCGCTGTCCTTCAATCCTGAGCACCATCATCTATCCATGAACAGAGCTGGCTCTGAAAACTTGTATGACGAGTTAGATAGACATGCCGTCCTGATGCACACGGTCAGGACAAAGTGGAATGCAAAGGGACTTGCGCAAGATAATTTTCCCATATAGGGTGTCCCATAGGCAGTGCAGGTACTGCATCCCCCCCCGTTCAACCACACCACTTTAGCGCTATCCTTGCCTCAACTCTTCCCCTGCCCAGTTTTTTTTTTAGTCATAGTAGTTAAGAGTGTTGGACTACAATCTGGGAGATCAAGGTTCGAATCCCCACACAGCCATGAAGCTCACTGGGTGACCCTGGGCCAGTCACTGCCTCTCAGCCTCAGAGGAAGGCAATGGGAAACCCCCTCTGCATACCGCTTGCCATGAAAACCCTATTCGTAGGTCACCATAAGTCAGGAGTGACTTGAAGGCAGTCCATGTGGTAGCCTCATGAATATACAAGAGTGCTCTGGAGCTCATGCAGTGTCCTTCCATACCCACCGAGCAACTGAACTGCAACCTGTTCCCAAAGGACAAGCCTCAGCACTTTTCAAAAATTAAGACCACTCCCTCACCCCAAGCACTGAAGTTTTATTTTAAAACCTCCCCCCCACTGCCCCCTTTAAGCTCAGCTATGATGCCAGTAGACAATCACCGATTGTTCTCATGACTCCTCTCTCATACACAAGGTCTAATGCATCTCCCACTGTTGCCCTTAAAAGGCCTCCTACTGTAAATCTGGGGGGCAGTATCTGTTGCCCAGAAGGCACTTGGGATCAGGTTACTTCTGGCAGCACCCTGCCCGGTCACTTCAGTTCTTGGGAGAGACACTCTTAGTAGTGTTGCATGTTCCCAAGGTTTGTCTTAATGCCCACTAAGACCAGGGCCTTTAGTATGGCAGCACCTTCCCTTTGGAATCTGCTCCCAATGAATATTATGCAGACACTTAAAGTACTGGTATTCAGAGGCACCTGCTTAAAACTCACCTGTTCACCCAGGCTTTCCAAGGGTGAAATAGCTGTGTGCATGTATTAAGCTGATCTACTGGTTTGTGATGTATTTTAAAAAAATGCAATTTTATCACTGATTTTATGCTGTTTGCTACCATGAAGTGTTTTCCCCTCCTTAATAGTTATGGTATATAATTTTTTGCAAATAAAATAAACTTCAAAGCCAGCTCTTTATGATGACATCATGCCAGGCTGGAGCAGTTGTGGTTCAACTTTGCCAAAGAACCCACACTTACGCCAAATGATGTTTTATTATTATTATTATTACTGAGGCAGTTTTTGTCCCACATACAATTCAGTCTTGTGATTAAACAGGACAAAAATACAAATAAAAAGAAAGATGGAGTTCAAATAAATATACAATAAAAAGCTAGCCGGCATTTTAAAAGGCAGGAGTGCTCTGTCTGGATAAATACAGCACACAGGTATGCATGGGGACAAGGGGGAGAGTTCAAAAAGGGGGGGGGGAAGGAAGAGAAGTAGGCCGAAGTTTCAGAAGTGCCTTGTGATTGATGGAGAGGGTGGCAAATGTCCTATCTGATACGCTTGTGAGAGTCAGAGAGAGCACCAGTCTTTAAAAACAGTGTTGTTTCTCTCCCCCAGTTCAACTCCACCCCAATTTAGCTCAGCTTAGCACTGTTTTAAAAAAAGAAGACCATGCATGGCTCATAGAAACTATCACACAGTGATAACGTGATTGCGGTTACTTCAGCATCAGCCCTTTGGGTATCTCTTGGCTTTCGTTTTTCAAATCCAATTTTCTTCTACTATACAGAATGGACAAAAAAAAAATGCATTTTATCCCAGGCAGCAAAAGACCAAAAAAATAAAGTAGGGGGAGGGAGAAGAAAGCCAGCTGCTAGACAGGATGATCCAATCCAACCTCCGCTGCAAAAACAAAAACAAAATTACCCCCAGGGTGGGGGAAGATAAGAAACTCCCACCACTTTCAAGAATAGCTGCTCCCATTTTGCTGCTGAGCTTGCTTAGACAGATGATGGCACAATGTGGAGTTACCCCCTCATCCTGCTCATTAAGAGCCACCCAAAAGACTGTACTGGCCCTGAGGGCACTGGCAGGGCAGGCTGGCATCCTCATAGGGAAGAGAGGAGAGAGGAACCTGGGACAGCCCAGCCCTGCTCTCAAGACTGGTGGATTCAGCCTGGTGGCAGAGGAATTGTCTTGCTCAGCAGTCAGCTTCAAGACGCTAGGAAGAGCCAATAGCTGCTGAGCTATTCCCGCCTTAAACCTTCTCTCTCTAAGCCCCCAAGCCCCCCCGGTAGTGTTAAGAAGTTGCAACAGCCACCCAGCTAGAGCAAGATCACCGGTAGCTGCTGCCAAGCAAGGGCTTGGAGGGGAGAGAGCCACAGGGTCCCAAACTCCTGACCCTACTCATGCTACTGCCACTCCAACCTGCTGCTCAGGATGGGTACATCAGATCTTCCCCTGAGGAGCCCTCCCATGGCAGGTAAATAGGGGAACAAACAAAAGAGGGCATTGCTCACCAAGCCCCCATGCAATACATTCCCAAATTCACCAAGAATCTTTTAGTGTTTTTTGTTTTGTTAGGATTGCTAACTGCAGGGATAAAGTTACAACACATATAAGAAGAAAAATTTAAAACACAGTAACAACCCTTCAAACACACAGATTAGGGCAGGGGTGGTAAACTTGAGGATCTCCAGATGCTGTTGGGACTCCAGCTACCATCAGCCCCAGCCAGCAGGGCCAATAGGTAGGGATGATGGGAATAAATTTATTTATTTAGCACACCTTGAGGGCCACAAGTAGCCCCTTCCCTGAATGAGGGGACTAGGAGTGCCTGGTTCTAAAGGGCTGGTCCCCTCCCTGTTTGGCCCCTATAGCTGCCCTGCTCTGGCAAGCAAACCCGTCCCTTTCCCAGCCTCTGAATTTGAAACCACTTTCTAAAGCTTTGATCTGGATCCAGGACAAGACAAAAATGGTTATGCTATACAGGGCCAGGCATTGCTCACATCATGCCACCTGCACTGCCAGAGTGACGGGATGAAGCTGGGCTCACTGACTTTTAACCGAGGTTTTTCTTGGCTCTGGGTGACAGTTAGTTGCATCTCCCAAAAGTATTAACGGCTGCAATTCAGTCGTGCCTGGGAGATGGGGAAGCGAGAGACCCAAGCGTGGTGAGATTTATTGCTAAAACGGAGCTACGTCCACACAGGGCTGGCATCTCTGAACAGGCTCTTCTTAGGGTTGATGGCTTATACTATAAAAAAGGAGGAAAAACTGCCAATTCTCCAACAGAATATATTGCTTCCTTGAGTGGTGAACAGAGCTTGTACACCCCTGTCCACAGCACGAACAGATGAAAGATCTGAATGCCATTAGACCCTCCATATGCTCAGACTCCTGTAAGTAGAGGCAGAATTCTTGCCCATCAAAGGACCAGATTATTCAGGTGGTTATGCATGGGCTGCCTCCATTTGTTATCCCTCCTTCCCAAGTTAACTAGGAATTAAACCTCACATGGCTCACCATTCTACTCCCTTCAGGCCCTTTCCCTGGCTCCCAAATCCCACCTCAGCCCCTCCCACTTTCTCAGACACACTTCTCTTCCCTGAGCAGCCATCAGCAACTACAGGTCCAAGGACCCACATCTGCCCGGCAGGTGATGACTGACTGGCTTGCCCACACCCACCCCAGTTCACTTACCTATGGTTGCCCCCCATTTTCTCCCTTTGCCTCCCTCCTCTGATTCTCCTCTTCTTACCTGCGGCCTCTTCAGGGATGAGGGGGTGACAATGAAGCAGAGGCAGCAGTTAGCTTTCCTGCTTCATCCAGAATATCTTAAAGCAACTGGAGGCAGCGAGAGAAACAGCCTTCATGCTCTCTCCCAGCTCATTCCTCCTCTTGCTATCCATGTAACGTGGCAAGTATTGGGGGTGTGTGGAAAATGCTCCATGTAGGTGCGTTTAAGTCGAGGAGGGGCAGAAAAATCTGAACTCGGAAGCAAGCGGGGGAAGGGGGGACCTGGTGAAAACAAACAGCACGGAAGTTGGCATGAGATTTGCTCCTCAAACTGGCTGGTGTGAGGGAATGGCTTCAAGTGGACCGGCATTATCCTGCTCACATCTGGTCCCTCCTTTGGCTTGGCTGAAGGAACTTGGCCAGGAAGGAGTCACAGTGGCTTGATTTGGGGCTGCTCTGGCCAGGAACGTTGCTGTGTTAGAGCTGCAAGGTGTCCTGTTCACATCAGAAGGTTGTTTCTCCCAAAAGAGCTCCAATAAGGATATTTAAAAAAACAAAAGTCACAGGCCCAATGGGCAGGAAGGGAGATCTCAAAAATCCTTGCCCATGATGGCACGGAGGCAGATGGTTTGGGGAGCTGCCAGAAGCCCTTCCCAGACATTGCAGAGCAGCATAGCCCAAGCCTCAACTCCCTCCCCACTCCCAACAATCTAGGAAAATGTTTCCGCTCCCTGAGCTGGGAAATAAAAACCAGGTGACCTTGAAATGAGTGGAAATATTTCAGTGCTGGTGAAGGCAAGTCCCAAAGGTCAGGGAAACAGCTGCCGTTCCCCAGTTGCATGCCCCAGCCACTGCTGTCCAGCAGGCGTCAGTCCTGAGCTTCGGTGGGGTTGGTGGGAGATGCCCGTGGCGAAGAGAAGAGTTGTTAGCACCACTGGCTGGGCCAGAGAAAAAAGGAAAAAACACACGAAAAAAGGGGAGTCCTAGGGACACACACCTATTGGGAGAGAAGGGAAAAAAAGAAAGAGGCGATGACGTGGCATGGCAGACACAACACAGGCGGGCCCTGCAAGACCACTTCCTGCCCTGCCCTTCTGGGCATGGCTTACCTGCAGGCCCCGCCCTCTTTTCATACAAAGACCTTCGCAAGGGCATCAGCCCCAGCACTGGCGATCAGGGCCTTGCTGGGGTGGAAGGCCACGTCGTGGATAGCCTCCTCGTGCTTCTTGCGGTGGGCTGTGATTTCCTGCGTGCAAGTCTTGTTGTCAAGGTTCCAGAGCCGGAGGGAGCAGTCATGGCCTGGAAGAGGTGCAAGGACCGTGGGGGTTAGTTGTGGAGTGCACACGCCCGGGTGCGCATGAAACATAATTAGGGAGTACCTGCATGCAAGTTCCCAACAGCGCTCAACAGGCTTATTTAGTAAGAGAAGGAAGCAGCATAAAGCCACTTCGATAAGCAGAGGGTGACCAATTAAAGCCCTGTATCCTGAGCACCCAAAGCAGCCATTTGCCAAGTCCCACTGCCACAGATGCTTCTCATCTACACACCTGTTTCTGCCTCTGTGGTATGAATTTCAAGGGCCAAATCATACCACTCAAAGGGATGGATTTAGCCCAGTGGCTATGGGTTCCCAATGCCAAGGTGAAGACTTTTTCAAATAAAGCTGAGCATTCGTGGTAGGAGCCTGGCATTCAGCAGTGTATGCACCCCCTCATTCCCTCCCATACAGACACCAAAAACCCCCTACAGTCTGCCATCTAGCTGGGGTTCTACTGTGCTCATAAAACTTTGCTCAAGGCAGGCTGAGGAATTAACTTCAATGCCAGAGAAAGTTCCCAGTATACGGAGGAGAAGTCACTTACTTCCTGACATAAGGAACACTCCATTAGGGTCTGCAGCAAGACAGGTAACAGCATCCAGGTGAGCCACCATGGAGTGTACAGCTTTCCCTGCACAGAGACAGGAGAAGTTTTCCTTCTGAATATTTTAGAGCAGTTACAAAATGTAAACACTTGGGCAACTCCCATTGCTTGGATATTTGGAAAAACATGTTCAAAGGGACCTTAAACTGCGTTAAAGAGTAGGTGCTTTTCCTACCCTTGCAAAGGAGGCAGAGGTCGCAGATTTGTGCCACTTCATCAATTCTGGCACCCAATCAATGGCCCTACCTGTGCGATTGTCTAGGAAGCGGATCCCTCGGTCATCATGGGCTGTGATAGTGACTGGCTGGGTTGGGTGGCTCACAACTTGGTTGATCTGACTGGCTCCTGTTCAGAGAAGAGAGAGGAGCTTACGGCCAGTCCCCAGACAAGCTCATCTTTGCTTGGATAAGGGCAAAGATGGGGAAAAGATAACCTTTCCCATGGAGGCTGCATCACACTCCTGCTACAATTTCACTCAGGGGCATTCAAAGTGAGTCTGAGGGCCGTGCATTTATTTTACTTCTGGCGGCAGAGTGTTTAACGGACTAAACATTAGATAAGCCTTCCCCAAACCTCCAGAGGTAATCAACCTTAGCCAGAATAAAACTGCATTATATTTATTTATTTATTAGATTTATATTCCACCCTTCCTCCCAGTAGAAGCCCAGGGCGGCAATATCAATTACATTCTTTTGGCTTTACATTAAAATATGCCCTGAACGGAGAGATTTCTAAAAGACAACTTTAAAATAAAAGTACGTATAAAAACTGGAGATGGCAAGCACCTCCTTCACAGAGGCATTTCCATCTGTCAGGAGAGAATGCCTCTTCTAAGATGATGTCCATCGGGACAGACAAAAGCATCACCTAAAAACAACAATCAATATATATATATATATTTGCTTCAGAGCTATTATTTTTACTCATTTGCATGCTTAACCAACCAAACCTCATACAATTAACCTTAGATGGAATGAACATGTCTAGCAAGTTCCTTTCGCTCCCAGCGCCATCCTCTCAGACCCTAACCCCTTATAGCACAGTTCCAATTATTTTCCTCTCCCCTTGCTACTCACTCTTCTAGACTCCTCGGGGAGCTTCAAGTCTACCCTACCTCTGCTCTATCAACAGCTGCACCCAGCAAGAAACAAAATCAGTCTTGGGGAGTCTCTGAACAAGAGGCATATACTGTAAATGCTGCTGCTGGGTTGTCACCAGAACCCCAGGCTCCCAAACCAAGCCTGCTCTAACTCACCAGGATGATGCTCCTTTGGCCAAATGTCTCACTTCTGTTTTTATACAAGAGAACAGACGTTAGCACCTCACACATGCTACGCACACACACTGCTGTCAGCCCTAACTCACCACTGGCTGGTCTAGATTCTAGCGCCAGGACAGGGCAGTTGGCCTCCACATCATAGAGAACCGTGCAGCCTGTCTGGAAGGCTGCCACAGCATGTGCAGGGTCGGTACTGGAGAAGGTGATGGAGGTAGGAATTCCATTCTCTACAAAAGAAGATGATGGAGCATGAGCATCTGGACTCCAGCTCCTGCTATATTCCAAGGGTGGCTGCTGGCCCAGAGGTCAGAAGTGTTTTGAGAGAACTCTGCATTCTCTATACATACTACTCACAACTGATGAGTCTCCGCCTAACCTTGAGGATTTATAAATCTCTAACCATTTCGCCTCTTCTCCAAAACACGGCACTTTCTGCTGCATTTACAAGCAGACTCAGAAGCCTCTCCCTTCCATGTTTGGCTTGCTTGTCCCAGGGCATGGACCTCTCTTTTAGAGGCCCCATCCCTGGGGTAGGGGGTCACAACACAATGAGCCAACACTGACACCATTTAGATAGCAATTGCTACGTCTCATTTGGTAGTTTGTGGCTTGGTTCAGTCTGAAGCACAGTGTAAACAACAAGCAGCACCATGGCCGTGAAGAGACTACGTTCTGTGGTGCCTTCCAATGGCACACTGTGGCCCATAAAAGGCAGTGGGTTGGTTCCTTATAACACCCAGACTGTGTATAACTAGTAATTTCTGATGGGTAGGGCTGGAGGATAATTTTGTTCAGTCTGCAGTTTTAGCAAACCGATCCAGTTTACACTTTCCATACTAATGCACAGATTGGAATGTACTTATCCTTCAGATTTCTCCAAAATCAGAGGTGTTATGAGAAGAAAAGTAAGATAATATGTTTAAAATGTGTATTTTAGGATGAAAATGTGGATTATGATTTTGTAATAAAATACGTATTTAAATATGATTTACCTGACAATGACTAAACATATGCAAAATTGACATGAACTGGAAACAAACTGATCCATCCAATCCTACTGATGACGAATGAGGGCAACTTGCCATTTAAGTACTGGTGAGGCAGTCAGCCAATCTGGCACCAATAGGTTGAGAACATTGTAAATGTTAGGGGGAGTGGGGTGGGGGAAGCTAACAAAATATCAGACATTTTCCCTATACAAGTCAATGTAGTAGTGCAATTGACTAGCCCATGTGGCAAGCAGCCACTAGTCAAGTCAATTTCACTTCCAAAAAAGATTTTTTTTCTTTAAAGGCAAAGCACTGCAGTGCAAGAAAAAGCTTATTGGGTTGTTTTTTTCTTTTAAAGGACTACATGAAGTACTTAAAAACAAATGGAAAAAAGTTAATTCAACTCCAAAGCTGCTTCAGACATGGGGGGGCAGAGAGCATTACTTGTTGCAAGTGTTACGCAATACCATCCTGTAACAGTCACAAGAAAATCCACGTAGCTCTGCAAGAAGCCTGTTTTGGCTCTCATTAAGTATCTCTCGATATGCTACATAAACCAGGACACATACTTTGACCAAAGGTGGCCAAGGAAAAAGAAATAGTGCCCCAACAGGCAACAACAGCAATTTCACTTCTAATTCTCTGAAAAAGTCATTGTCTGCATACAGCCCAAGATTTCTTGTTATTAAAAAGTCACTCATTAAAAAAGGAACAGCACCCTCTACTGTTCATATCTGGGACAGTTTGAAGGTTGCATTTTTACCTGCTTCCTTTGACCACTGGTATTTAT